>NW_009260610.1:1039272-1062130 GCF_000687185.1 Egretta garzetta
GGCAACCCTCCTCAATACGTTTGCTATTCCAAGCCACAAGTATTGTCACACTGCATTCCTTTTTGTAAACAACCAGACTCCAAACCTATTAGATATTCTTTATTTGTCAAAATAAATAAATACAGTAATGATTCTCTTGCATCTGCTCTCCCTTAAAGGCATTTAGATCTGGCTTTAGGACACAGCAAACCCTGTGACTCTGCTCAGCCACAGTTTAATAAGAGGAAGCAAAGCCCAAAAGGAACAAAAATATATAGGAAATTCTTCTTCATCTTCATCTTCATCTTCATCTTCTTCTTCTTCTTCTTCTTCTTCTTCTTCTTCTTCTTCTTCTTCTTCTTCTTCTTCCTCTTGTTATTTAACAGGCAGGGGGGCAAGTTATACCAGCACTGAAAATAAACTTTGCAACTACTGCCAAGACTAAAACTCAAGACTTAGCAAGTCTCTGAGCTTTCAATACTGGAGTTGTCACAGACATCATGCAATTCAATGTTTTGGCACTTTAGGACAACAACAACAAACCAAGACTTGGCCAAAGAATGCACTGGTCCATCAGTTTGCCTGATAATTGCCATCCCGTGGGCTCCTCTGCCCCCACTCCCTGCATAGAGAAATTCACCTCCAGAGTGAGAGCTTGTGAGAGACTTCTTTCAGCATCAAACTTCCACCTTTTTCTCATACTTCCCGTGTGCAGAAACGCCAGGGTTTGTGCCTGGTCGCAGTGTGTGAAGACCATGTCCAAGTTCCTTGTTAGCAGTCACTGAGTGCAGCAGAGGTGATGGACCGAGCTGGTTGGGAAATAAGTTGCTGTTTTATGAGAAATTCTGCAGTTGCAGAGAATTTTTCTGTTAAACGGAGCAGGAACAAACAAACAAAGCCATAGTAATTTCCGGGGGGGGGAGGGGGGGATGGGAAGAAAAGGAAATTAGGGTCATACCAAAGCCTTAACAGAATCAAAATCTTTGATTCTAATTTCAGCCTTTTAAAAATTGCCTATAATAAATGTATGCATATATAAAGGAATTAAAAGCCATAATATTGAAACAGAAAATCTAAATCTTTTTCAGAAATGACATGCTAGAGCACTCTGATCTTCCTTGAATGGTTAATTTCTCTGTGCTTCAGGTTCCACTTCTTGCAGCCTTTTTCCTTGCTGACCTACTGATCTCTCAGGTGGTTCGAGCCCAGGCTTCTCCCTCAGCATGCCGTTTGTAACATACCTGTTGAACGGGGCAGCACAGAGCTTTGGCAATGACTGTGCTGTTTTTAGAGGGACTTCCTTGAGTAACATCCACCGCTGTGCAAGATCAAGCTGACAGGAGAGGAGGGGACAGCAGGGTCCCAGGGACCTGCCCCAGAGGGTGTATCTTCCTGCAGGAGCATCCCTGGGTGGATGGAGGCTGTTCTCCAGCCCCAGCATGAAGGAGAAAAAGAAGAGGGGGACTGGTGAAGGTCAGGACATAGATCCGCTTACCGTCCCTTGGGCAGAAGATCACAGGTGCCACGCAGGCACCCTTGCCCCTCTGATAGATCAGAAGGAGAATTTCTCCCCTTCGGCACTGGGGGAAAGCCCTGGGGCTAACAGACATCCCCTGTAACCCTGCCGTGATGGGGGTCTTGCAAGTGTAATGCCCTGTCTGTATCTGAATATTGAGAGGTGGAATGGCTTTCCCCAGTCACACCTCTAATGGCCGTTAGAGCTAGGGTAAAAATTTCGTCCTTCAGTTTCCAGTCCAAAGCAACAAACCCCACATTCTTCCTAGAGCAGGCTATGAGGCAGTGCCTACAGTGTGGTGCTCCATAGGTAATATTCATTGCGCTGACGGACAGGTACTGTATAGCTTGCATTAAATCAATGAAATGAGTTTGGAGGCCTTGCCTTGCCTTGCTGGTGATGCCAGCAGGATGCTGAAAAGTTGCTGGCTGGGTGGCGATCCTGCAAACCGAGCTTTTCAGGAGAAAGGCTGATGAAGCTTTACAGAAAGCACCTTAAACCTCAGGTGCTGCAGCACTAGCAGGCAGGGCGGTGACGCTCCGGGCTGTGTTCTCTGTGTGTGTGTGTGTGTGTGTGTGTACGCTGGTGGGCTAACACCAGCGTGAAGCAAACGTCTTTTGAATGACTTGGTGCCAGAGGGGACATGCACAGCATCCCGAGGCAGCCTCAGCGAGACATCCGACTGATTAGATATTGAGGTCAGGCGCTGAGATACCAAGGTCGTGCCACGTCCTGCTTTCCTCATCCAGCTGGGCCCCGATAAAATAGCAGCTGGTAAGACCACCAATCAGATAAGGTGGCAATTTTCGACAGTCTCAAATTATTGTTGCAGCAAGGGAGGTCCAGATAAGATCAATCAGACGCTGGAACGATTTAGCCATTCCTGATTTTTTTTCCTTCCCCCCCCTTTTTTTCCCTTTCTTCTTTCTGAAGACACAGCCTGTCTTGTGAATGTGAACACAGGGAGCACTCGCAGAATCCCTCACCGTCCTCGGAACAAAACACGAGGCTTGATTTATGGGCTGGATTACTGGGAAACGGTAATTCTTTGCTCTTTATGATGTTTTGTCGGAAGGTGCAGTACCCTCCAGTCAGAGCAGCGGGAATGCAACGAGGTTTTTACAAAAGGGGTGAGAGAAGGAGGGGGGTGGTGAGTACGGCAGCTCCTCTAACACAGCAGTTAATAAGACACCAGCACATTAATCATGTGACAGGTATTGAGTCTAACAGGGCAAGGCAATAGTTTTTAAAAACAGCCAGTTAAGTTACTACCTGGTAGAAAAAGGCTGACTGAATGCCACAGGTTTTATGCCACTATTTGCAATTAAAGTTATTTTTTATCCCCCCTCCCCTTTTTTTTTCCTGTTTGAAAATTTTTATATGCCTTTTTGGTCCTGTAGGAAAATAAGAGACAAACCACACAGGGCTGTAACAGAGGGCTGAGCAGTCCTTTTCCTCTTGACCTGGTGTGTACCAGCCTTGTACCTCAGGCGTTTGCACAGGACTGCACTGTGGTCCCCCTCCTGTGTCATAACCCCAAACGCGAGTCACAGCTGAATGACTCCTGAGGGTCATGGCACAGAAGAGAGACTCCACTGCTGTGATATAGCCAGGATATATTCCTGATCAAAGGAGACCTGATTCTCAGCTGCAGCCTAGCGATGTGGCTTCCCTCTTTCATGTGACTCTCCAGGCAGCTTTATCATACCAGACCATGTACACCTCGGCCTCTTTTATCACCACCTGCCCAATTGGAAGTGGCAAAGTCAAAGAGGAGGAAGAGTTGGGGTAATCCTGAATGCACAACTACACATGAGCTCATACCTCCTTGGTGTCCTTTGTTTAAAGGAGCTCCAGTCACTTTAATCCTGCAGTTACCGATGTTACAGTGCTACTTATTTTTCATCACTAAAACCTGTTCCTTATCGGAAACACTGTAAATCAAAGGAAGAGAACATTACTAAATGAATTGTTCCCATGATTTTGTAGGTTTCCTGCATGTGCACATGCCCTTCATTTTGAGCCTTTGTCAAACCACTTGCCGTGACAAGTTGGGATCACTGGGCAAGACCAAAGCAGGCAGAGGAGTCATATATGACTAGGTAAAGTTTTGTCTTGCTTCCCGTATGACAAAGATTTCCAGGACCATGTCTTGGTGGCTACTGTATGATGAAACAGGCCCTTAAAGTAGGATGCAAACAGATGTCACCATTGAAAAAGAATCATAAAAATTGCCTTCCCAGAGGACATCAAAAGTGCGTCTTGCCCATTCATCGGTCCCTGACAGTGATCAAAGCCTGATGTTTCAAGGGAAGATAAACAATAATTGTAAAAAACAGAGACAAAAATGTGCCTTGCTCCGATCCAGTGCTATGGGAAGAAAAATACCGTCTTGACTCTGGACTAATCATCAGCAAATGCCAAGCAACAAAAGGTGAACAGCATAATTACATGGCTCTGCTGCTAAGAATCATAAAATGACGTTTCACGGTCAGTGCTGGCAGTGACTACAGGAAGTACAGCTTCCAGGGGGTGGCTATGTTTGCAAGATGCAGCCCATAAATTTGGGGGTCGATCATATAGGTAAGACACCTGACTTGCCTGAGAATCACCAGTGCCAGGAGGGCTTGTGGTCTGGTCTGACGAGCTTCCTTTATTCCAGCGGATACGATGACTGGTACAACTCAGTGCAGCTTTTTCTGAGCTGATGCGTGTGAGCATTGCTCCACTGGAGGCAAGGAACCCATAGTGATTCTCAGCAGCTGAAGACCTGACTCACAGTTTTCAGATATTGCTTAGTTTTGGTTTGCTTTTAAAGGTTGCAGATTGCATTTGGAGGTCTTTGTGTTTGGTTTTATGGGCTCGAGAAGACATTTGACAGTAGTAGTGCTGAATAATGGCTGCATGGATTTCATGATGCTAATCAGATGAATTTTTTTTCTTTTTTTTTCTTTTTACATATTTTTTGTGCTGATGGGTTGAGCTGGAACTAGGGAAGATGTGCCTAGGAAGTAATTTCTCTAGCAAATTCTGATATATTTTCTGAAAAATAATTTCAAATTTATTTTATGTTCTCCCAGCTGTTTCCTCTCTGCAATTTCTCTTCACATCATAGCATCAGAATATACTGCAGGTTACAAGGTAACTGAGGGAGATGCCTGAGCTAGTTTTAACTGAGTGGTAGTTTGAAATAACACTGCTGCAGATATATTTCTTCTGGTATCTAAGCCAGTTTAAAGCAGTTGGCTATCTCTACTTCACACTGCTGTTTGGGATGTAGATATACTCTTCCAACCCTTAGTCAATTAACAGAAAATATTGACAAACACTCTCACACTTTAATATTTGTTTCTCAGTGAAAAATCTCTCCCTAAGTACATTACGGTGTAATTTCACTTGTAGCTGACTAAATACAAATATAGCTCAGGCAGTCATATTTGCCACCCACCTCTGTCTCTGCAGAGCTCTACGGGCAAATCCAGGGACACTCCAGTTCACGAGAACAGCGTGGTCAGCTGAAGCTGCTGCTGCTGCTGCTGGCCCGGTGACACGTTTCTAGCCACAGGAAAATCTTGGCCCCATTGAACTCACTGACAAAGCTTTTGTTGATTATTTGTGTATGTATATACACATACAAAATATGTGTTGCAACAAACACGAGCGCACAAAGAACGAGACCGCCTGTTTTCTCTCCCAGAAACAACTGGACTTGGCAGCCGGACTGTCACTTTGAGCCCTGGTGCTAAACAAATCGCCTTTCTCTGTCATCTTCTCACACTTGCCTAACATAGCTCTTTTTTTCACTGTGTTGTTCTGAGCATATGATATAATTATCAACATTAAGAAAGGTTTTGTTTCTTTTTTTCCACACTTGGCATTTGGATTATGTTTGCATTTGGGTGTTTTTTTCCTAGCATAATACAGAAACACAGGGAAGCATGAAGTTGTCTTATAATTGCCAGAGCAGAGATACCTTCTGAAGTGTTTTAAGTCCACCTAACTCCCGCCCAGGCCGGTTCCATCTCACCTAGAAGCCCTGTCTGCAGTCCAGCACGCTGCCTTCCCAGGAGTCCTTTCCCTGCAGACACTTGCAAGCATTAGATAATTTCCTAATTAGCCTGAATGCACTCTGATGGCTCCGTTTTAAGTTGCGTATCTGTGCTTGGAAGCCGCCGCTGCGGTGCAGCAGGCACTCCTCTCTGAGCCAGAGCTGTGTTGCAGTGGAAGCTGAGATGGACAGGCAGCTCACCTCCACCTCCTTCCCCAGGCGTGTCTGCAAAGTTTCCTGAGGGTCTATGCTGTGACACCATGTAGGAAGGCAGAGCCCCGCTGCTTCAGGACTGATCCCAAGGGCAGCAGGCACATAACATAACTCGTTCAGACTCTTCTCTATGGCAGAGGAATATTTGTGACTTAAGCCTCAGGAATATCTGAAGTCCTATATGGTCAGTGGAGACTGAAAGGGTGGTTAAGTTATATGGATAGATCACCCTCTGGAGACATGCAAAGGTATCTACTTATTTACACTTGCTAGAGAATGTAAGAATCATCTGGCATCAGAAACCTAAAATTTTCTGAGGCAGTGATTAAATAGAACACTCAAATAGGACAGACTGGGTTCCACTTTTGGTTAGTAGGCTAAGAAATGGTCTATAAGGAAGTAATAAAAAAATAATTTAAAGAAAAACAAAAAGACAAAATGAAATCTTTCAGCAACAAAAGCTACTTTGTCTTTTGTCATTCTCAGCTCTTTGAAAATGCCTCAAACTTTCTTTTGGTAATTGCTATGCAAACATTTTTGATGTCTGTGCAAAAACATCTGGAAGCTTACAGTGGCATCTGGACATAAATATTAAAAGATCAACAAAAACCTGATGTGAATTAGCCATGTGGATAGCCATAAAAGCCACAACCACGAAAACCTGCTCCAAGTCTTTGGCTGCAGAAGTAGATGCCTTCTCGCTTGGTTTTAGTGCGTTTATGAACGGACATTCAAAAAGTGAGCGGTCGTGACTAATGGTTGGGTTTTCTTTCATTTCGACCACTCTTAATTAGACTAGAAATTCCCTGGCCTGATTGAATGGGTAGAAAATATCCCTCACTCCCTCTCTAAACCCTCTGCCAAATTTTTGGTGTTCTATGTGAAAGTTTTGATGCTGGATGTGTGCTTGCAAGGGTCTTTCTCCTGCTGGACATAGCCGGGACTCCCACTGAATTCGTACTGTGGGAATGCAGTGCCGTGGGCAGAGTGACCTGAGAGTAATTGCCGCAGGCAGTCACTGCCCTGTGTTACGAGAACGGTGGTTTTGGTGTGCTCCGGTCTTGTTCTAGCGTCCCCACTGGGGAGACGTGCTGTGAGGAAAGAAATGTGACTGTAAGGTCCATCTCACATACGGCAGCTGAAAGAAAACAGCAACCCCTATCCAGCTCTCACAATGTCAAAAAGCAAGCTAAAAGAGTAATTCGGTGATTATTTTTCAGCTTATGGAGTCTAGTCTCACAACTTTTGAGCCCCTCAGGTTGGCAGCGTTGCAAGTCGCTTTTTCAGAAGTGGCAAGGACATGAAGACACCTAAATCACTTTGCTTTTTAATGAGTCTGCAGTGCAGATAATCAGAGGTTTTAGAAGCTGACAGGAGTCAAGTATGTAAATGGGTTTGATAACCCAGGTTTTATTACCTTGATTTTCTCTTGGTAAAAACAGAAATAATAGCTTTTCCCCTCCAGAAGTGAATACATGAAAAATGTGCAGTTCAGTGGCTATGGATCAGCTAAGCAATGTTGGATCTTCTAGGTGCCATCAGTTGCTCCAAGCTCATCTTTTTCTCATTCTTACTGTTTTCTTCCTGGTCTTTCTTTGCTCTTTCACTTTAGGCTTCAGTGCTATTCTCCTTGTTCTCAGAAGTGGTCAACTGCAAGTTATATATATCCTACCACCCAAGCTGGACTGCTTATGGGGTGGACTTGTTTTTATAAAGGTATTTCTGTTTCATTATTTTCTGAAAACATACATAGTATTTCATGATGGAAACAGAAATGCCATTGCCCCCTGCAGTTGGTAACCCACTGGGATATTCTGGATAGGGCAAACTGCAAGGTGAACAAATTGCTCCAAAAGACTCTCAAGAATGGAAACACAAAAATGTTTGTATTTGATTTCTGCCCTAATATTCGGTGAGGACTCTATAATTTAAATAAAAGGGCTCATTTTTCCCCAATTTAATGTCTTTTTAACAGTGTGGGAGTTATAAACATTATAATAATTTTACCACTTTCATATTTAAAAATATGCCCTCTAAGCATTTACATTCAAGATTTGTTTTTCTTCAGATGTGTAAATAACGCATAGCAATTTGCATCTCATGCATAAATCTTTCTCCTGTTTAAAATAATAATAATCCAGCCCCCAATCCCTTTCATTTGCCTTTTTTCCCACCTCTTCATATTTATGGCAAGTTAGCTGTCTGATTCTTCCATGGAGAATTTTGGGGGTTTATGTGTGTTTAAAAAATTATCTGACTGAAGTTTTCTTCCACTGAGTAATAAGAAGCCTAGAGCTGATTAATAGTGTTTCCTTTTCCAGTCCTAATGAATGTTTTTCAGGTTTTATGTATCCCAGATGAACCTATTTTAAATAGTGTGTGTGTATGCGTGCATGACTGTTGCTTTTTCTTGGGATTTATCCAAAATTAATTTAGTTTCTCGGCACCTTGTAGGACAATATCAATGCTGGCTTAATCAATTTCAATTTGCCGTTAAACCAGAAATGTAGCATTTATCAGGATGAGCCAGGAAGGGCTGAATGGGCATTTTAAGTTGCTGAGGACTCTCTGTGAAATTTGCTCCAGGAAGTTGCTGGAGCGCCGAGTTCACAAGAAACCCTTCTCTGACTTGCACTTGCCACCTAGTCTGCATCCACCCTCGGGCTGGTTTTACTCTGCAGGTTTCCTGCACTGGCAGTTTCTGTGCCTACCGATCAGTATCGCAGGTCTCAGCCCACTAAAAATACCTTCTCTGGAGAGTCTTGCTGCCTTCGTAAAAATGCAACCAAAATACCTCATTGAATCATCTTCCTCAGCTCAGACCGGCTCTGCTATTTCTGACTGCAGAGTCAGTTCTGCCTCCCCGGCTGCTTCACACCGAGAGCTGGAGCCAGCCCCGGCAGACGTGTGCGGTGCCAGCAGCGGCGGGAGCTCTCCGGGTGGGTGAGAGCCTTCTGCTCGCATGGCGAGCCCCGGCCCCGGCTTTTGCAAACTCCCCAGCTCCTGGAGGCAGGTGGTGTTTTAGTGATCAGCTCTAAACGAAGTGGCAAGCGGTGGGTGAGCATTTCCTCCGCTGCCGCCTGATCATAGTGATGCTAATTTTAAAGCGGTGAGGAAGAGCAGGGAGGTGATAGCAGGACGGTCCCAGCTGTTCATCCCAGGGAGGCGAGCGGCGCTTTTATTTGGAGAGGGGAGGCAGGAAATCCCATTTCACTGCACAGGCTGGGAGAGTGGGGAGAAGAAAACTTTCCCCAGATTCCTGTTTTGTTTCAGAAAAGTGTTTTCAAAGACTCATCCTCTCTTCCCCTCCTGCAGGTTATATTTAGTTTTAAGCTCTCTTGGCTGCTGCATTGATAGCTCCTTACCATTTCCACTGCAATTAATCAGAGCAGGGTTGATTATGCTTTTGTCTCTGATTGTGTAAATCAGTATCCTTCTGTCTAAAACGAGGAGACCTTTGCTGCTTGGGCACCCATCCCATCCCATCCCATCCCATCCCATCCCATCCCATCCCTCCAGCATGGCCAGGCAGCCAGGCATGGCTGGATTCGTGCCGGGGGCCATCGCTCCTGCACTGAAATCATGTGGAGGAGGGCTGAGGCAAAGGACAAGGCAAGCGCTGTAGCTTCGGTGGGAGGAGTTGTGAGAGGGATGAAGCCACCATTTTAGGGAGCTTGTTTCCCACTTTCGTGCTGCGATACGAGGGGGAGATATGAGGGGTTGGAGGGCTCTTCCCTGTCTGCTTTGCAGCACAGCCAGTCTCATCACTTTCAGTACACTTCTTCAAAACCTGCTTGAATACAGTATAGGGTAGCAAATGAGCTGAGAAGAAAGAGTAGTTTTGGGTAGAAAAAAATATTCACGGTAAAGATGTGAGAGTCCCAAGGAGCTCCAGGTTCCAGCAGCCGCTTCCAACAGCCCACGGGCTGCTTCCGTCCCCTTTTCACAAGGGTCAGCAAGCATAGGAGCTTAGGGAGAAATCGTAAGGGCTTTGGCTCTTGCCATGGTCCTGTCTGGGTCACCCTGAGGCAGCCAGCTCTCACTGAGATCAGTGGTCATTTTGGGAGAGCATGAGCACAGGAACAGCTGCAAGGATGCGTGACACCTTCTGTGTATTTGGAGAGGTTAATCGAAATAACAAACTGTAATTGCAGGAGTCCCCAGTATGGCCAGGCTATAGATATTAGCTGTGCTGGCTCTTCAGCATTTACTCTTTTCCTCGATACTTCACAGCCTGTGTATCTGGCTAGAAGATATCTGCCATTTTAGAGTAAGGTGGGCCTGTGACCCTCAAAGCTCTTTAAAAATACTCATGTGGGAGTGACTGCTTCACAGGCTTGTAGCCTGAGATGTGGAGGGGTTAAAGTTATTTGCCCGAAGACTTAAGATGCAGAGCTGAGCAGGCAGCAGGGCTGAGGAGTTGCAGTTCTTAATATGCCACTCCAAGCACTTGTTCATAATCCCTCCTTTTCAGTTAGTAGCAAATGATAATTTATAATACTGCCTCTTAGAAAAGTAAGTGCAGTATTGCTCTCCAAAGCAACCCAGGTCAGAAATCTTCCAGTTAAACTAGCTAAACCTGCAGAAAATATTTCTGAAGGACAGACGCACTACGCGTCTTTTTCTTCCGCCTGCCTAAACACCGGGCTGTGTGATTCTCTTCTGGTTTTAAGCAGGACAGATGAGCTGCCACTCCAGTTCAGCTTGCTGGGTGTAACATTTGATTTTGCTGCATCTTTGGTTAGAAGATCACATCCTTAATACACCCTTACTTGTCAAGCAACAGCTCTGTAGGCGGGGATGAAAGTAGCCAGAGAGAACACGTTTCCTTTGCTCATATAGGAGAAGATGACAGGTAACACGATCTTGACCTCTGAAAGTCAGGGACAGCTCTGAGGGTGGGTGACTTGAGCCAGGACTTCTGCTGATCATATAACAACACATGCTGGTGCCGTAACACAGACATGGATTAACTCTTTGGAGGGAGACGTGTTTTCCCAGTTGGCACTACATTGCCTGGGGTCCTGACCCCTGTAAAGCTAGAATTAACTGGATGAGGGTATCCTGCATTGATTGTAATTTTAACTATTTTTTTTTTAAATAGGAAAAAAAGCAAGCTGATTCTTAGTAGATTTCATTCCTAAATTTTTGGGTGGAGAAAAAGCAACTCCTTGAGTGAATTACATCTTCAGATGATGTCACAAGGACCATCACTTCAGAGTCTTATTGCTCTCTAAGTAATGTACCGTTTGCCATTTCCCAGGAATCTAGTTTTATACCATCAACAAACAGAAGGGGAGCGAAAAATATCATCTGGAGGACATGGTAAACTCACACAAGTAAACATGGCCGTAAACTAGCAGTTAGCTAGTGCATTTACAGATGTTCATTCTAATCCAGATACAGATACTGTAACCTCAGAGGTCTTGCAGACATAGCACAGGGGCTGCTTTGTCAAGTTGCATGGAGAATTGACAAAGTCACATGATGCTGGTTTTGCCATCTTTTTTTTTTTTTTTTTCCCAGCTGCTAAATCACATTATAACGCACTAAATAGACACTCAATATTTTCCTTATATAAATTTATCATGTAGCAATTACTGCAGTTAAACTCGGTGCGGGTATGTGATTGTAAATGGGAGGTGGCAATCAGTGTAATTAGAAAAGGAAAAGATGTGCCTGCAAAACAACCTCTGCATTACAATATTGCCCACACTATAAACACCCTACCACGTGGTGTGTCCCTTCTCAGTTACACAGTGTAAGTCCTGTGTTGATTCAGGCTTGAATTACACAGTAAATCTTGTTTGTGAATTTATAGACTGTCCCTTTGAAGGCAGAATTGTGCCAGCCTATTTATTTAAAGTCCTTTTTTCACTGCAGCAGCATGCTTTTGAGATGTAATACCTTATGCGCAAAATCCCTGAGTGACAGCAGCTCTGCAAGCTCATGATACTTATAATATGTTACATATTATCAATAAAATGTTGCAAGATGTGTCATAGATCTTATAACTTTAAATTATGGGTACAAGTTTGACCTATCTGTTGATGGATTAGAAGCAAAGCTCAGATTGTTAAACAGAAGTAAAAAGCTCAGGACATCATTAAACAAACTGTTTCAAGTAAAATGTCTGTATTTCACCATAAAAAGTCAAAGCATACCTGAAAAGTTAGCCGCCCCCAAGGCAACTTATAAAGTTTAAAGAAAACCAGAAATAGCTTTCACATCTTTTTTTTTTTTAAATTACAGTTGCCATTGCCTTGATATTAATTATGATCCAAAAAGCTCCCAGAGACCTTGACTGCCCTAAAATAGTTTCCTCTGTGCCTTTCCCCATCCCCCAAAGCAAACTGGAATAAAAGAAGCTCTGAACTGCCAGGAGGTCTAGACAGCAACCAAACCCTCGTTACCGGTGACGCGTAGATTGCCTGCCCGTTGTGTCCCATTTCTGAGTTGAGATTTATCATGTCAAGACTAGAGAGTGCAGTGACAAGGAGGGTCCAAACAGAGATTTAGAAGTGACTCCTCAGACATGCAGGAGTCTGTGCTGGCAGGTTCAGCTCAGAATTTGGACATTAGGTCACAAACGAATCTTTAACAGATTTTCTGAAAAATTTCTAGGACGTTTGTGCATGCTTAGGTAGCTTGATTGGTTCTAATTTATGGAGTGGCTTTTATTTTTTTAGTTGTGGATCCTTTGCCACATCTCTTTGTGGTGTTCTCTTTGTGTTGGCACTGTTCTCACTTTGGCAACAAGGAAAAATTTAAGGCAAGTCATTTAAGTGATGTGCCTGAAATTAAGTAGAACAACAAAGATAGAGCCAAGAACAGCTCATAGGCATTATGTTTCCTAGCCCTCCGCTTTCCTTATCCTGGAAATATTCCTTTTCTTCCCAGTGTCATTAAGAGTGGTCTTCTATAGGAGGATAAATAAGGCTCTTTCCCCCCATGCTTTAACTGTTTAAAACACTGAATTTTAATTTTAGGGTGTGAACTTCTGGTTTGGGCTGGTGTTTCCTTAGTCTAGTAAAGATGGGAGCTGGAAGGCAAGAAGCCCAGAAATTACTGCCTTTTTGCATTATTTCTATAATATCATTTCTGGATCAAGTACAAAACCATGACTGAGAGGCACCTCTTCCATTGGCTTGGGAGGGAGTGGAGAGAGAGATTTAAAAGAAATGTGTCCAGCTGGTGAGTAAGCTGGCATGCACCACTGAGTCGTTAGTAATGTTTATTCTATTAGAGTGGACAGTCTTTTGCTGTTGATGAAAAAGCTAACTCAGTCCATTACACATTAAATTCAGAGAGCACACACATGCACCGTCATCACAACTGTCTCTCCCTGAGCACTGATCAGTAATAATTACCTTTTGGGTAGGGGGTGGAAGGAGATAACCTAAATACTTTCAGGTTAATTATTACTCTCCTGTGCTTAGAAAAATCCTAGCGTTTTAACAACAGCAACCTTTCTGTGCCTGAGGTCCTTCGAGACCTGAAATTGGCAACAACAAAAGAACATATATCTTTGGAAAACAGCCCTATAAGTCATTCTACTGCTTTGGTGTTTGGGGTGGGTTTTGGTTTTTTTTTTTTAATCTCTGCCAGAGTGATGTAGAAAGCTTTCTTTGATAAGTCTAAAAATATTAGTTTTCACTCCTACAGTCTCATACACTGAATAAATAAAGGCACAACATAAGAGCAGTTTGAGCCCTGCACTGGACTACTCTATCTCTTTCTGTTAACCTTAAAGTTCTGAAAACTAATAGTGTCTAGTTGTCAAGAAGCCAGAATAATGACATTTTGTGCCATTATTCTAATGTGTTTTTCACTGTGCATTTTCTTTAATTATTTGCATGAGTAATATCATTATGCATTCATGCCAATACAATTCTGATAATTAATTTACATGATGGCAATTTCTTAATGATTTTGATGTCAAAGTTAATAGCAACATCTGATAGTTGATCTGTTGGTGCTGACATAAATTTAACTTTTAATGTACTCATGCCAAAACCAACAGCAGCATCAAATTACATTGGAGAAAAATAAACATCCACTGGGTAGAAACTTGAGTGGAAAAGTCTTGATCCTGACCCGAGGTTTATAGGTTCAAACTAAAACCAAGGCCCCCTGACATGGTACATGTCAGATTTTTACTTTATCTTGATTTATTTATTTATTTACATCCATAATGTTATTGATGTCAGATATTTAAGAGATCAAATTATATGATACCATATAAAAGATGATGTTGTCCTGCTTCCAGCTTGGTGCATATATTCCATATTTTAAAATGAAAAAATGCATTAATTAAACTTTTATCCTTCTGGTTCTTTAAGCATGACCTCTAAACTGCTCTGCAGTGGGGGAATTTAGGACTGGTGTCTGAACCTGATCGTGTATCTTGGTTTGTGATTTCAGTTCGCACCGTGTGGTAATAATGTCAGCAAAATAAAGTTTATGTGGATTCAAATATTGTTAATATCAATAAAACAAGAAACAAAGCAATGCATAATAAGGTTTGAGATCAATATTTTTAGTACATTTTTACAATATGGAAGTGATGCATAGATAAGGAGGTAATTGCATGTGTAACTGTATATGTGTAGCTATCTTTTTGTATAGGCTCATGTAAGTATTACAAGACAATTAACACAGAATAAAAACACATTCTTCAGTCTTTGTCCAGGTGCTCTGAAGATCTCTTTAGAAGTTTATAGGCATTTTTATTTGCTAGTTAAATATTTTAGTACACCTTAGTATTGAAAAAATGTATGTGAAACAAATTATGATAACCATAAAATGGTGATGGTTGTTTTCCCTTTATTTTTTTAATCAAAAGCAAAGCCTCATTCCATGACACAGCTGCTAACATAATATTTATTTCCACCTGCTTCAGCCAGTTAAATGTATAGATGAAATGTTAAAAACCATTACAAATAAAATTGATCCTGCTGTGTATTTCAGTCTTTTCCCCAACTGGCTTTTCATCAATGATATCCACCAAGGGAGTGCACATTTCATTTTAGATAGTGAGGAGATAATTATACAGCTTCAATTAGGCCTTCCACTGCTGGACTATAAAGAGCTGCTAGTGCAGACCCGGATCATTTGCCTCCAAAATACACTTCCTTTCCTCCTTCACTGTCCACAAGCAGGATGTCTGTCCCTACCTGCTGAACTGTATGTCTGATCGCTTTTTAGCCTGTCTTATCCTCACTCTCAAAAACATAAGGGCAAATACATGCTCCAAGCCACCACCCCCCAAAACTCAGACTGGTCGGTGAGGACCTGTGGCCATACCCGTCCTATGGAGATGGACGTCGCTCCATCGGGAGACAACTTTTGCTGAACAGTTTTAAGAGTTTTGCCGGTGACAGTGAAGGTGCAAAGAGAGGGCAAAAGGAGGCCAAGGTAGGTGGTTTGCTTTTTAAATGGCTGCTTAAAACAGTTTACAATGAAAGCCTAACTTTGGCCTTAATGCACAGCTGTTCTGAGGCATGTAATGCGCGCAGCTGCATGGGGGAGATTTGACACCAGCACAGCTCATCTCTGCTCCCCCCTTCCTGCACTGCTTGCTGCCCACCCCTGCCGAGCCAGCGCCCAAAAGGGGACGCCTGGCACCTGGCAGAGAGACCTAAGCAGCGGCTTAGGTCCCGAGGAGGTGGGAACGGGAAGGGATAGGAGAGGCAGCAGGCAGGGGCAGGTGTGGGAGCAGGAGGCGCCTCCTTTGGGAAGAAATTGCCCCATATAAGAGGCATTCCAGTAATAAAAGCAGATAGCATACCAGGAGGGTGAAAGGAACAAACCCAAGTGGCTATGTGTGATGCTTGCACCTTTGCAAGTGTACAGGACACCTCTGCCCAGGCATGTGCCATCTGTGGACGCGCACCATCTGTGCATCCATGGTCCTCCCTTGCTCCTCTTCTGCCCTTCGCTTCTGGAGGGCGTGCTGGGAGGTAGCGGTCTGGTGCTTAATTCCTCACATGTATTTCTGGAGTGCTGTACTTTGGAAGAAGCCTGTGGAATGAGAGGGTCTTTGCTCAGAATTTTAAGCTGTACCATGCAATGTACCATGAATGCAGGTGTGCAGCTGCACAGCTGCAAACTCCTGTAAATGCAGTGCTCTGGTGGAGTACAGGAGAAGACCATGGATGAGAGGAGATGTCTGAGAGCTCTTGGACTCCAAGCACTCTTTGTCAGGATGCACACATCTTGTAGCGCATCCAGATGTGTAGACATAAGCTGAGCCCACCTTAAACTTTTGTTCTTAAAAGAGTGTTGGGCTGAAGCAGATACTAGACATACAAGTAAGGACAGTGAGAGAGAAGGCTGGAAAAGAGTCTGATGTATGGAATGGAGACTTTTTTTTTTTTACACGGGTTTTGTCAAGCGGTCTTCCTACTTACACATTTGTCTGTGGTGAAGATCTGGAGATGCTTTCTACTACCAGAATAATTTAATTTCAGAGCCTTTTGGCGGGATGGGGGGGGGGAGAAGAAAAGAAAAGATCTTTTTTTCTGTGTAAAATTGCCCTGTATTAATTAAAGATTCTTTTAAAAATGAATCTTTAAAATAATAGCATTTCACATTATGAGATTTTGAGAAATGGGTGGAATACTGATTGACTGGCCTTTTTCCTTGGTCTGCAGAAGGCATGGTTTTTAGCTGCTCAAGTTTACTTTGGAAGCAGGTTAGTCAAGAACACATCTCAGTTTTAAGAATAGATGCTTCTGCTGGTTTTGGCTAGGGTAGAGTTAATTTTCTTCTTAGCAGCTCGTATGGGGCTATGGTTTGGATTTGTGCTGGAAACAGGGCTGATAACCCAGGGATGGTTTCGCTACTGCTGAGCAAGGCTTACACAGAGCCAAGGCCTTTTCTGCTCCTCACCCCACCCCACCAGCGAGGAGGCTGGGGAGGGACAAGAAGCCGGGAGGGGGCACAGCCGGGACAGCTGACCCCAACTGACCCCAGGGGTATCCCACACTGTATGACATCATGCTCAGTGTGTAAAGCTGGGGGAAGAAGGAAGAAGTGGGGGATGTTTGGAGCGATGGCGTTTGTCTTCCCAAGTCACCGTTGCCCGTGATGGAGCCCTGCTTTCCTGGGGATGGCTGAGCATCTGCCTGCCCATGGGAAGCAGGGAATGAATTCCTTGTGTTGCTTTGCTTGCATGCACAGCTTTTGCTTTTCCTATTAAACTGTCTTTATCTCAACCCAGGAGTTTTTTCACTTTTGCCCTTCCATTCTCTCCCCCATCCCACCAGGGAGAGGGACTGAGCGAGCGGCTGCGTGGTGCTCAGTTGCTGGCTGGGGTTAAACAACAACACTGCTCAACAAGGAACAGCAGTGTAAATGTGATCTTCATTCCAGGTGAGTAGAAAATCTCTTAAAAGCATTTCTGAGGAGTGTTAGCTTTGTGGGTTGATTGTTAGAAGATGTAAGAAATGTGACTGTGATTGTGGTTTGCACACTGAGTGACTCTCCCCCACAACCCAAATGGCTTTCTTGCATGTGGCATTTCAGAAAACCCTTTTTTTTTGCTTCCAAGCATGTGGAATGCCTGTGCAGAAAATATTTTTTTGGTGCAGGGCTTGTCATGAGTTGGACACAACTTGTCTGAAATGTAGTGTAGGAGTTCGAAAGGGAGGTTTTAAAAATTCAGAGCTGTCTGATGACTGGGAGCATTACTAATGAAAATATGTTTGAGTTTAATGTTGAAACCAAATGTCCCATAGAAGAGAATTACATTAATTTCTTCCCTCCCCAAAATTCATGCTGAAATTTCCGTAGCCTTAAATCTGGCCCAGATAACTTAACCTGAGTCAAAAACTGCTCCCTATGCCTCACATAAACACCCACACCCAGGCATCTCATACTATCTTCCATTTCTTCAGTCCACTAATTATTTGCTACACCCAGTTATTGTGGGCTATCTTAAATTAGCTCCCCAGTGACTCAGACATTTGTTAACTCCTCAGGTGCAGGGAGTTCGGCATGTGCATGAAGGTCTGGGGCCTGAGATGTTGCCGCAGAAGCTGTTTAGGACACAGACAGTGGCCCTTCTGCACCCTGAAGCATGGCAGAGTCAGCAGGGGGAGTCCCAGGGGACACAGTGTGGCTGGGCTGTCCCTGCCACCCCAAGGTTTCTGCTTTGGCCATGGCGCTATTGGCACTTAGGGGATTTTGGGACAACGAGTCCTGCTGAAGACTGCAGATCCCTTGTCTGTCTCCTCTTGGCCATGCCATCCATCTGTGCCTCCCAAAGTGGGGGGCGCTCCACCCATTCCCTCCACCACAGAGACGGGGAATGCTCTACAGGAGGTGGGACGCATCTTGTTAGCAGTGTCCCTTTGAGTCACGAAGCCTGAGGGAGATGGCAGCGACAGGCCACTGTTGGCTTTCTATAATCAGTTGTGAGCTCAGAGGTGTGACTGTGGATATGATCTAACTGCTTTGGTCCTAGGCACAGAAGTTGATTTCTGCAAAGGCAGTAATTAGTCAGTAGGCAGCCTAGCTACTAAGTACAATGCTCATTGTTTCTCTCCTTGACAGCTCGCTCAGGCTGGTTATTAACACAAAAAAAAAGCTTTCACTTTGAAAGTCTTTTTGTTCCCTCCATCCTCCACCACTGCATTTCCTATGCAGAAGCCACACTGAACCACATTACGCTGGGGCTGGGGCTGCGGAGCCTCTTTAAGGTGCCATTTGGCGTGCTAGTCCAGAAGTCTCTGACTGGACTGACACCAGAAGAAGCAAGGGGCATGTTTTGGTGGAGGTAGCCTCTCCCTTCCCATTGCGTGCACTGCTGCGCATTGAGCTGGCAAAAAGTTTTGCAGGAGAAGCTCCACATCACGTGACATGACAGCTTTGTAACAACAGGAAAATTATTTCCTCTGGTGCTTGTTGTTGAACTGGGACTGATTACACGGACTGAGTTCTGTAACCTTTTGGGTGTCTCAGGTCTGCGAACCACAGTGAGATTTCACTGTAACTGGACAGTCGCTAATGTCCATTTATTCCACCATCTTTGTCACCCAAAGCTTTCAGTCATACAGTTTACTGACTAATTGTACTGAGCAATGTGGTTTTAATACAACGTGTATTTACAGTCTGTAGTACTGGAATACATAAAGCCTTAAGAAATATGCTATGTTTGACTCCTAAATCATGCGCTGTTATAAGGGGTTGTGTATATTTTTGCATCCACTTTAGACTTACACACATACAGTATTTCCAATTGTTTACATACGTTAGAATCTCTTGCATTTAAATAGCTCATTATGCAAATATTTACAAAATACGTGGATATTTATTTTTACTGTACCCTCTATTCAATCACTGAGATGCTATTTAATGTCTAAACATTGTCTGCAGAGTCGCATGTGCAGTAATGAATTATGAATAATTATGTACTATATACAATTATACAACAAAAATTACAGATTCAAAAAATATTATCGTTGCAAAGCCAAGCACTCAAATTTATGGAGCATCAGGGGTGAGGTGCAATCCTAATTCAACCCCCAATTATGCATGTGTGCCTTATAACATGGCCTTTGCCAGCCACACTCCGGTCGTCCCCCAGCTGCCGTCAGCTGCGATGGGTGTGTGAGCGTGTCGCGGGCCAAGGCTCCGGGCTCCGGCCAAGCTTGGGGATCAGACCAAGGCCAAATTTGCAATGTTTCCCAGGCAAGAACTTTTCCTTGGATTTGGTCACCTAAGCAACTGACCTGGCTCAGCGAGTATGTTTCTGATTTTCCCACCCCAGCAGCAAGAGCTTGCAGCAAGAGAACACCCTGCACTAATTCACTTCTCAGTCTAGAGCTATACACGAAGCAGGACTAATTTTGCATTTGAGACATTTGAAAGAGCACTGTGTTCTCGTATAATCAAAGACTGAGCCTGGAGTACATTTTGTTGAAAGGTTTTTTTGACCAGAATATCTTCCACCAGGAAATGCTGCTTTGTCGGAACTGAAATGTTTCATAAGAACATTTTGTTTGTGATGATATTTTTGACAGAAAAAAATGTGAGCAATTCAAAATCTGAAGAAGGTATTTCTCACTGCCAGTTGTTTCTCTCTAAACCTGATTTCTTTTCTTTTGGTTTCAGAGCATATATTATTTATATTTACTATTCAAGGGTTAAATATTATCAAATCACCTGCACAATGACCTTGAAATGTTTCAACCCTGTTAATTCTCACATTTTCCAATTTGATTACTAGAAGACTTCAGTTGGGTTTTAGTAAGTATGTTTGGTTTTTAATGGCCTTGTGCACTCATGCTTTCCTATATTTTGAGGAAAGCAAGCAAATCCCGGAAACTTAATTTCAGCAGAACTTAGAACTGCTATGGGGATGACACCCAATCTAAAAAAAAAAAAAAAAATCAGTTCAAGTGGGTAAAGTTTGCCCAAGTTATAAGCAGCCAAAGTAAATTTACAGAATAAGTTGAGTGATCTCAATAATAGATGTGATCCTTAGTTCCTTCTATTACGTTGCAAACAATTTGTCCTTGGAATTTTTTTTTCTCTGAAAAGAGTTACTGTATTTCATTTTTAAAATAAAACAATTTATAGAGAATTTGTAAGACAAAAAGGGGATATTTGAAGCCAGTTTTTTTAGTGTTAGCTGAATCAGTGATGAATTATACAACTGTCTACAGGCAAAAATTATTACTTAAGCTAATTTATAGCAACATGCACCCTGCCTTTTAATAAAAGCCAGACTAAAAAGAAGTGCTCTTTAACTGGGGACAGGTTGGACTACAATAATACCATTTGGATAAAGATTTCTCAGGATGCTAAAATGAACCTGATCCTGAATCTTTTCTTTCTGGTTCACAAAACACTTTATGACTTCTCAGAGTGCTTATGTTAATTGACTTGTAACTCAGCACATTCTGGCTTTGGAAAAAGGTAAAGCAAAACAGTGATGAAGGAGACTCTCATGTAGGCAAGCTCCAGGAAATACTAGGAATCGTATTAAAAAAGCAATCCTTTCGTAGCATTTCCTACTAAATAAATAGTATTTGGCTAGTGTCTGACATAACAGATAGGGATGCTCCAACTCATTACTCAGGGGCTGTCTCTGGAGACATTTGGGAAGAGGAGCGCTCACAGGTGTGCTCAGAAGCGTAACCTGGGTAGTAAGAAATCCACCTCCATACAGGACACTGCCACAAGGACTTGTTTGGCTGTAGGCTTGGCTGCTTTTTCTGTGAAATATTAATTGCCTGGGTAAAAGAGATCATCCTGGTTTTCCACAGACCCTTAGCCTAAGGTGGCCACAACCCCTTCCAAGCTTTTTTGCATTCACTTCTCTACTAGCTGCTTGTTGTGAATCCTAACAGAGAAATCAGCTCCTGATCTTCCAAGGACTGAGATTCTTGAACAACTTTCCGACAGTCATATTGAGGGGGAAGAAAGCCAAGAGGGATTATAAGGTGAATCTCAGTGCATTTATGAAAGGGGTTATAGGCCAGCTATCCTCATAATTCCAGCCAGCTGTGGTTGGTTGTTCAGGAGCTTCCTTTGCTTGCCCAAGCAGACTTGTCCCAACTCAAAAGGACTAATGCCTTTTCAAAAGCTTCATCTTCTTTTTGGAGGCCAGCAAAAGCCAGCTGAGATGTGGGTTCTTGCTGCTAAGATGCAGGCCCAGAGGTCAGACGTGCCAGCTTTCATTCACATGTCGTTGGGGTCCTTGTGTCTTCTGCTGGCTTCTTCTCCTAGTCCTACCTCAGCCTCACAGTGTGGTGTTGGGACAGTCAAGCCATGTACACATCACATTTTCTCAGCTAAAACAATGGGAGAAGCGTTCAATAAACGGCTGTTACGAAGGCAGTGATGGGAAACGGCTCCAAGATGCTTGAATAAAGAGTGGTAGACGTGCAAATCATTATTCCAGGTAGCCTGCAGCACAGCGTCCAGTGCTTGGAAGGCATTGACCCAAGCATTTCTACAGCCTCAGCTTGCTCTGCTCTAAACTTACGACTTTCATTCTGCTCCCCTGGCCCCCTCTCCCACCAGCGCCCTCCACAAGCTCTGTTTCAGGTGGGAAGCAGAATACCTTTAAAAGGAGAAAAAGGCAGGCAAAAGAGCAGAGGCACCTGTGCATTTCACACGTGATTTCCACCTACCCCCTGCCACATAGCTACAAAACTGTTGTGTTTATTTATATATAAATAAATGCACTTTTTTATCGCTGCAACTTGTAAATAGGAAATGAAGTCACAATCCTCGAAATTATAATGGCAGGCACACAAAGACACAGTTGCTGGCATGGAATTCAATTAACAGATAGCAATCACCCTTGGGTGACTGTGTGAGGTGGAAATATACAGGCATGCTAATAAGTAATATCTTAAAGCCAAGGCGTTTATCAGCCAGCAGCCAGACATGGGCATGAGTGTGGGCAGACAGCACTGCTCTGGGATATTTAATAAAACCCGCTCTCTTCATTTGAGGATTTGTGTTTAATCATTTGGTAACATTTTAGAAACATCCAGGCTGGGAAGCTTCTCAAATGGAACTGCTTAGGTCAGAAAACGTAGAGAGTTATTTACTGATACTAAAATAGCCAAAGGAACAGAGTGGATTCTAGGTAATATTAACAAAATTCAAATGATTGAACTGCTGTTTAAAATAAATTTTTTAACTCTTTTTTGCTTGGTTGAGAGCCTAAAGCTAAAGCAGTTTTCTTCTAGGCTCCTTGAACTTTAATTTGCATTGCATTTTGGGCTTTCAGAGGCTTCGGGCAGGCCACTGAAAGATGTTCAGTTCAAACTTTCTCATCAAGGCTCTCTGTGTGCCACAGCAGTCGGGTGAATCCACAGGACTGTTTTGCATGTCTAAATACTGCTGCTTGGAGGACAGGCAAATCCCGAGGCAAAGTCACGGGTTTCTTTGAGGGAAGGCAGTTCAACGTAGTAAGATACTTGTTAGGAGCTTCATGCAGAAGAAATGTAAGGCACGATGCTAGTACGTTCTTGGCTAACTCTCCAGGGTAAGAGAATTCACCGAAGGGGAGCAGTTTGAAGGCAGGAGAGATGGAGGCCGGCCAGCCCAGCCTGGGGCTGGTGGCTGGGAAGCCGACG
>NW_009260610.1:1062202-1067472 GCF_000687185.1 Egretta garzetta
AGGGCGGCCGCCCAGCCCAGCGGGGGGCTGGGGGCGGGAAAGCCGACGGTGTTGCCGGTAGATGCCCTCACTGCTTTTGGTTTTGCCTCCGCTCCAAGTAAGCAGTCACGCATTTGTGGTCATCGGCTCTGCTCCTGCGACCGGGCCGGTGGCAGCGGGAAGTCTGCGGAGCCTCCATTCCTGCCCTGAGGGCGGGGAGCCCCCCTCAGAGCACGCTGCCTCCCGAGACTGGGTTGTCCCTCTCATTGGTGTGGCTGCCTACTTTGGTTAGAACACTCGTGATGTCCATGCAGGCCGCCCTGGTGGTCCCCGATGGCTGCGCAGCGGCTGGGGCTGTGGGGTGGTTCTCTGATTTGCACAGAGTCTCAGCGGTTTTGCTTTGTCAAAGGAATCGTCAAAGGCGCAGCTGGGCTGGGACAAATGTTAAGAGACGGGCTGCGGACATGCCACAAGCACCCTCTAGCAGGTACTCTCAGAACCTGCTCCTTTTCCCCGGGGGACTCATGTGATCTACAAACGGGTGGCCGGAGCCCCCTCCTCTGCCAGCCATTTCCCAGGCCGCTGGCAGGCAGCCCAGCCCGGGCTGTGCTCAGGAAGCTGTACAGTGGTTCTGAATAGCTGCTGTGAAGCTGTCCCCGCGCTGCTCCTGCCACAAAGAGCGTTCAGTGCCCGCCTCGCTAATGGATGAGTTTCTCCTATACAGAGCGCCGAACAATGCGGTGATACATTCAGGTTTTATTAGTGCGAGTTTAGCGTGGCCGCATTATTCATAATGGCAACACCACAAGAGAACTGCACCGTTCATCCCAAACGGGAGACCATAAATCCCGTAAGCCACACAGCACCGTCGAATGGTGTGTTTTCACCACTTATTTTGCAGGAAAGCTATTTGTATTCCCTCTGTATGTAAACCCAAGCTGTCTTAATATTGCAAGCCCAAACTGTGTTGGAGGAGATAATAACAACAAAAAATTGCCACCAGTACATTTTACAAAACTCAGTCATAACTCTGCCATACCAAGGCTGCCAAGTAAGAGGGGAGGGAGTGCTGTGGCAGGGTGGTGGCATGCCCGCTCCCGCCCGCTGCCGGAGGGGCTCAGCCCTTGCCCATCTGCGAGTTACGGCAGCGGAGCCCTGCGGTTGCTTCAGGAGTGAATGTCGATCTCCTTTGCTGTGAAGCATGCGTGTGTGGATCTGCGGCTGGGGGGGGTGTTGACAACAAGGAGAGACTTAGTGGTTTTGCTCGCTTGGTTTCCTTTTAAGGGCAGCAGCTGCAGTCGTGGGGGGTGTGAAGCACCCTCGCTGGGGAGATGGCAGAGGGGTAGGTAAGTTGGTCAAAAGTTCAAGACAATTGTAACTTAGTGTGAGGAGGACGCATCACCTGCCTGACATAAATCAGGCTTTGCAGGCATCAGGAAGCAGTTCAAGCGGTACGTCGATTTGCTGCCGTGCTTTCCTAGAGCCAGCCCGGGCTGCAGTGAGGGAAAGCGGCTGCTCGGGAGGAGCCTCAGTCACAGAGGCACCAGGTGACTGCCGGGGAGATGAAGCTGGCTTTTGCGTGCTCCTGCACTCAACCTAGTGGCCCAGAAACAAGGAGCTACACAAGCTATTACCAGGCTTTTCCGCTACCGCCTCTTGTAAAAGCCCTGTCCCTGCTCCAGCAGCCTTCGCAGCGCCTGGAAGCTGGGCAGTGGCTGCCCCCTCATCACCCATGGCCTGGGGACATTTTCTGTGGTACGGCACAGCACTCCTTAAAGGAAATGTTCTTTAGAATAACTCTGTATATTCTAGATGGTGAGTGTTATTAGTTGCCTCAGACCCAAGGGCTCAGGGGAATTACAGAGCAGCCTCTTGTAACTTTTGCAGGAAATATTTTCTGAATTTTTGGAGACACACGCTCACACACCCCCCACACCCCCCTTTCTCTTCTGCCTCCATGTCCTTCTGGGTACGGTCATGAAAGTAATTGACCCTGGGCTGAGAGAGGAACCTCTGATTTCCCAGGTCTTACATCTGAAGCAAACTCCCTGCACTCCTCCAGTTACTTCATTCGCTGTTGGTATTGACACTGGAAATGCTGACAGCAGCTAGTAAAGGTTAAGTGCGTTTGTAGAAAATCAATAGCATGATGCCCCCTTCTCCCTCTCCCCTCACCTTCTGAGGGGGAAAATGGCCCCTAGGTACATGAAGAATGTAAGTTAACATTACTCCAACTCAGAACACATGCATTTATGCAAGAGGCTTAAAGGATATCTTTTACGATCCTAGTACAGCGACGCTCCTCTTCGTTCAGTGCTTGGAAGAGCGACTGAGGCTTCTGCAGCGTTGGTTATTATGCAGGGCATGTGTTTTAAAACGTTAAGTACCTTGATTGTCTCTCACATAGCTAGTGCTGTCAGCAGTTTGCACAGTGCTTTTATGTGTCTTTTTCCTCCCTGAGATACCTGTGTTCAGTTCAGAACTGATTCTGCTTCTGAAGCAATTCATTAAACATCTTCAGTGCGCCACTTCTGTGAAGAGGTCAATTTGTTCCTTCTGCCTAGCAATGCAAAACTCCGGGCTTCGGTTGGTAAATGCAAGTATGAGATGCATTTCTCGCTGTTTAACTTATGCTTCCCTTCAATCTAGCCTCTGTAGCGATCCCTTCATTTAGTGCAGGCATTCATTATTCACAAAACGTGGAGACTGATGCTACTGTATCAGTTTAGGGCAGGTGCAGTTGGGTAGTCTGGCATGCACACACTCCTCTGTTCACCCTCTTCTGGACGAGGCATTTTTCAAGGGAGAGCAAGCAGCTCTTTCTTTCTTTTATGTTCCTTGTCTTTCTTACAAGGTGCCAACGTGCTGGTGGGTTGGTACACGCTCCTGTGATGAGGTTCCTGGAGCACAACCAGCCTAAAGGTGATTCCCAATGCAGCTCATGCATGGGCTGCTGGATACCTGGGGTGTGCCTCTGGCTTTTGGTCCTCTCTGAGGTGGCCTCTCTGATGGCTAAAAACAGGACTCTGGGAAGGAGTCCTGTCCCCAAAACCAATTTTGTAAGGTTTTTTCCTTGCCTTACTGCTTGAAGAGTGAATTCATCCATAAGTCTTCAGGGAGGTGTTATCTTTAAATCCCCACCCTCCCAGGTCCAAATGCCTGTCTGTATCCAATACAATAGTTGCTTTGGGTTTGGGTTGGTTTTGGTTTTTTTTTTTTTTTTTGGGGGGGGGGGGGGGGGAGGGGTTGTGTGGGTTTTTTTAATCTGGATATTTCTAATATGTAAGTTGACCTGGATCATATCTGCACATACTAGATACAATAGGATTATTATAGAAAAAAAAAATATAGGCTGGGTGGAGGTGGACCAAAAGTAAACTTTGCCTTGAATTTGTGAGTGTCCTAGATAAACAGGGTTTCCCCCTTTTTTCCGTAATTCTTAGCATTGTTAAGGAGTCATTTATAGTTTGCCATTGCATCTAGGAGTATGGCTCTGGAGGTTCTGGAGGGAGCACATTTGAAGAAATAAAAATTGGCAGGTCTTCATAAAGTTATCCAGAGGACCTTGGTCAATATTCAATGAGCAGGCCTAGGACAGCAGATCCAGGAGTAAATGGGACCATTTCTATTGGAATATCAAATACATTAATTAAACTGTCATCCAAAGACAAGTACAGATGTACAGGGTTGATATTTTCTCTGAAGAGTGATTTCTTTGGTTAATTTCTTATATTGTTTATTGCAGTAGTTAGAGCTTTTTTGGCAAGATTTTTTATTTAATGTAAGTGATGGAATATAACTTTGTGGGCTGTATTTTGCACACAATATAGTTTCTGTTCAGAAGACTTTTTTTTTTCTTTTTTCCTTTTTAAATTTTTTTTTTTAGACAAAGTCAAATGGCAAGTTTAAGAAACAAAACTGATTGCAAAAAGAGCACATGAAGAGCATAAATCAGTGGGGGCTTCAGAAGTAACAGACTCCCAGAACTAGTAGCTTATGAAACTTTGCAATTATATTCCTCTGATACAATATTTTTTTCTTTCTTTCTTTTATCACAGAAGGGGTCTGTAGAAGTAGGTACTTGAATCACTAAAAATGTCCAGTTCTCAAGGATGCTGACCAGCTCACTATTCTTTGTTTTCATTCAGATTAAATATTTTCAGCCTGTGGTTCATTTCCAAACAAAAAAACCCCAAAAAGCCCAAACAGTAAGTGATGCCTCACATTTCCTTTTGGAAAAGATTTCAAAAGCTCATAAAATGTCTCCAGCCCATACAATATATCACGTCATATTAATTTATGGTAGTCAATGAACAGTCAGAAATGGCGGAGGAGAGAGATGGAGAGCCTATAATATTCTGCTTTATTCAGAACTGTATATCAGAGGGCTTTTTTTTTTCCTTTACACACAACTCAGGCACAGCATCTCCTCTTCCTTGCTTCAGGAAAAAAAAAAAAAAAGAAAGAAAGAAAAAATCCACATATTTGTATTATATTATGTTCTCCAAGTAGCAAATTCCCTCTGCCAACTATCTGTGGGTGTGCAGCCCTTCCTCGGGAACATGCTGTATCTTCTGAGTTCCTGTGTTTGCGATATCACAGTGTTTTTGCTCTGCAAAGCCATGAATGGGGCCATTATGAGAGGCCGCAAGATGATTAAGATTCTGAGAGGGGTAGGCTGCTAAAAGCGTGTTTAGTGAGGAAATTACAAGGCCAATAAAAAAAATGTCTTTGCAAGTTCCGATTGTATTCTTTTCTTCTGGGGTCTAATTTTTCAAGGTCTGGCTGGATCATGTTGAGGTTTTCTTTCATCCCTTTTTTTCCTTCCCACAACAGGAGCTGAGGCTGGAATCTAAGTCGAAGTTAATGAAGCTGCCTCAAAGTTGAGGAGAGAGAGAATAAACCACAGTTCTGAGGCACAGACCGCTGGAGATTCCTCTTTCAAACCCTGCCTCTGCCGCTCACTGGAGTTATTTGATTTGGGAACAAGATAAGAATTTACAACATCTGATTTGTAGAAATAACCTGGAGGAGGGAAAAACCGTCAGAAATACTAATTTCAGATATCATTTTCATCTCTCGGTTTCCTAATAGTCTTTCCCAGCTCTAATAGCATTAACCAAATATAAAGCCCAGACTTTGGGGAAGTTGTGCACTGACTGACAAATGCATCTCCAAATAGCCCACAGTTCGGCAATTCTTATTCTGTCAATACTCCGTGACCAGGAAAGGTTTGGAGCATAATTCTCTCCCAGGTATTCATCTTTTCCCTTTCTTGTTCCCACCCCCTT
>NW_009260610.1:1086573-1088299 GCF_000687185.1 Egretta garzetta
AGAAATACACCTGGCAATTCATTGCTGATTTCCCAGGAGTGTTATTCATGCCAGTTTATTTATGTATTTATTATTCATGTGCAAACTATTGAAGTTCCTTGTGGTAACCTGCAAATCAAACTGATAGAGGCAGAGGGCTGGCAGTCACACCAAGTGCTGTACAGTCGTATGCAGGCATCGTGGCTGGTATCGCACCTAAGCACGGGGGGGGGAGGAACAATTCAGCCTGCCCGATGCCCGGGACCACCCATGCCTTGGCTAGAGTTGGTAGAGAGAGGTATTCAGCATCCTTAAATTAAGCAAGCCTCTGCTATAAATGTTTAACTGCGGCAGTGGAGCGGCTTCCGCTATTGACAGCACAGGTGCCTTCTTTCCTCAGTGTTGGTAATGTATCATTGGCAGGCAACGGGAGTAATTTTATGGCTAAATCCTTCACACACTCAAAATTTGGGCTTCAGATTTGTATTGATTAAAGTCAGGGAGGTATGTGGGGAGTGCAGGGCCACTGTGCCATTTATCCATTGCTTCGCCCTGGGGGCTGTGGTGCAGCCAGGGGTTTTGGTGCAGCTGGAGATTTTGGTGCGGCCTTGCTGGTGTCCCTCTATGGCTGAGGGGGACCAGGAGGCAGTGGCTCTCAGCACGGGGCAACCCAAGGAAGGTTTGTGGGGTGGGTATGTGTCCCATGGGTAACGGCGTGGGGGGAGACAGCAGCTCCCCAAGCTGGACACGTGATGGGTATTGTCTACGGTGACCCTAGTCATGCTCATTCTCTGAAACACAAGACACCGTTCCCCCTTCAAAGGTTCAGCTGCACGTGCTGCCTGTTGCCACACACTCAAAATTTGGGCTTCAAATTTTGTGTTGATTACAACTATTTATTAGGATTGCGTTTTGATAATTTTCTCCAGAATCTTGTTCTGCATGCCTTCACAAGGATTTAATTGTGTTCAACAGGCCATTTAATACAACTGTGTTTTAGCATGTTAGCGTAATAATTTATTGTGTTAAAGTGTCAGAACTGCAACTAGGAGAAATCTATATTAAGGCTGATAGGAAAGGGACAAATTCAACTTAGAATGTGGTCAATTGCAAAATAAAAAGTGACTCTAGTACAGCACTTCTTTCTAAGCTCCCTTCTTCCTATTCCTGACTTTTTCACCACTGCTTCTGATAATTTATCCACATCCATGTTGCACCGTCCTTTGTTACTGTGTGAAAAACCTGCACAAATGAGGTTCATTGATTACACAGAGGAAGAAGTGAAATTCCTGTCAAATGCTTAGAGAAATCGAATCAAAAGGGTTGTCATTTTTCTTCATTTATGCAGTATTGTTCCCTTTCACAACAAAGGATAAAAATGTAATTTTGAAATTGTTGTGTTCCTTTGCATGGTATATTGGTTTCCATATGGTAGGAATCTTAGTGGGAATATGCTGATTTACGCTAGCAGAAGTCCTAGCTGCTTATTTGAATGCCATCTTGCTATGTTATCTTGGTAGAGACATAATGTTCCTGGGTTTTTCATGTAACCTTGTCTCATCTGCAAAGCTCAAATGTCATTGCCACTCCAGGAAAGGTTACTGGCGAGGAATGTTTGAGCATTAAATGGATTATTAATTTGGAATAGGACCCATTTTTTTAGGTGTGGAAAACCAACCCTAGATTGTCGTGGTTTAACCTGGCTGGCAACTAAGCACCACGCAGCCACTCACTCACTCCCCCCACT
>NW_009260610.1:1088429-1143609 GCF_000687185.1 Egretta garzetta
TATGGTATGGAATAGCTCTTTGGTCAGTTTGGGTTAGCTGTCCTAGCTGTGCTCCCTCCCAGCTTGTTATGCACCTGGCCGAGCAGGAGAAGCTCAAAAAGTCCTTGAGTAGTCTCAGCACTACTTGGCAACAACTAAAAACATCAGTGTGTTATCAACATTCTTCTGGTACTAAATCCAAAACACAGCACTATGCTAGCTACTAGGAAGAAAATTAGCTCTATCCCAGATGAAACCAGGACAAGATCCAAACACCTCTGAAACTTGAGAAGATTCAAACTTGGATCTAGACTGAATTGTGGAACTTAAATCTATTTCCAATATATAGATAATCCAGTGCACAAAGAGTGTACGTGCACATGCACATGCACACACATAGGGACAACACATATATGTATATTGATACATAACCCCAACAAATGTATGTATCTAGCTTCAGGGTAGTATTTGGAGATAGTAACTGACTTATTTATCTTCCACTGGAATTCCATCAGTGTTGACTGTATTTCCTAAAAAAGAGTTCAAATTAAAAAAGTTTTAAAATCATTTCTTGAGTAACTAAAGAAGTTACTGATAGAAAGAAAATCAAAGGAATCAATTGTGGTTCTTTGGAAAATATCTCTCATTGCCCATAAGCTAGATTTTAGACATGTCTAAATTGCTTCTACGTAACTAGGGTATTTTTAAATGTTCATTAGTTCCTTATCATTGTTCTGCACTGATGCCAATATAAGATTTTCATATGGGGGGATTTGAGGAGGACCATAATAAGGAGGACCCTTTTTATGTGGCTAATGCAATCTGAATGATTTAAATGTTGGAAGTGTGAAGCAGTGATTGGCAGAAGGAGGGAAAGGATGTTGTGTGGGCTGGATGGCAAAGCAGGGAATCAAAATGTGGAAATGAAGTAGTTGTAGAAACATTCCAGCTGTTTGGGAGAAAATCACTGTCTGATTTTTCGTTTTGCAGAAACAAAAACAGAGTGGCCTGGATTTGAATCCTGTTTTACCAGCAAATCCAGCGTTCAGGATCGTTTGCATAACCAATTCCAGCTTTGGCTCACGTCTGTTCTGAGTAAGCAGTTGAGCAGTTTGGGTATTTTTCAGTTCCCTGTGGGCTGGCAGAGGAAAGATATGCAGCACAGAGGACTGAAGGAGATGATTTGTTTAACTTCTGCTAGCCTGTATGGATGCATCTCCCTGGAGGTAGCAATGTTCAGCCACCACTACTGAGGGGCGTGCCAGGCAGAAAGTGCTGCTCTCGCAGAGGGAAGATGTTCAGCTCTCAGTGCTTTGCACACCTATTTGCAAAGGTTTCAAATAACTTAGGAACAGATTAGATCTGTCTGCTAAAAATTGGGAGCACTGCAAACCTGGTGCAGTTTCCAGCTTGGTGAGGGGACCTCCAGCTGACACAGGAGAAACAGGGAAAGCAGCCAAGCGTTATATGCCTCCCCAAACCCTCATCTATAAGCTCATGCTAAACCTCTGCTGTACTGCAGACTCTTCCTATGAGAGTACCCGAATGTATAGTTAGCACCCAAAATCACACGAGCTAGCGCAACTGACTTTCATTGGCAGATTTATGGCCATAGGGTTTTTCTGGGGGTTTGGGTTTTTTCCCATCTGGATGTGCCTTTAGTGCAGGACACAAGCCTTTAAAATGGAGAAAAGCTACCTTCAGCTTAATTTTCTCTCTCACCCATGGACAAACGCAAGCTTAAAACAAAATTGACTGCACTGTTGAATAAGTGCAAGGCATGGTGTTCATAATTTTAAAAGGCAGATATTTGGTTAATGCTGGCATTGCAAAGACCCAGACATGACTGCACCCCCCTGGTGCCCTGCAAACACAAGGTATGAGGCAGCTCCTGCCCCCAGGAATTTGCCTTCACCATTCGTAACCTGCCCGGGAGGAGGAACCCAGATCTCCGGCCTGGCACCTTGCACAATGAGCTTCTCTCTGGATTGCTTACTGTTTCCCCACAGCAGCACTCTGCTGCACTAATTGGGATTAGGTCCCCATTGCACTTAATGCTTCCTGAGCACAGAGGAGGAAGCAAACCCAGTCATGAAAAGCTCGACAGTTGTAGCTGCTTAATTGATGGGGTTATTTTAAATCCAGTCAGTTAAATTGTTGCGGACACCCTTTATTATAGCCTAGGCAATTTTATTTCAAGTTAGCTTTAATCAATTAGGAATTGATTTTAGCTAAGTCGGTATAAGAACATCTCATCTGGTTTAACAAAATTGGTTTTAGAGAAGTGAAATGGGTGCAGATTCAGCATGGCCAAAGGAAGGCATTCTCTTTTTGCCTGCCAGGTTGAGGGTGTCCTACTAAAACCCTAGATCCTGCACAGCCACAGCAGAACTTGTCCCAGTCTTAAGTCCTGGTGGAATAAAATGTACAGAAAGGGAGATAAGAGGGGTTACCTGAATGAAGGACTCTCTCCCCAGCAGCTTGTGCACATACCCAAGAAGCACACCCTCGCCCTCGACTGCACTGGTCAATGGAGGAGGTTTGGGAGCAGCAAGTGAGGTGCAAGTTAAGAGCTTGCTAACTCTGCCCTGCCCAGGCTGCGACTCCCTAGGCCACCAAGGCAGCAAAACATCTTCGTCTTGCTCCATGTGGTTTTAATGTGCTTGTTTTCTGTCAGGTTAATGTTTTAGGGAAGTTTGCAAAGATGTCTGATCTGGAGGTATGGCAAGGGAAGTGGCTGGGGAGTTTGGCTGGGAGTAGGTGGAGGGAGGAGGAGGAGGAGGCAGGAGCTCTGCTTCTTGGCAGAGATGAGGCACTATTCTGTGAAAATGGAAATGCCAGGAGAACTGAGAACAATGGAGAACCAATTTCTAATGCTGTATAATCTTTGGGACTATGAAATATTTGCAAGGTTATATTATTCTTGTGATGCTTTTTTCCCCCAAAAGATTAATCTGATATTTTAACCATACTGTAAAATTGGTACGATGTTTAAAAAAACCCCATCCTGTTATCTTCAGTTTGCTGCTGTTGTTTTTATCATGATCATTAGGAGTTCTCACATGGGAACTCTTTATCACAGAACGTTGGAATCTTTCATTTCTGTTCTCATAAATGGTAAGAACAAAGCTACTGCAATCAAGGACCTGCTACTTCTGGTACTATCAGAAGAAAAAAGCGGGATTTCTACCTAGGAATTGTTTACTTTGTGCCAGAGCTGTTCCCAAGCTTGATTTCTTCTGTAGGTACAAGTAGTGTTAATGAGGTGTTAATGTGTATGGAAGCGATGCAGCCATAGATTTGCCTTTGATCAGTCCGTGTTATTTCCTTTTTTTTCCCCCTTCCCTTTTTTTTTTTAACCTCGAAAAGCTGTTTGCACCACAAGAAATTTCTCCAGGAGCTGAAAGAACTTCTGAAAACAATGCGCAGTAAACCTCCCACTGACTGCAGTGGGGTCAGTATTGTTCCTTTGATTACAATTATTTGAAGAGTAAAAAACATATTCCCAAGGGTTTGCCTACATGCAGTTTTTTGTACTGCTTTAAATATAGGCTTGAAACTAGTATATTGAAAGTGGTATATAGAGTCTAGTACAATGCAGTTGTGTTATTATCAGGATGTTTATGCCAATCTTGCCTGATCCGACAAATGCAGAGGAGCTCATAGTGCCTCCCTATCTGTATCAATACCATAACTTCAATCTTTTTTTTTTTTTTTTCAAATGCACCCTGAAGGAGCTAACTTGGCACAAAGACTGGGTGTATTAGGCTTGAGTTTCTTGGCTTATAATTATCAACTCGCATGAAAAATGAAAGCAAGGCATTTAAAGTGGGAAAGCTCCAGAAAGTAGAACAACGATGCTTTCATCTTACTGATGTGGGCTTCCTTATCCTGTCGCCTTTGTTATCACTCTTACTCATTCTTGCCGACATAAAGCAGCATTGCCTCATGTTTATCTGAGACTCATGAAAAAACAAACAATCCATGTGTGTGTGTGAGTATGCGTGTGGGACCTTCATAAAGTGCACGCATACAAAGTGCAGTTGAAAAGGTGTTCAGTTCAGTGCTTGTGTCTCCTTCCCCAGACCCCCAAGGCATCTTCTTAAGACTCTGATGCCTGGAAAAATCATGTTTTCAAGTGGACGATTCCATGGGTTTCTGCATGCGCTGCTTGGGGGGGAATCCTGTTTGCTACAGTTGTGTCTCATGAGCTGCCAAGGATGGGCTCCACTGTCCCAGACGCTGCACAGCCAAGCCAAGGGACAGGTCCTGCCCTCTGCACTGCAGCCCTTGCCCCTTGGCTGGCCTGGCCAGGCACGGCAGCAGGGAGGTGCGAAATGCACAGCGGCAGGCAACGGTGCCGTCGCAGCAGCCAGTGGGCTGGTGCTGAGGCTTGGGGAGGGCTGGATGTGGGAGGTTTCCTGAGGAGAAGCAGAGCTGAAATGGAAAAGGAGGGAAAGCGAAGTGAGAAAGAGAACCGGGAAAGACAGATGCTCAGAAGAAGACCGTAGAGGAGGCTGGAGGAAGCAGCCCACCAGCACAAACTGACAACCCAGTCAAAACTGTATAAAAAGCTCCAGGAGCAGCTGGAGGCTCCCCGTGTTGATGGCTCTGTAGCTTTCCCTCCCGGCTGGGGTCTCGTTCTCATTGAAGTTTTCCCCAAAAGCCCACATGGCAGGAAGAGGAATCGGGCTTGAATCACGGAGAAGTGATTTAAATCAGCCAAGTCGGGCTCCCGTTCCAAATCCTACTTTAGATGATGCCTGTCTCTCCCTTGTAACTATAGAAATCCCTGGATAGATTGTCCTTGCCAGACTTAAGTCAACCTTTGGAAGTACTCCTCTTCCTCCTCTCCTGTAATTGACCAGAGAATGAGGTGGGAGGGAAGGAGAGGTGGCTTGTTGTGTAAAGTTATGTCCAAGGGTTGTGGAGGTGTGGAACAGCAGGGAGACTGGGCCCCAGTCTACCCAGTCTACCCAGCCCCCTGGGTCCAGAGGTTTCTGCCTTATCTGCCTCTCACGACTCCAGTTCTGCCTGTTTCTTTTTTGTGTGTTTGGAAGAACATACAAACTCCTAAAATAGGAGAGGGAAAGTTTAAACATGCAAAGAAGACGCATAGCAAACTATGCATCTCTGTGTATAACTCTTGTTTAAAAACCTGAGCAGAGCTTATGGGTTTGCTAACTGAGCCTGAGCGAGCCTGCCGCCGCCACGGAGGCGGGTGTCTCACAAGGTAAAATGGGTGGCCCTGGAAGCATTTGCTGTTTGCAGTGAGCAGCTCTGGCAACAGCTGCTATAAATTCCCTCATCTTCTATTTCTTCCTCCCCCACCCCGAGTTTATGTTTTGTTGTTCCAGTTGGGGTTTAATGTGCTTTCCAGTTTCCTCTATTTTTCTTTTTGAGTGTGTTTTGATTTTTTCGTATTGAAGTCGCTGCCGACAAAAGGTGCCAGCCTATTTAACAGCTGCCTGGAGATAAGTGCGCAGTGGATGCAGGCGGGAGGCGCAGCATGGGTGGTAGTGTCAGAGGCCAGCCGAGACATCGCTTGGGCAGACAGCACCGTGTCTCCTCAGCCTCCGCGTTCATTTGCCCCTTCAGCTGGGCTGCTGAGAGTGTGTCATGGACGATGCTGATTTTTGGAATGGGGACTCAGCGCTTTGGATGTGAAAGCATGCCGTATGTTTTCACACCTGAAAGCTTTTCAAGGAGACATCTGAGATGTTTCCTTTTATGTGCATACATTGAACTTTCTTTGCCTGGATCAGACTTTTTTTTTTTTTTAAACACATATGGTGATTGCTTCCAGTGGGTGCTTATAGAAACTGGAGACATTTGCATTCCTAGTTTGGGAGAAGATGGAGACTTGACGGATATTTGATTTGAGTTGGCTTGTTATTTCTAGTTCTGGCTTATTGCAACCACAGTGCCTACTGCTGTATCTCTATTGATTGCAGACAGACATCCTGAGGGATAACTCTGTCTTCCCTTTCATTTAAAAAGGAAAAAGAGGGATGTCTCCAGCCCTGCTACTTGTGAAGATAGACACAAATATGGAATGCAGGCTGTTTGGCGAGATTGAAAGTGTGTCACTCTGAGCTCTAAAAAGTCATCATTTATTCACCCTGTCTTGTCTGTCCTTCTCTGAGGTGCCCTTGGCGGCCAATGGCACCCATACTTAGAGCTGTGCTGGCAGGGCTGTGAAAAATCAGTGCTTGGGTTAAACTACTGAGAAAGTGCTGAAGTGAAACCGTGAAGGATAACCCATCTGAATTCAAAGCTTTGCCAATTCCAAAACCATGCCCAATACCCCCCACTCCCACCCCCTTATTTTGTGTCTAGCCAGGCCAACTCTATCTGAGCCCTGGTTTTAATCCGTTTGGGATAGTTTCCTTGGGCCTTTGCCAGAGGAGAAATGGCTGGGAGTGGGTTGGTTTACATTAGTATCTCTAGAGCACCAGAGTCCCTGAGAGTTTCTCCAGCAGCCCAAATGTTGTTCCTAGCAGAGAAAGGCCCTGACCACGTCCCGTTGTCCAAGTAGAGCCCCAGCGTGTCCAAGTTCTCAAAATCATTGAGGATTCCTGCAAATCCAGGTCTTCGCCTCGTAGGATGAGAAGACAGTCAGTCTTTAGATTTTGTACCTCACTCCTGCAGCTCCTAGAAGTGAAAATGAGGCTGGGAGAAATGGCAAACATCATGCTTCAAGCCTGAAACATCTGCGGTTGCCAGGGTACAAATCTCTTTGAAGCAACATGCTTACTATGTTTCATTTAGTGAATTGATCTGATGGCTTACGTTTCTGTGAAGCCACTTCCTCCCTTGCTCATTTAGTTTTCCTTCCTCCCTCCAAGCCCCAGAACACAGACCTTTCTAAGCAAACTGTCTCATCTGTTGGAAGGAGACCTCTGCTCATTCCTGCCAAATGAGAGAAAATCAAAATGCTTGCTGAGCGGCAGTAAAAGAGCAATGTTGCTGCCTGGAATTGCATCAGGAGCTCCTTGCTTATTAGGTCCTGTGAGTGCTACAGCAGGGAAACAAGTATCTGAGCCTATTCAAAAGCCTATGGATTCTTTCTCGCATTAAGTTAATTAGTGAGAAATGAAACAAGCAGGTAATGTGTGAAAGAAAAGGATTAGGTATCTTGTATCTTAGCAGCTCAGTGGAATTGCAAGGAAAAGGGATCCTACTTGTCACTGATAAGAAATAAGTGGTTTATCCTTGCTTCAATTTTGAGCAAAATTCATTGTATGTTTTACCTGCTGATGGTCGGAGAACATTCAGCTGCTGAGGCAAATGTGATAACAACTAATCCAGAGAAACTTGTGTGACCAGTTAGTGCTTCGGCACAGTCCTGTCTGAACCACTTATTTCTGGCTGAGAAGCACTGTCTCCCCGTTCCCTTCTGCACTGACTCCCAACGGGAGGCTACAGGGAGTAGGAAACTCACAAATGAACACACTCACTCCTCCCCAGCACTTAAGCAGCACTAGGAAAATAAGGCAAACAGATGGGAGCCAATGTGTCATCCAAATGAAATCCCACCCTTCCAGAAAATCTGCCAGCTGAAGAGGAGACAGGATTCTTACTGGTGTCCTTTGCCATAGATAGCAAATGTAACTTTTAGGGCTCGAAGGTAGCTAGCGAGTGCTTTGCTTCTTTCCTCCTTTGTGTGCTTGTCATCTTGGCCAGGTGGTCTCTGAAGCTTGGGATGTGTGGGATTATGAGTAAGCTCTAGATGCCCTTGGTAAACTTTTGTTTCCCCTAAGTCCCCCTTTCCTGCTGTGTCTGTGGCTGGAGCTGAATTTTGCCCAGAAAGACTAGCAGTTACCTAACAGGGTCTTGAGCTGTATTTTACATGGGCAGGAAACATTTCCATCTGGAGTTGTGATGGCAGGTTTTCCTCACCTTGCTGACAGGCTTCATGTTGTCATGAACAAAACTTGCTTTTAATGGGTATTAGGATCCCTGTCCCGTTCATGTGTTTCAATTGTGACATTTGGAAATATTACTCAGGAAATCTCTTGCCATCTGTGCCTCCAGCAGCCTGAACACCTGCACCACTGACGCTCCCCTGCCTCTCCAGTGAGCCCATCTCTTCCCCTGCAGCCGTCCCCTTCAGACTCTCCCTCAGCCTGTCAGCAGCTTCTCTGACAGCGACCAACTTGTAGATCCTGGCCAGCCCTTTTTCCCAGCCTATAAACCTGGTGGGATCTTTCTCCACTTGCAGTCAATGTTCAGTTTCCATCCCTTGCCATGAAGACCACTCCTGCAGCATTTGAGGAGGTATAGACTTACCTGGACATCTTCCCAGCCTGCTTCTTGCTAACAAACCATCACTTATCTGCAAAACTTGCAAGCCAAGTGCTTCTTCAGCCTGAGTTTTGAAGGGGTAGCTTAGGGCTGCCTCCTTCCTTTCTCAGCTACAGCGCAGGCTCGCTGTGCCCATGCAGAAGGCTCTTACCCTCAACCCCAGTATCACCTCTGCTTTGCTGTGTGTCTCCATCAGCAGTAAGCAGCCTGTTGTATAGTCCTTTCCTCTGCTTCATCCGCCATGGGGTCAAGAGCAAGTGAGAGTGACTAGGAGGAGGTTTGCCTGCCAGCTCTGAAAGTGCAAGGTTGATCTCTTCTAATGGCTGATGGTGGAGCTGGGGCCATGCCACAAGGTACATGTATGCACTCACGGACTACTGCTAGCCTCAGGAGCCTGCTAGGACCTTCACTCACTGTGGTAGCTCCCTGGTCTAGCTAAGCTCTGAAGGGCTTGTTATCCACTGCTAAATAAAGCTGGGGGTTGTCTGGCAGCCTTTACGTCCTGGGCTCCTGAGATCTGGACCCAAGGTCCTAAGCAGAGCAAGCTAACAGACTAGAAGTGGGTGGGTGGGTATGTGCAATTTTAAGTTGTATATATACTTAGATATACAATACTTTGATCATATATATATATATATGTGTATAGTTACTGAGGAGAACTGTGGGTATGTCACTTAGAAACCATCCAAATTATAACATCACAGTAGAAAGCTGGATCAGCTCTACTGAAGCAGGTGGAACAAGGAACCAAATTAGTCTCCCATTTTTCTTGGTTAAAGAAGAATATTTACATTAAGTACAGCATTTCAAAATGGTCGAGGTTTCTTTTAAGTCTGTGAAATGTTACTGTTTAAATATACGTGACATAAAATTTCCTTTTCCAGCTGAGTGCTAGGGAGTTTACTGGCATGAGTGGTCTTTTCCAAATTAATTTTACACTTTAACTAGGGTAAGTACGGTACTTCTAGAAGACAGAGAGAATATGGAACGAGCACTGAGTTCTTCTCTCTAAGTTTCAGAGTTAAGTAGCATACACTGAACAGGTGGACAAACTGGGAGCCCTAAATACTGCTAGCAATTCCATCTAGCTAGTCGGTTTATGTAAAATCATTGACCTTGATCCGAGGATAGACCTCTTTAACACAATCAATACAGGTGCAATCAGATAAGAACATTCTACTGTTTTATTAAAGTGCATCTAATTCAAAACTCAATAACTCTCACAAATCCTTAATCAGAGAAGACATCCTGGGAGGTATTTAGGTGAGTGATCTTATAACTCTTGCTCTCTCCTTGTTAGGATGGCATTTTACAAATAGACATGTCTGTTTCCTCTTTACCCTCCCTGCTATAATTCTTTCACTGTACAGTTGTGTTGATTGTCATGCATTTATCAAGTCTTTTTGCCCTTCATTTATTCAGAGAGATTGAGTCAAATGACAGCTTCTGCTTACCCTGTCCCCCAGCATCACTGTGGCCAAGCATATAAATGCAAATGGGGCTCCCTTGCTGGCACACTGGGTACTCCGTTCTAGTCCATGGCTTAGATGTCTTACTCTATAGGAGGTGCAGTGTTAATGCATACTGTCTAACTCAGGGTGGCCTGGGATAATGAAAGAAAACAGTCCAAGTGCAGCATTATGCGATAGCTTAAGTAGAATGAAAGCCAAAGGCAATGACTGTATTTTTAGAAATGATTTTAAATCAAAATGATACGTACTAAATAAGACAAAATAAGCACATGGTAGAGAGCTCTGAGAGCACTGCTTACAGTGAGGTAATTATTATTCTTTCCAGGTGATCCTCAGCATGTTCCTTGATAATGCAAAATAAATTGTAATTTGGAGAAGTTGAGCTGAAGGCTGATTTTTTTTTTTAGTCATTTAAGTTTAAATACGACAGACTGAGGGCATTAGGTCTTTAGGGTAAGTGCGAATGGCTGCACATGCTTAGCTAGGCCCCTGGTTCCCTGCGTTACACAAAACAGCGCTTAGCCAGTCTGTATAATAAAACAAGAAATAATCAAATAGGCTTGTAACTATATACAGAACAGAGAGGCTCAAGCAGCTGCAGTACTGCAACAGGCTCCTTAAAATATGTCTCCACTGACAAGAGAGGAGGTCTGGACAGAGGTTTCTGACAGGCAGGAGTCTTCCAGTTGTTTCTGCTCCTTATAGTCCCTCACACTTGAACTTAGTTATTTGGAAGTTTCATGTTTTTTTTTAAATTATGAAGAAAACTATTGTGCAAATATTTGGGTCTTAACCTTTTTGCTCTCCCCTTTTCAATCAACGTAATGCCTACAAAGGACATGATCTATCATGTTCCAATTCCCACAGGCACAAAATCACCGTCTTGAGGTAACTTCTCCGAAGACCTGGAAAGTGCTTTCCAGGAGCAGAATTCTGTGTCTCCTATACCAAGTGGACCTACCCACGGGACACGGTAATATCTCCACTGGTAGAAACAGGACCATGTCCTTTCTGTGAAGGTGAGCTGTGATTGGCTAAAGTAGGCTCATGTCTCAATTCTGTGCATCCTGAGCTCCATCCAGGACACTGGACTGGGAGCTGTTGTGTTGGGTACCTAAGACATTTTTTTACTGTGCGCCCAAGCCTGTAGCAAGCACACTGAGTCAAGACCAATGTGTTCAGACACAGCAGTGCTGCACTGTCCACTGCACAGCACGCTTCTGAACCCATCTAGCCTCTAAAGCACCTGGTACAGTTTCAAACACAGAATTCATTAGGGCTGTGAGCGCAACCTGTCTGCAGGAAACACGAGGTGGGTCAGAGGAAGAGAGGTGTCTGTGCTACACAGATGTGAAAAGATGAACATGTGGCCAAAACCTGATTGATGAAGTCATTGCCTCTTAGTCAGACTGTGAAGCCTAACATTAGCCAACTTTTAAAAATGGGTTTATTTTTGAGAACAAAGACAAGAAGCTTCAAGCCAAAAAAATATCAAACAAGAAACTGGATGCAATTTTATTATTTAACAGTGAGAATGAGTAACAACCACTGGGCCAAATATGAAGAAAGATGGTGGCTTTAGATATATCTCTCTGGAGGGGAAATAAATATGTGATACTTGAGTCAAGTGGAGACTGTTGACCTCAACAAATGGGTTACTGCTTGAAAGGTGACGGACTGAGCTAGTTAGTTGTGGTGTGCCGCTCAAGCTTTCCTGTCTGGGAAAATCTCAACTATCAGCGCTCTCTAACAGGGAGAGTGGCCTGGGCCAGCTTCTTCTGTTGTGAGGGGACGGGTTGAGGGTGAGAATGGGGAAGGACAGAGAGCCAGGGAGCCCTCCTGAAACCAATTTGGTGATGACGCTACAGCTCCTAAGGGAAGCAGAAGAAAAGGTTGATCCTTCTTGCCTAGTAACACAGTAATAGTTGCCATCATAGATATTCTGGCCTTCCTTTCTATTCAGGCCAAAAGCATGAATTTCCAGGGCTCTGCTGTTCTCAAAGCAGGGCTCATGTCTACTTTGCTGTTTCTGGCTGCCTGCTAACCTGGACGGCTATTTGCTTGGCTTGTGCCTCATCTCTACAGTCTTCATTGTTCTCCATGTCCAGGAGTGTACTTGCTGCATGCAGTGAAGATGACGCAGTGATTCCGGAGGCACTGAAATCCTTCTCTGTTGCAGCACTATGCTGTGTTTCCTTCGCTTGGGTCCTGAGGTCAGTGAAGTATTAGCACTGCACTGCGCAAGACCTAGTCACTCTATCATTAGCACTATCTTCTCCAAAAGGCCAAGCTGATTTATCAGATTCCACATGATGACTGGAATCAAAGGACTGATGAAAGCGTTATTCCTTTGGGTTTGGGTTTTTTTTGGAGTTTTCTTGTTTTTGGTTTTTTTTTTAAATACTGAACAGAATTGATTAAACTGAAATATCTCTTCAAAACACAATTTCAAAAGAAGATGTGCTGGATAGTGGAATGGCTAAATGTGAAGGCACGCTAAGTACCTTGGCCTTTGCCACAAAAGGCATTGCTGATTCAAGCCATTACATAAAAGCAAGGACGTTCACTGCTTCTGCAGCACTGCAATCTCTCAGTAGTTACTATCTCTAGCCTTATCGCTCATCTTCTACAAGGCAAAATAATACCCTCTTTTTATTTTGTAATCAGAAGTGATAACCTATCATCTCTGAAAGGTGTTTCTTATATGTTTCTGCTTTGATAAATGCAGCCCCCATCATCAGTGGAACAGAAATAATATTAAAAGTTATCTCTGCAGTCTTCTGTGTGCTGGGCCCACAGTTCAAAAGCAGCCTCGTTTTGGGAGTTTGGGGAGGGGGAGAGGCTGGTGTACAAATGTACACAACACTTTTTAGATTAAGAATTAAAAAAGGAGAATACTGTTTCTTAATGCTAACAGGAGAAAGAACAGTGAAAGAGGGGGAAAACCAGTCCAGATGCTGTGGTATGTCCACAATGATATGTAACAATTCCATATAAATCGAATAAAGCCATGGGCTGTGAGTAAGTTTTGTGCTTTTGCCAGACGGGTTTGGCTCTGAAGGATTCCCACACCCAGTGGAAAATAAGGATACAAGAGATCTAATTAAAAACGGGAGCTTGAGATGCACAACAAGACTTTAAACTCTTCTTGTATTTAATGGAATTTGCTGTGGTGCTAAAATAGTATTCCCCCCTGTCATTCTGACATGAAAAACATTAGTGAATATTTGATTTTACTGTGGAACAAATTATGGTAATAATGAGTCTTTGAGAGAAAAAAAAAGTGCTCAAACTGGTACAGTCTCATTTAAAATGTGCATGTTAAAAATAGAGCAGATACACAAAATGTTGTCTGCTACTTCAACAACAGACTGTTATTTTATGAGATGCATGCCCTTTCAGTGTAGTGCTTGACACTTATTTGCCTGTCTCAACCCCACTCTTACTGCAAACTCCATTCTTCTCTATATGATTTGGGCATTGGGAATGTATGAACAGTCAGATTTCAGCTCCTACTCAGCATTTCAAAACTTCAAGGTCAGATGTTAGTGGGTAGAAAATCCTCCCTATCTTTGCCACCGATTTTCAGAACTAAACTTTATGGCATGAATGACTGATCATGTCCAGCCAAAGAATGTGAATAGCCAAGCAACCATTGGTGCTGGATTTGTGAAACTTATTTATTTTAATTTGCACTTAATTTCATAATGATGGTTGAATACCAGGCAAGAAAGCAAGGAAGACACCTCAGAGATGGATGGACCTAGAAGGATTTTATTTTTTTTTTTTAAATAATGAGGTTAGCGATACACCCATTTCTGAAGTGGGTGCCGTCACCATACAGATGCTTCTTGCAGCCTTTTGCTCTTAATGTTGCACCGATTTTAGAAAAGTAGATGAGGCAACAGCTTCAGCTTGCTACTTGAGGATGAGATGAAGAGTCACTAGCTTCCAAAATGCATCTCCATGACCTTGACCAAAGGTCCTTCAACTTCACTTTCACTTCTTCCTTGGTAAAATGAAAATAACACTGGGCTTACAAGGTTTATTAAAAGGGTTGTTTCAATGAAGATTGGAGGCACTTTGGTGCACACTGAGGTCAACAGAAAGACTTTCAGTCAGTCTAATAGGTCGAGTCACATTGTCAGTGAGGGAAGGTGTAAAATAAGTTTCCTTGTCCAAACAAGCCCAGTGGATTACTTGGGAGATTCTCTGGGAAGGCAAAGAGATGGTTGTTCTGTCACATCTTCTAAGCAGCAATGGCTTTGCAGCTTTCATGGGCAAAGGCTTTAGGAGGAATGCGCTGAATTAGTATGCTCTATATACTATATATGCTATATGCTCTATATTAGTATCCTCTATATGCTCCTGCCTTGGCACTCTTGGCACTCTCTTATCAGCAGACATTGCCCTGTTTCCAGAATGTCCTGGCCCTTTTATATGTCTGTAATTGTGACTTGAGGGAGGTGTGTGTGGCAGGAGCAGGGGGAGAGCTACTTTTTGCCCTCATAAACTCCTCTTCACCATAATTCTCACTACAATGGCCTTTATCAGAAGACACCTCCAGAAAACTCCAGGGTGAACCTGGCCCAGCCTTCACAAATTTCTGTGTACACCTCCAGCATTACCACTATTTGTCTTTTGCTGGTTAGGAATGAAGATTCCCTGAAGGTCGTAGCTCAAAAAAAAGGAATAATTGAGTTTTTTGTCAGCAGGAGAGGATGATTTGGGTTTGCTGTCTTTAAAAATCAGAAGTATGTGTGTGTCTTCTATAGCTTGGGTCACATTGTTAAACAGAAATGTAGGTATTACAGCAGGGATACAATTTTCCTGCAGATGTTATTAAGGTGAATTTTACTCTATTTTGTGAGCCAGTGATTGTTCTCAATATCAGTGAGTTAATGACAAATGAATGTGAATGATGAATGTCAAATGAAAGATCTTTTTGTTATAGCTGGGTTGGCTTAGTTTTATAAAAGCATCTAAAAATAAAAATCAAGCAGGGTAGAAGTATGCATTCCTTTCCCAAGGATGCATCATACAAGCCCTTTGCACTCTATTGAGTGATTAAATGAAAAAGGGTTGGGCCAGAGAAGATGTGAAATGGATTTTTGTCACTAAGCAAGCCTATTAAAATCACTCTGTTTCACACAGCCAGCAGTGTGATGTTTAAACAGAGCTTGTTTGGGAGTGTGGGTCACTGTGGGGCAGGCTTGCCCACATATGCAGTACACAAACACAGGCTAAAGAAAACCGTAAACGTGAACTTTCAGATCTTATGAAGAATTTGCACAAGATCTTACTCTTAAATAGGACGGAGAAAGGAAATATCTCACAATCAAAGGTTCCACTGTCTTCATGGTTAGCTGCTGTCCCAGCCAAAAATGTAGGACACATTTAATATAATCTCACTGTATAATGTAATCAGACTGTCTGAGGGATATCTTATGCTACTCTGATAGTCAACAATCAAGTGTGGTCAAGGACAGTCAAATTGTTTTATTGCACATAACTTGGCAAAGGCTAAGGAAAAACGTGTATGAATTTAATGGCTCAAGGCTTTTATTACTTACCCAATAGGTGATTTTAAAAATGTACTTCCTTGCCTTCACGTCAAGTGCAAAGTGAAATGGATGGCTTTAAAAATCATTAGTTGGAGAGAGGGAGAGAAAGAATAGCATTCCTCTGATGTCAGCCTGCAAATTGGTCTAAAGAGGACCTGAAGGCCAGGCAGAGAAAGTCCTGGAAGACTCAGGAGAGCTGTAAAGGATGACACTACAGGACACATGTCAATTCATATACAACAGTCCTGAGATTAGAGGATGGGCTCATGGAAGGGTTAGTGACCACACAACTGGAGAACAGACTCCTGCCCTGCAAGGCTGCATGCTGCTTAATGGGGCCTCAGGGTTAAACCTGCTTAGATAACCATGTTGTAGGGGTACTCTAGATACCCTGCCCACCTCATTTAATCTTCCTTTAGTGGAGACCAGTCCACAAGAATGACTCAGGAAAACAAGGGATTTGCATGATTCATGCATGAAAATGAGAACAAATGTTTGATTTGGGAGAGAAATAACAGGTTTGGGGAAATGCATTCCCATTCTATGGAATGGAAGTTTTTTCCAAAATCATCACCAGTTTATCAAAAAGGATACAAGAAGCAAGTCAGAATTAATTTTTGCCCTTCAATTACAAAACCCAGGATGCAATGTTAGTAAAGTGAAACTTTAGCAAGTGATTTAATCTTTATTACAATTCTGCTAGCACAATAGAAACAGAAATAATGTTGAAATTAGATAGAATGTAGAAATAATTACGTATCAACCAATATCCTGGACTTTCAAGGCATTTGTAAATGTTCTACTTCATGTATGTCAGGTAGCCATGCTGGGAGTGGCCAGAAGAATTCTTTTGATCACCCACAGCAACATCTACAGGTTAGAGATTATTTTGTTGATTTGAGATGGTAAGCAGCGTGAATGGCCCGAGTACAGCCATCCAAAGTATGATTCAAACAAGAGGTCTTTGATGGTTTGACGCTGACTGGACACCAGGGGCCCACCAAAGCCGCTCTATCACTCCCCTCTTTAACCAGACAGGGGAGAGAAAAGTAGATCAAAAGGCTCGTGGGTCGAGATAAGGACAGGGAGAGATCATTCGCCAGTTACCATCATGGGCAAAACGGACTCAACTTGATGAAATTAATTTAATCTATTACCAATCAAAATCAGAACAGGAGAGGATAAAAACTGCTGAATCTTAAAACACCTTCCCTCCCAACCCTCCCTTCTTCCCGGGCTCAACTTCACTCCCAATTTTCTCTACCTACTCCCCCCAGCAGCGCAGGGGGATGGGAATGGGGGTTGGGGTCTGTTCATCACATGTTGTCTCTGCTGCTTCTTCCTCCTTGGGAGAGGACTCTTCCCCTGCTCCAGCATGGGATCCCTCTCACGGGAGACAGTCCTCCATGAACTTCTCCAATGTGAGTCCTGCCAGGAACCTGATCTGGCGCAGGCTTCCCATGGCGTCACAGCCTCCTTCCTTTTGGACATCCACCCGCTCCGGCGTGGGATCCTCCACGGGCTACAGGTGGATATCTGCTCCACTGTGGGCCTCCCTGGGCTGCAGAGGGACAGCCTGCCTCACCATGGTCTTCACCATGGGCTGCAGGAGAACCTCCACTCTGGCGCTTGGAGCACCTCCTGCCCCTCCTTCTTCACTGACCTTGCTGTCTGCAGTGCCACAGCAGGTTTTTTTCCCTTCTTAAATACGTTATCACGGAGGCGCTTCCACCATCGCTGATTGGCTTGGCCTTAGCCAGCAGCAGACATAGGGAAAACTTCTAGCAGCTTCTCACAGAAACCACCCCTGTAGCCCTGCCACTACCAAGACCTTGCTACACAAACCCAATGCAAGGTCATAGCTGGTATGATACAGATCATGCATTAGTGCCATACAGATTCTTTCACCTGTGAACAACACAAACTTGATTTTAATTTCTACTGCAAAAAGCCACAGACCTGGTGCCCAGCCTCAGACAAGATTTGCCATTGACTCGATGTTGGTTGAAAAGGCAGAGCTCCACCAGCTGGAACATGACCTGCAGAAACAACCTGGCTCTTCCAGAGACAGCCTGGTCTAACACTATTTCCAACCCTGTGCACCTGGTAAAACTTGACAAGATCATGTTGAAGAGCAGAAAAGCTTTAATGAAGGATTTTGTGGAAGTGACCACTGACTTCAGAATGTACACAGTCATACGAGGTAGGTTGGCTGACTTCTGTCAGGAGATTTGCCGTGGAGGCATGCCTGAGATATTTCTTCAGCTGGGAACAGACAGGACCATTGAAGAGTAATTTTTACTCCAATTATTTTTTTTTCTTTTGCCGGATTATCTCCAACTTTTATCACAAGCTTGACATCTTTCATATGGTCTTCATAAATTTACACCGTACAGTTAAAGTTCTTTGAGGAGTTTAAGTTTAAAGCAGGTTTGAAATATTTTAAAGGACTTTATAATGACACATTAGAAGCATAGCAAATCTCTTGATAGCCTAAATGGATGAAAATGCTCTAGAGTACCAATGAGTTAGAGATTAATTCATGGCACCTTATATAGGCTTGGGGAATTCTATGGGTTGGAAATGGCACTGCAGCATGAACAATCTTCTGGATGGCAGAAATGTTCTCTCTCAACTTCTCCTCACTCCCCAGAATGAGTGTTGAGGGGAGGGAATATTTCCTGATTCACTGTCCTCCCCATTGCAGCCTCGTTATTGTCAAAGACGTTGGAGGTGAAGGACATCACTCTGTGTACTGCAAGCTTTGGAGAATGTATCACGTGTCATAAAAAGAACCCAGAACCTAGGAAAGAGATGGGTTCACATTTAAAATATTTTAGACTGAAAATAACTAAATGCAGCTGGCCATAGAAAGAGGGTTTAGGCTTCCTCTTCTGCTGGGAGAAGTGATCAAAATGTCCCATGGTAGTTAGAGCTAGGAAAGCTTGCTATAATCTCAGAAGTCTAGATGAAATGAAAGCAGGACTTGGAAGCAGGTTTACATCTTAGGTGTAAAGAACACAATTTGTAGTAAACAGGATATTTTTAGAATCAAAAAGAGCCTCTATAATGTTGTCACTGCTGCAGAATCTTACATTGTCCTCCCGTCATTTCTAAAAGATGGACAGCAGAAAGACAGGGGATTCAGGGAGCATGCAGCTGCCTCCTCTTCCTCCAGGCAATCAGCAAAGCTGGAACTGGTATTTCCCCTAGGGAATGATAATTTTTTTTACATCTGTAGAAGAACTCTGTGAAATAGCCCTTATGTTTACCAGTATTTCCTTTGGTTGAAACCAAATGTATCCTGTTGCAGAGGCTCCAGGCTGAGAAATTCCATGTGCTTCTGCGTGCTCGACACATTGTGACTGGTTCACTTTTGTGGTGGGTTAGCCTTGGCAAGCAACCAAACTCCCACCCAGCTGCTCACCCACAACCGCTCTCAGCAGGGCAGGGGGAGAAAGCAGGATGAGAAAGCTTGTGGGTCAAGATAAAGACAGGGAGATCACTTATCAGTTACTGTTGCAGGCAAAACAACTCAACTTGGAGAAAGTTAATTTAATTTATTGCCAATTAAAATAGAACCTGGCAGTAAGACACAAAGATATAAAAACCCTTTCCTCTCCTCTCTCCCAGGCCCAACTTCAGTCCTTCACTCCAGACTCCTGTACCTGCTCCCCAAGTGGGACAGGGGGGCAGTTAAGGTCAGAACATAGAGGTTTAGCAATTTCTCCCTCCTCCTCCTTCCCTCTCACGCTTTTCCCATGTTTTGCTGTGGGCTCATCTCACAGGCTGCAGTCTTTCAGGAAATATTTGCTCCTTCGTGGGCACTCCATGTGCTGCAGTTCCTTCAGGAGTACCTGCTCCACCCTGGAGCTCCTCCTTTGACTTTGGTGTTCCCTCTACTCTTTCTCATTTTTTGTTCCCTCCTCCTCTCTCTCTGGCTCTTTCTGTGATAACTTATCACAGAGGCACCACCTGATGGGCTCATCTGTGTCCTCCAGTGGGTCTGTTGCAGCCAGCTGGAGTTGGCTGCATCTGGCACAGGGCAGCTCCTGGTGTCTTCTCCCAGAACCCACCCCTGTAGCCTTGCAGCTGCCAACAACTTGCTCTGGACACCCAATACAGCTTTGCTATCAGTAAAGGGAGACAAATGTTTGACTGTCTTTTGACCAGCAAGCTTTGGAAAAATGGACATTTTTGCTCCCTGCACTGTGACTATTCAAGCCTTCTTTATGATAAATTGGAGAGCTTTTGAGTGCTAACAACTAGGTCTACTTTTTTTTACTGTCCTGTTCAATTCAAAGCATGCAGCGACTCACCCAGTCTGCACCCTGGATCCAGCTGTGTTCTAGGAGGGCTTTTTTTTGTCCTGGAACTGTGGGGATGTGGGCAGAGGGCATATAGCTGGACTTCTTGGCACTCCTATCTAAAAACACTTCCTGCTTTTCCTACTAAAACCAACACAGAGCTCATTCTTGAAAACAGGATTGCGCAAGCACCCTTGGGTGATTGTTACAGGTTCTCCATTAATATCACCTTCTGAGCATTGGCCAGACTGTGCTGGTCCCCTCCTAACAGCAGGACAACAACCAGCGGGCAGCTGGTGAAAGAGCTGCTGTGAGGTGAGCGTAGGAGCTCCTGCCTCAGCGTTCTCTTTGTGAAGATTAAAGGTGCAAGTGTGTCAATCATCTTCTCTGTAAGGGTCTGAAAAGGCTGTCAGAGTTCATTATTTTTAGCTCTTTAGCAGATTATCTCTTTTATTTTTAGAGGTAACAATAGTTCTTAGGTTAAGAGGGAGACAAAAGCCTCATTAGTTTTGGAATTTCAAATGAACTCAGTAAGGCGTTGAGGAGATTTTTTTCCATAGGAACCTGAAAAATTGCTTACAGGATGTTGTGAAAAACAAGGGAAAGCCTCCTGCTTAAGGGTCTCTGTGCTAATGATATACAAATATAAGCAGCCTTGGCCTGCCAAGAAGCAGCTTGGGAGCTGGGGGCAGAGGTAGTTTCAGAGACCACAGAGTTTCAGAGGTGGAGGATTAGAAGAGCCAAGTGCTCCTGTTGAACCCCCTGCTCATGGAGAGGTCAAGTTAAAGGACCACAACTGCAAGGTCTTACTCTTCCCAGGCAGACCACCCCTTACCAAGGGCTCATGTAACCTGGACAGAGACCTTACAGGGCATTGCAAGACCTCTGCTGCTCGTGGTCCTCAGGAGTGCCACTGCAGGCAACAGAGTGGTCTCACATGTCCCACTTAGAAACCAAAAAATGTAACTATATTTCTAGTTTGATCAAAATCAAAACTCAATATGAAGTTGTAGGAACTTTTTGTTGTAATTTTCTTCCTTTTTCCCCAGTCGAGGCCTTGCTAAAGTGATGTCATCTCCTAGCTCTCCTCCAACATTCCTTTAGCTCTGTTCTTCCTGGTTATCTCAGCTAGATTTTTGTTGGGGTTTTTAGTTGTTTCTTTCTGGGGGGGTGTTGGGAGTGTTGTTTGTTTGGTTGTTTTTTTTCCCCTCCAGGATATGATAAATTCAACCATGTTCTAGCAGCTTCTCTACATCAGGAAACTGGATCTTCACCATGATGGTGTTTGGGAACTGAGGATCATTTTTCCCTTGAAGTAAACCCCTTTGTGTTGAAGCTATACTTACAATGAAGCTCATTATTGATGCATGATGCTCATTCAGCAGACCCTGAGTGTCCCGGTGAACCAAGAGGCTGCTCCAAGTGGGAGCACTTGGGACAGAGAGGACCAGGCACATTGGAGTCCACTCAGGAGCATTGCATTCCCGTGTGGCATTTTGCCCTATTTCATCCTGCCCTTCCCGTCTGGGTAATGCTTTTTGCAGGAGCTCCATCTGCTAGCTTCCCATCATTGAGTTACTGCTGAAATTTTCTTCCTTTGTACTTTCTGTAAATGTGTAAAAGAGAAAGAAAGGAAGGATGAAAAAGTATACTGGAATTATGCTGAGCACATTTCTTTTGAAACTCTAATCTATAAAAATGAGTACATATAATTTTGCAATTATAAATATGTGAAATAAATGCATTAGTTAAGAAGTTAGGCTTTTAAAAGTGCTAATTACTAACCAAATGCATTTTACAGTGTTTTAATGAGCACTTTTTCATATCATATTAATATCCATTAGCTATATTCATACTAGTAATGCTAATAATGTGCAAAGTCGTTAGTTAGCTACAAAGTCAATAATGGATGATACTGATTCCAAGCCTTCAATGCACTAAAAGATTCATACTTTTTTTGGTGGAGTGGGAAAGTTAACCTGAATTTTCATCTGGCTTTTGGGAATGAAGATGTTCACGTCAGTTACATACACAAATGTAGGGTTAGTTATTGAGGGTCTCTGAACCAAAACAGGCATACTGCTCCACCTCGGTCTTCTAGAAAGCAGAAGCTGGCTTCAAAGCCAATTACCCTGCCTCCTGAGGAGGGTTCTGAACATTTCTATTCATGGACTCTCTCTCAGCTGCCTTGTAGACTCTTTAATTAGTAATTTCTCATTAAGAAGTTTCAGCAACAATTCTTAGCCAAGATATTTTTAAAGATAACTCTGGAATATTTCTTTTGATATATTATCTGTTATTCCTCCTGTGAAAACACCCACTGTTATTTTGCCAAATATGTCTATAATATGTAATCATTGTTTGGGTGCTGGATTGAACCAGGAACGGTTTTGTGGAGAAATTCTAGTTGAAGTTGCATTACATTTGCAGCCCCATTTTACTGCTTGCTTTAGGAAAACATTTATAAGCTTATTTGCAAGTAAAATATTTTATTATACTAATATCAGGAACATTTTATGCTGCTAGTAAATGTGTGCATTGTTTTAGAGAATGTTCCTGGATTGTAAAACTAACCATATATCTTGTAAATCAACAGAGAGAAGAAGCCTCAGTGGTTGTCTCAGATACTAAGCATACAGATTTTAATAATAGTGTGTCCCCGTTTAATTTTTCATTTATTTAACCACAACATCTATTCTAAGTTAGGGCCTACAAAATGCAAATATTGAAAACTTCTTTAATACAGAACACAGACATTTGACTTCCTGCTTAGTATCTTTCATCTGCTTTTTCTTCTTTTGCAGGGTGTTAACTTCTGGGAATAAACTGCTCTTGGCTCTAAAAATGAACTGAGTCCACGTGTTCATGAAACGGATGGAGCTCATTGTGGTGCTGATTGACTGTAATTAGATGCAAGACTGACGCATCTAGAAGAAACTGCTCCATGTATCTCATCTGTTTCTGGTACTACCTCTTTAATCTCTTTAGCAGATTTGATTTCTCCCTAACAAACCGACATATACCCATGGAGCAGGTGAGATTATTCTTTCAGTGAAAGACCCAGATGGGATGAGCAGAGTGAATGTGGACAGGACAGATTAAAATCTCTCACCGCAATGTAAGAACCAGTAGGAATGGGTTTGGGGCAAAACTCCTGTGTCTTCTTAATCAACAGCCAACAAGAAAATGGAGTGGAAGATAACAGCCCATGCTGCATCCTCTTCCAGCGATCCTGGTGCTCCTTCTCGTTGTCCCCCTTCAGGCCATGATGTGAGGACTGACTGATGGTGGGACTTTCACTGAGAGGGGGGATTTGGGGCCAGCAGGGCCCTTAAGGAAGATAAAAGCATTATGCAGCACAATTAGGGAGTTGAAGCCCACTACAGCTCTGTGGAGGCTCGAGGCATGATTCCTTGCCAAAGTGAACTAAATCAGAAGTAACTCCATTAAGGCACGCAGATTAAAACCTGTGTGAAGGAGATCAGAAGGGGCCCCCATGTGGGAAAACACAAAGCACTTTAGATAATTGTGTGGAGAGCAGGGAGCACAAAAAAGTAATATCTTACCTGACAGAAATCTTGATAACCTGGAAAACTAGGTGAAAGCCAGGAATGTAAACATCCTGGCTTGAAAAAAACCAAAAAAACCCAGACAATCTCTTGACATTTATGAAAGACTTGATCTCCTAATGAAATTAAATACTAAAGAAAACCTAACATATCTGAACAGTGCTTGTGCGGACTCCCCAGGGAAGGAAGAGGACTCATGAAAGCGATCCTCCCCGTGGTGCTGGGAGGGAGGGGCTGCAGGCTTGGGAAGCCAAGCTGGAGGAATCAGATAGAAGGACAATAATAACCTTTTATTTTGTCCTATGGTGTTGGGGACCTGGACTCAGAGGAAAGAATTCATTCCTGAAAAATGCTCCTACAGAAGAAGGAGTGTGGGTATTAGTCTCCTGCAGATCAAGGGAATACTTTGGAATCAGAAGGCAAGTCTCCTGGGGTTTGGACTCTAGAAAGAAATTCTTTGGAAAAAAAGACCCTCGAGCTGGGCTTAATCCATGGTACTGCCACTCGGGGACTGAACGTAATCTGTTTAGGCCCATATCCTGTGTTTACAAGTACCAGAATCAAACGCTGACAGTACTCAGTAGTGCATAATTAAATTCTTACTCCCCATTGAAGTAATTGGCAAAACTTCCACTGACTTCAATAGTGCTGGATTAAGCTTTCACTGGATGTCATGAGAATTTGAAAAGCAAAATCGGTCCAGATTTTGCAAATGATCCCTTGTCTTTGTTGTGGGTCAAACCAAAACCATAACCTAAAACCAAAAATAACTTCACTGTGAATAAAATACGGAGAAGGATTCATATTGTGTGTCCTGAATACTGTTCCAGAAGATATGCAAAACTGAGTCATTTGGGGGACTACAGTGATCATAAGAGTTGTGTAAATACCATGTAGCAAAAAATATTCCTTGGTTTGTCTGCTCTTTTTGGCACAATCCTTCTGGCAGAAACGTATACATTTATTGTGTTGTTGTAGCTCAAGAGCTCCTGGTGAGTAATTCCTGCTCTGCAGATGGTATATGATGTAGATGATTCTTTAAGTCCAATTTCAAGCCGTAGTGCTGTGGTTTTGATGTAGTCTGATGGCAGGAACTCTGAGAAGCCAGCTTCCAGTGTTAATTTTCAAACAAATCCAGTTGCTTTGTAGGTATATCCCTCACTATTAATTTACAATTTAAAAACAACATGAAACTGGAGTGCCTGACAGTAGAGGAAGTTCTTGCCTTCCAAGCCCCATCTACACCATGTGGGCCAGGGTTGCAGAAGTTTGTGAAAATGGTTACGCTGCAGATATATTTTTTTTTTCTTGGATGAAATAAGTATAATTTCATTTTACTATTAAAAAAATACCCAAACAAACTCATTAGAACAGATTACCCTTATGTAGAAATAGCAAACATATTCAGACCATTAATAAACTACAGCTAGAGATGTCTGGAATGGAAGGTGACCTGAGTTTCCCTCGATGGCTTAGGGGATTATTCTGGCACACACTGGAGAGATGTTTGTCAATAACTGCTATTCCCAAACCTCAGTGGCTTTGTCATAGCAATGACCTTTTGTCCTTGCTGCAGTTCCATTAGGATCAGAGGGGAATTCCTTACTTCCTACTAGGAAAGATGAAGGGTCAATTTCTTCAGAGAAGCAACAGCTAGGTCACTCAACTAACAGAAGTCGCTCCTGCTCTGGTGTTGTTACTGCCCTGTGAGAGGACTAGGCTTTCCACTCTTACCAGCTGAACTATATCAGTAACACTCCATCCTTCAGTCCTGTCTTTGAGTCGTCAACATTTTTCTTTGGCTTTAGTAGTGACATAATGGGCTAAGTAGGGCTCAGGCAGATACTGCATTTCTGCGGGGGCACCAGAATAGGACTGCAACTGCTGTGATCACTCACCAGCATGCCAGACCTGGGCTGCCCTTCTCCGGCTACACGCTTTCTTTCCTGTCCCCCGCTGCCCCAGTATTCCCAGCTCCCCCTTCCTTGGACAAAAGGAGTGGTCTGCTTCTGTCTCAGCTACGCCTTAGTCTCCTTTTGCCTTCTGCCCCTACCTGTCGTGGGCCCAGGGTTCCTGGTGTACAACTACAGTGTGCGAATATGATTATGCTTTTCTGACACTTCTCATAAAACAGTGCCAGCTTTACGTTGTTTCTCGGTGATTTTTGATTACACCTGAAGATTTGAAAACATGTATGCAGTCAAAATGTTTTTACTTTGTCTGGTGTACTTTCTGAGACATGTTATCCTTGCTTTTACTCCTGTTACATCTCCACAGTTTTCTGGCAGGTCTTTTTTCTTTTTTGGTGAGTGTGGGAATTTTACCTATCAGGTTGCACTGGAGAAGAAAACCTATCTTTTCAAATATTTATGGGAATAAAATGATAATGCTATTATCTACACTCTTGATTACCAGGATTATCTCATTGTATATATACAGATCCTCCAGATAGGCAGATTATGTGATCAGAATGTTCTTAGAGGGCCCCAGGCTCAGAGCGCACATTAAAGCGGATCAAGCCCGCTTTAATTCATGTGCTGCTTTGCTAATGCTCCTGCTCGTTCTCAGGAGAATTTCTGAAATCTGTTATTGATTTGGGGCCCAGTGCAGTGCCCACTGAGGTGGATGGACAGCCATTGACTTTGACATGGACAATAAACTGGGGCTGGCTTGAAGCAACAAGGTGTAAAGAAACACGTATTTCACTTTTCTGGGGCTAGAGGCATCTCAGTCTTTCACATCTATGGACGGACCTTGAGTATCTCGCTCCTATTTTTTTTAACGTTGTTAACAAATGCCTCTAGAATCTAGTGAGCATGTCTCTTTCCAGCTATACAAAAATCTGAGGTGTTTAAGGGAGCATAGGAGAGGGCCAGCTGTGTCCCTTAGAGAATAGAAAGGGAGTGGAACGAATGCTGTGGCTGACTGACTGAGCGGTTTTCAGGCAGACAACGGGACTTGCTTATAAAGTGGGTTTCCAAGAAGCTGACATCTCTTCATGGCTCAGCTAGCATGTAGCAGTTTGAGCAGTGAATAGAGGAAACCACCCTCCAAATATGCTTTCGCCATCAGCATTTTTTTTTAAGAGACATGATTGCTTTTTGACTAGGATATGTGCTCTGAATCGCTTAAGCATTTTGAGAAACTTCCTTTATAGAGTTTGAAAACACAATAAGGCAGAGATGAAAGACTCTGTGAGAATTAATGATGGGGACAGCACTGAAGTGACATCCGAGCTGAAAAGCCGCTATCTTAAAATTTCTTTTCCACTTACTGTGTTTCTGAATGTGCTTGTGGCTCCCACTCTTTGTCATGTCTGTTGGCAAATAAGAAGATGCCAAGAAACATGGTGTTCATCACTGGAGAATGTTATGGAGTAGGAATGAGTTTTTGACACTGAGTCTGAGAAAAGTAAAAGTAGGAGAGAAGTGGAAAGGTCGTTTTACTTAGATATATATATAAAAATAATATAAATATAAAAGAATATTAAAATTGTGGGTGATAAAAGAGCAGTAGATGAGAATACGTTAATAGACAATGTGCCTCGGAGGGAGCAACAGGATAGGCGCAACAGTTGAGGAAAGGAGGTCCTGTGGATGGGGGAAAAAATTGCTGCACCTCATAAACAGAGGTAGAAGGCTTGAGTTTAAAATTCAAGAATAGGAAATAATTGAAAAGGGGGTCTAGAAAGTCGTGGAAGCCAAGAAGAAATGACAGTAGGGTGCGTTCAGTAGCAGTGTTCTGAAAAGATTAGGCTCTGGTGATTTCATTGGGTAACATTTCTTTCTTCACTCCTCTTGTTTCACAGAGAGCAGGGTGATCTCTCATTTATTTATATTTAAAATGTGACTATCCCACGTGTGAGATGAAAATCAGGGCTGGTCATGTTTGGCTACAGAGTCCACCACAGGTATAGGGTCCTATGAGAAATCCTCTACTTGTCAGGCTTCTAATATTATACTCTGACATCATTATGCCATGGCAGTCTAATCTTCCCTGGGACCCAGAGACCGGCCTGGTTGCAATGTCAAGCTGCCCAGTTTAATTTGGTCTTCTCTGAACACTGGCTTTCAGTGTAGGAACAGTGCGATGAAGCAGAGGCGCACTTGTGTGACTACATCCGCAGAGCAAAAACACAGCCTTCCAAAATAGCTTGTGTATGTCCTTTCGGTGGTCTGCTTAACGTCCTCGTCCAAATAAAAAGGAATGCACCTTCCAAAAATGTTATCTTGGAGGCAGAGAGCAGTGCGCTGTCCCAAGGGCAAAGCTGAGAAGCAAAAGAGAGTACTGTCGAGCAAGACCCTTCTTTTTGTCTTTAATTTAAGGAAGGCCGGTTTGGTTAAGTTTGCGCTGCATGGCTTTCAAATGTAAATCCTCCAGGCTACTTTAGGCGAACTTGATATCGTCTTTGAGTCAGACTAGTCTCTTAAAATGCAGCAGGACCAAAAAAGGACTTGTGATTAAGAAGACTGCACATCCTTGGTGTCCTGGAAGCGTGCCAGGGTATGAGATGATATTTCAGTCCTTTGCATTCCTAAGAATGTCCTTTTGTCCCATGAAAGGCTGACATCTTCCTGTGTCATAACGAAATGATGAGCCAGGGAGGGAGGTGTCTGTCTAATGAATCAGTCTAGAGACCAACTAACAGGCTCCTGGTAGGCTGATTGACTGTTGCTTTTCTAGGCTCTGAAATGAAGGGGTGTCGGGCCCTGATGCTAATTCCTGTCCTCTGGCTGCCCCCTGTTGGCTGATCCACCACGTCTGCAATGGACCTGGCATCCCCCATGTCTCACAGTACTTGCAAGGGCTGGATGCAAAGGAAAAAGATGTTCAAGGGGGAGTCACCACTAAATGACAAAACCGTCTTTTTCTCTCTCCCTTAATGTGACACAGAGTGTTGGGTTTTTTTTTTTTCCCCTCTTGCCAAACTCTGTATGGTTTAAGTTTAAAAGACTGATGACCACACAGTTAAACTTTCGGGATGCTCTGCTGGAAGCTGGCAGCTACTTTCATTTCTGGTTAGATTTACTTTCATTTCTTGTTCATATTTTCTTTCAGAGACTATCTTGCACACAAACCCTTCTGTGCCAAAATCATTCCTAACTTTATAAGCCTAAAATGGTTACATCTGTGAAAAATCACTCCTGTATGAAGCAACCGCATCCAAAATTCCAGATGGGTAAACTATTCTCAGTTTAGGTTAAGCATATAGCAATGTGAATGACAGAAGGTCTGCCCTCAACTATTCACATACAAGTTGCACTGCAGCTGACGGGAACTCCAGCCAGCTTACTGAAGGCAGAATTGAGGGATTTCTGCTGTGAAGCCACTGGGAAAGATATGTCATTTTTCTGCCACTTATCTCTCTTACTCTTACTAAGAGTAACTTATCTCTCCATAGATCCTTCTTTAGAAGGACATAAGAACTCTTCTCCTAGACTAGAGGGCCATCTAGCTCAGTATACTCAGGCTGACAGGGCTACCAGCAGATGCTTAGGAAAAGTATATAAGCACAGGGCACATACAGCATGATCTTTCTTTTGGTGCAGCCTTTTACCACCCAGGAGCCGTTTTTGAGACTTATGCAGAAGTTGCATATGGGCTGTCACGTTTATGGCCACTGATGGACTAATTAATTGTCTAAAAGTTGCTGTGTTATTAATGCATATTCACATGTAGCTCTGCTAAGTTTGTGAAGCCCATGCAGCTGTAGATGCTTGTCTCTACCATTTTTTGACTAATACATTATAAGCAATACCGTGAACTAATCTTCCATTTTGGAGCCATTTTCAGGTCTGTTTTCATGACTAAGATCCTCACATGCTCCCCCTCTTACTCATCATGGTGTGTGGGCAATTCACACCCAGAAAATGCCAGCTGACCTACCTCACAGGGCAGCTGTGTGCAGCCATCCTTTCAAGAGATGCCAGGTGGTCAGTCAATTGACAGGGGGTCCAGAATGTTTCTAGCTGTCATGGTTTAACCCTGGCCAGCAACTGAGCACCACACAGCTGCTCACTCACTCCCTCCCGGTGGGGTGGGCGAGAGAACCGGAAAAGTGAGAAAACTCGTGGGTTGGGATAAAGACAGTTTAATAGATAAAACAAAAGCCACGCACACAAGCAAAGCAACACAAGGGATTCATTCACTGCTTCCCATGGGCAGGCAGGTGTTCAGCCATCTCCAGGAAAGCAGGGCTCCATCTCATGCCATGGAGACTTGGGAAGACAAACTCCGTCACTCCAAATGTCCGTGTCCCTCCCTGCCCTTCCTTCTTCTTCTCCCAGCTTTATATGCTGAGCATGACATCATATGGTGTGGGATATCCCTTTGGTCAGTTGGGGTCAGATGTCTTGGCTGTGTCCCTGTGTCCCCTCCCAGCTTCTTGTGCCCTCCCAGCCTCCTTGCTGGTGGGGTGAGAAGCAGAAAAGGCTGTGACCCTGTATAAGCCCTGCTCAGCAATAACATAAACATCTCTGTAGTATCAAAACTGTTTTCAGCACAAATCCAAAACATAGCCCCATGCTAGCTACTATGACAAAAATTAACTCTATCCAGCCAAAACCAGCACACTAGCTATGGGCACGTTCAACGACTCAGGCTGCCAGAAAGAGCATGTCCTTCCACCAGAAGATGTATGGGAGGCCAAGAGGAAGGCGATAAGCAACAGCGCTTCAATATATTTTCTCATGGGAAGTATAGGCCTGCTTTCCAGGCTTTCTAGGAGTCCCCTCTGTGGCTATGCCTATACGTTCTGTGCTTCACCCCAAGACAGCTGAAGGCCAGATGATCTGACCTATTAATTGGTAGCAATGTGAAGACTTTTCAGCAACTGTTGACTGCAAAAGACAAAGATTATGGTGTAAGGCAGAATTACTCTTCTGAGACAGGGGATGAATAGAAATACAGTTTGAGGTCTATGTCCAGCAAAAGAAATGGAAAAAGTAATGCATGCTAGCTATGAGCATGTATTCTTTCTGTCCAACATGTGCCAGTTTGCTGCATTCACAGATGGTGTATCAAGGGAGCCCCAATGGCCAGTTACAGCAATTCCTGCACTAATGTGAACAGAGCTTTCGATTTCATGGTTTGAAATAAAATGACCCAAATATAATTACACAAGCTTATTAATTTATTTGTTATGGGTCGGTAACCCTTCATAGTCTATAGCACCAGTTACAAGAAGGGCCAGGGGGATTAAAGCTTGAATTTAGCACAGTCAGATTCCTATATGGAAATTGGAAGAAACGAAGCACTAAATTGCATGTTTTATGATGATATCTTATTAAGGAACAATTAATGCTCAACTTTGAAAGCACCAAATTCATTCTGAATGGGAGCAATATAAAAAGAACAGCCTCATGAACATTTGAAGCGAATGATATATACACTGGTTATGTCCATCTATCCAGTCCCGAAAACATGGATAGATCTTGAAAGTTACCAGTGCAGGATAGCTATTTGTGGCCAATATAACATGGGCTTTCTGTCTGCTCAGAGGATTTCTACAGTGGTGCTGGCAGTATTACTGGCAGATTTAGTAAAGTCAGGGAACTGTATAAAGCACGGCAGCCCATGTGCCTCCTGATGACATCTGATGCTTTGTCCTCAGGGCTCTGGGAGCATTTCAGATTTCACTATAGAGAGGTATTAAGATTATTCTTCCACAAACTGAAAAGGAGGTTGTTGGATCAGACTTCTTCCATTCCCAATGCATTAGGCTGTTATTATATGAGGTGTGTGCACTGAGGGAATGGCTGTGGTCTAAACACACTTCATTGTATTTTGGGGATTAAACAAAACAAAGAGGCTGTCCCACCCACCTGCAAAGAGAACAGAGCTGAAGGGAGTTGGACATTTGGTCTCTCTGAACACATGTGGGGTCTTCATCAACACTCTCAAGGAATTATTACTGCGTGCCAGAGTGGAGACGCCACTTGATCGATGCATTGATGTGACAGTATGCTCTTCTGACATGCAAAAGGTGGCACTGCAAGCACTGGTCTAACCATCAGTTAGACCTGGAGGTAGTCAGGATCTTCACACAGAGCACCTTACAAGAGGACAAATATTGACCATTTTCAGAGACCCAGAAGCAAGGGAAGTTCACTCTGACTCAGACTCCTCAAAACTCTCTCTTACTGGCTTTTATCTTACATGGCAATGCAAAACATTACCTTGTGTTTCTTCCTAGAAAATTGTCTTGATGTGTGTGATTCAAAATCAAGGGAAAAACTGTTCAGCGGGGATAAAAATTAAACCTCATTCATTTTTCTCCCTGGTATTTTCTCTACTCAGTTCATGAGGACGATACATACGATGGCTATGTCCATGTTACTGGTGGAGTCCATGAATAGTACAACTTCAGCTCAAAAGGCACTTTATGCCTGAGTGACAGTCTGGTGGCCTCCATAACGTAGGCCTGCTCATAAGCTTAATATTAGTTAACATGGCTAAGCGTCTTTCCTCAGAATCATAGAATTACTTTGGTTGGAAAAGACCTTTGAGATCATCGAGTCCAACCTTTAACCTAACCCTGCCATCCCACTGCTAAACCATGTCCCTAAGCACCTCATCTATCCTTCTTTTAAATACCTCCAGGGAGGAGGACTCTACCACCTCCCTGGGAAGCCCATTCCAGAGCCTGACAACCCTTTCGGTGAAGAAGTTTTTCCTAATGTCTAGCCTAAACCTGCCCTGGCGCAGCTTCAAACCATTCCCCTTCGTCCTATCATCTGTTACCAGGGAGAAGAGACCGACCCCCACCTCACTACAGCCTCCTTTCAGGTAGTTGTAGAGGGTGATCAGGTCTCCCCTCAGCCTCCTCTTCTTCAGACTAAATAACCCCAGTTCCCTCAGCTGCTCCTCATATGACTTGTGCTCCAGACCCCTCACCAGCTTTGTGGCTCTCCTCTGGACATGTTCAAGCAATGCAATGTCTTGCTTGTAGTGAGGGGCCCAAAACTGAACACAGTATTCGACGTGCGGCCTCACCAGCACGGAGTGCAGGGGCACGATCGCTTCCCTACTCCTGCTGGTCACACTATTCCTGAGCCTTGTTGAACCTCAGACAGTTGGCCTCGGCCCATCGATCCAGCCTGTCCAGGTCTCTCTGCAGAGCCCTCCTCCCCTCAAGCAGATCAACACTACCACCCAGTTTGGTGTCGTCTGCAAATTTACTGAGGGCACACTGAATCCCCTCATCCAGGTCATTGATAAAGATATTAAACAAGACTGGCCCTAGAACTGAGCCCTGGGGGACACCGCTTGTGACCGGCCACCAACTAGATTTAGCTCCATTCACCACAACTCTCTGGGCTCGGCCATCCAGCCAGTTTTTAACCCAGTGAAGAGTACATCCATCTAGGCCATGAACTGCCAGCTTCTCCAGGAGAATGCTATGGGAGACTGTGTCGAAGGCTTTGCTGAAGCCCAGGTAGACAAGATCCACAGCTTTTCCCTCATCTACCAGGCAGGTCACCTGGTCATAGAAGGAAATCAGGTTGGTTAGGCAAGACCTGCCCAGAAGTGGGAGCTATGAGGTTGAACATTTTTAGGTGAAGACGATCTCAGCCTGGATCCCATTTCCTGGGTAAGTGTCCTAAGGTGATGGGAAGGGAGTATGCCTGAGGTGGGACACTGTTTCAATTCTTTTTCCAGGGTTTGTACTAGATTCTTTTGTTGAGGTACATATGGCAACTTTCAAACTACACCGCAAGCATGATTATTTGTAGAATTTTTCCTGCCATATGCTGTCATTAAGAAAAACCTGGATAATGGTGATGTTTCTAGCCTTTTGATGGAGAAAAGCTTTGCTGTTAAATGACTATTCCATTTTTTAGAGGATCTGGATTATTACACATGGCTGTAACGCTTTTTCTAAATTGGAGCAAAGAAGATGTATTTGTCTAGGGCAATAAAACTGAATCCTGCAGGTGATTATTTTATCGGAATTCATAGAAGCTTATTATAGAAATGTAAGAAGGAATCAGGACATCACTTCAGAAGGAGAGAAAAAACTGACCCTAACCTTCTCTCAGCACTGAAATTAAACCCAAAGTTATTTTACATTAATTTTATAGAAGTAGTCTTATCAGGTCTCTACTCGTGCTTGACATTTTGCCAAGTTCTTTCCCTCATGGTTCTTTTCTCACAGGATACAATGAAATTTAGCCTTCATAAGTTGCATGGGGCCTCCTCAAAAATCCCAACCTCTGATTTCAGGACTTGAGCTCCTCATTCTGAAGATCCTGTTGCTGAAGCCAGACCTTTCGTCACTCTCTAGCTGGGGTCTGCCTGCCATTGTATCCAAACGCCACCTTCCAGGGAAGCTAGGGTGCTGATGATACTTCAGTATCACAAGACACAGGGAGCAATAGGTTTGTTGAAGGTGGTGATAAAGGGCATCTAGAGAAATGTGAAGACTGGTTTACACTTCAGTGACTTCTGTGCCTTATAGAATCATAGAATAGAATTGTTTAGGTTGGAAAAGACCCTTAAGATCATTGAGTTCAACCATAAACCTAACACTGCCAAGTCCATCACAAAAACATGTTCCTAAGAGGACATACAGTATTCATTAGTAGTCATTTACCTTACTACTGTACGTAGCATAGATAAACTAGCGTTACACTGCCAAGCTCAGGTGCTGCTCAGTGCAGCTGCAGCAAGACTCAGCAAGGCATGGATTGCACTTTAGGCTGGAGGTGCTGAAGTAGCTCATGCTCAGGTCTGTGCTATGTCAGCTTCATCCATTAGGGATGTATGGATGTAAAGCTAGTTTAGCTCTGCCTGCATGATCTCTGCCTTCAGTTCTGCCAGTCTGTTGCATTAATATACTCAATGTTAGCAAAGAAAGAGTGGGAACAGGGACAGTAGCAGCCGCTGAAGGGAAGAGAGCCTTCAGACTTTGGTTCAGAAAAGAGCTAAGGAATTAAGACCCTTAAGATCATTGAGTTCAACCATAAACCTAACACTGCCAAGTCCATCACAAAAACATGTTCCTAAGAGGACATACAGTATTCATTAGTAGTCATTTACCTTACTACTGTACGTAGCATAGATAAACTAGCGTTACACTGCCAAGCTCAGGTGCTGCTCAGTGCAGCTGCAGCAAGACTCAGCAAGGCATGGATTGCACTTTAGGCTGGAGGTGCTGAAGTAGCTCATGCTCAGGTCTGTGCTATGTCAGCTTCATCCATTAGGGATGTATGGATGTAAAGCTAGTTTAGCTCTGCCTGCATGATCTCTGCCTTCAGTTCTGCCAGTCTGTTGCATTAATATACTCAATGTTAGCAAAGAAAGAGTGGGAACAGGGACAGTAGCAGCCGCTGAAGGGAAGAGAGCCTTCAGACTTTGGTTCAGAAAAGAGCTAAGGAATTGATGTAGGCCAAGTGCTTCAATTTTCCCCTGACTCTTGAGATATTCAGTGGTACTGCTCAGCTTGTATGAAAGAAGCTGAAGGAAACCTCTTAGCTAAGAGTGAAAAAACCTGACCCTGCTAGAGGCAGGACTGGGTTGGCAATGGTTAGGGTAAAACCTTGCTCTCAGGAGAATGCTTAAGAGAAGGCCACTCGCTGTGGCTGCACTACAAGGCCAGTCATTTTAAAAATGAAGTTCTTATGTGATAGCCTTTCCAAATTTCTTTTCCCCTGCAGCCTGATTTGGCTGCTGAAGTACAGCTGGTATGCCAGTGCTGCTGATCCCTCAGCACCACAGTCATAACTCTTCTTCCTATTGCATTACACAGCTCCTCATCAAGACGTCATGGCTGCAGTGTCAGAATTGAATTAAAACATCATAAAGAAGTATTTGGGGAATTGGAGACAAGATTATTCTGAACACCATGCAGAATCACAGGAGAAATGTGTCTCTGGCTACTTGTAGGTACCCAGGGCACAGTTTAGGTGACCAAGAAAGACTAGCCAAGAGAACTTGCAGATCAGGATCAGGCAGATGATATACAGTAAGTTTGATTTCTTTGAAATACACATAAGGGTGCTAATTTCTACTTTTGTGAGTAGCATTGCTCGAATTCTACAAGAAAATAAAAAGATGCTGCCAAAAAACCAGAGTGCTGAGGCCTGAGAAGAGGAAGAAGCAAAACCAGTCTACCTGCTTCAAACCTTGTTTGAAACACATCAAAAGGTTTTTGATGTCAGGTAAAGGTTACAAACAGAACATAGTTCAAAAAGTGCTAAGAACATAGTTAGTGACTAACTTACTTAGTTTCATTTTGCTATAAAATACCAGAATATGAAGTGGAGCAGGACAAACAGCTATCCACCTATCACTGTGCCTAGAAAATCACAAGGATTTATGTCTGCCCATGGTTCACTCCTCTTAAGCTGGGCATGTGATGACTCCTACACCCCTGTTTTTCTGTTTTGTTCCTGAAAGACTTGATTCACCAGCAGATTACTTCCTTTTATGCTAGGGTAATTCTATCGTTTTCAGTTAAATACACTGAAGTTATTCTGGAATGATAGAGCAGTGATTTTAAAAAAATATCTTGCAATAGCCCTTATGACCCCTTTTTGATTTATAAATGGTGTATTTCAGTGGTTATGGCTCTCAAAAATTAAGATGGCCAGATCAACTGATTGACAAGAATACCTTTGTCACCCTTTTGTGTCTGTGCATGTGTGTGTGTGTGTGAGAGAGAGAGAGTGTGACCCTGTTGCATTATCTCTTTCCAGCCTGTCTGGGTTCAGCTAGTCCCACCGCTCACTAGTCCAGCCGCAGTGTTATTTCACTGCACGTAGGATCAGCCATTTCATTCATGGCTTCCAGCCAGTTCTGCAGACTGCCAAGGAAGGTAAGGACCTGACGCTGTCTCCCATTGCTGCAGATGAGGATGACTCTATTGATTTTAGTGGCATTAGGCAGCTTCAGAGCCAGAGAGGGGCCTGGCCTGCCCATATTGGTTCCTGTGTGGGGAAGGACAACTTTATTTTCCTGGCACCCCTTGAGCATGTACATGGAGTCACACAAAGAAGTGCTGGAGAAAAGAGAAGGTGCTGTGCCAGCATTAAAGAAGGGAAAGCATGGATATGGAGATATGGGAATGTCAGGGTATTGGAAAACTCTTCGGGACTGGTGATGCATTTTGTATGACATTTACTATCTTTTCCTTGATAAGCCTGAAAGGACAAATAGGAGAACAAAGTGTTTCCTTTCTACCTCAAACTAAGGCTCATGGCCAAGTTTTTAAATATACATATTTAATCTAACCATGTAGGAGTTTCGTAGTATAGGCCAGCCCACGCTCACCAAACCAAATTTCCTCAAATAGGAAAGAATAAATCTGTGGGGACAATATTTCATTTATTAGGTTCCCAGGGAAAATAAGGGATAAGAACTGTAAAGATGAAGTAGGCAGCTGAGGATAAATACTTGAAAGAATCCCATCGATTCCAGAGGGAAAGTGCAAATTCCTCTAATAGGCCTGTGTCATCTTTACTGGAAGCTGTTTAAACATGACTAACATTGTGAACGTTTGGCTGTACAACTGTGCTTCTGTTAGAGGTTAATAGTGGTTTCAGTGGGTCAAACGCTTGACATAATTACTGCCTGGGTTCAGGGTGCTTTGGAGGGCTTTTCAGATCCTTTATGCAACTTCTTCCATGCCACAGTGATGAATGGCTACTTGACTTCCTCAGCATCGCCACTGCTTTGCTGCCACCAGCCAAGGGACTGTTTCTCTGCTCCATTGAGTCTGAAGGATTTAAAGTGGAGGCTTTTTCCAGATCTCCACTAAACACCTTTTGGCTCCTAGCACTTCTTAATAGACCGTCACTGGTCTACCTGTCTTTCATGGTATAAATTTCCCTTCCCAGCGCATAGATTCCCTGGATCTCAGGCAAGTGTGTGTTCTGGGGCATTAAAATGCAAACCCCAGTATGGGACTCTTGAGGGTCACGTGCCATCTTGCTGTCATTGCCTTCATCGGGCTTCACACTAATAGCTGTGGCTTTTTTTTTCTGATGCTCTAAGATGGTAAATTTGGGCATTATACAACATTATATTCACTGTTTGTATTTTGGTTTTTCCTCTCTCACTTGTGGCCCTTTTCCACAAGTTATTGTTTGCTTTATAAGAGATTCTGCCTCCTATTTTGCCTGATTACATTACTGTCCTGGTTAATAGGCAGTGTTAATTATATTAACATAAAGAGATCTGCATTTTTTTTCTTCATATTGTACGCATTGCTTAAGTGCATTTGGCTTGCCTCTGAGCAGAATTTGTTTTTGTGTGCTCCTGAAGGAATAAATAAAAGTGGGGGTGGGTGGGTGGGGGGGTGGGTTATTTGTTTGGTTTGTTTGTATTGGGGTTTTTCAGTAAGCAGAAAAGAAAAATTGTTTTCTCCATCAGGCAGACTGGCTTTGGGGGGATGAAGTCACCTCTACAAGCAATGCTTCTCTATCTAAATTCATAATTAATTGTACAGACAAGAGACAACCATCTGTCTATCTATCCATCCATCTATCCTTTGCCACAATTATTTATATTGCACTGTTTGAAAAGGTTACTATGAGCATTTAAGTGCCATAATTTTTTCACTCTACTGACAGAGTTTGGCAGTTGAAGGTGGCTGGTAGTGTGAATTGCTGTGTAGAATGTAGTTCCTTAACCTCCCTTGCAGCACCCAAGAAGGTCCCAGACATCCGATATTTCACCATCATGGTAATTGAAAACAGTTCTAAATTTACTTTCTGAGGTAGTCTATTGGTAATCTTTTCCCAGAGATTTTTGTTTCTGTGTGTTTTCTTGAATTTGCAGCTGTTTAATATGTCACAGAGTAAACAAGTCATACCTGCCTGATCTTGCCTCCCACCCTTCTGCTCCTCTCTCAGAATAGATTCTTTCCAGTCTCTACTTCTCCTGCTCCTTCTCACTGATTTTTGCAGGAGTACAAAGGACATGAAGAGGAACAGAAGGATGATTGTACTTTCTGAGACAAAGAAGGAATCTCCGCTTTTTAAATAGAATAATGGAATAAAGTGGTTTCTCCTCTGCATATGTAGAGGGAGTTTGAGACCTCATCCATCCCCCATGGAAGTACTTTTTATGACCTGTGAATCTTTCTCTGGGAAGATGCCTTGAGGATAAATATTGTGCTGTCACAGCAGTAAGCAGGTTTTATTTCTAAGCTTCATTTTCTGTTAAGAGTCCAGCCTGGCACTTGAAGCCCAAACGATGCACAAATTTCAGAGGTGCTGACCATCATCAGCTCTTACTGGCTTCATTTGCAGTTCTGATGCTCCAGGGACCAAACTAATTGAGATAGGCACCTAAGTTAGTCCCAAAGTGTGTAACTGAAAGCGCACACGTTTGAAACCTCAGCTCCTGGTGATTCCAAGTCCTCAGTAAAGCTTCTCCACATGACCTAGAATTACAGCAACTCCAATACTAGAAAATTATACTGAATGATGTCTCGAGATGCTGATAACGCATTGACCGCTGCAAAAATCCACTCTCAGCACTGAAACAAGGAGAAAGGGTTTGCCTGATATTCTTTAATGTTTAAACTTTTTATTACTTTCATAAAAAAAACCCCACAAAGGAATATAACAAATAAATAATGTTGAATGTTGGTACAAATTGAAATATAAAGTGCTTCTATTGTACAATAAAGCAGTGATAAAACTGACAAAATAACAATCAGATATAAAAGATAAAAAAAAGAGAAAACTTGACAAATATAAAACTGGATTTGGTGAAAATTTATGGTAATCTCAAAATAAACAGTATCACAAATATTATATTAACACATTGGATCACTCTTTCTGTTCTTATGTGAAATTATTACCCTTACTATCCTGTTGAAATCCTGCCAGAATTAACCATATTTATAGGAGACCAGAAATCTGGTGTATGTTGTGAGAAGGGATTTTATGAAAGATGTCTTCATCTGTAAAGTAAAAACAAAAGCAGAGAAACAAGCAAAGCAGCCAGCAGCTGAAACACTATTGCTTGCTTTGTATTTACTGGTTCTTCGTGAGGTTTTATCCATGCAGTATCCACCTTTAGAACATGTCTACTGGAACTTTTTTTTTTGCAATGACTTCAGATTGGCCAGTCCAGTCCTGCTGCTGTCTTGGTTGTCCCTGCACTGCACGACACTGGGTAGTGCAGACCTGCATAGTAGTTTGCTTCAACACCAAGTTAGAGCAAGCTACCCTTCTCAAATTTTCTTTTAGCTTAGGGTGAGTGTTCACATGGGAAGTGAGGGTTGAGTCCCCTGAGCTGTAAATTGCCTTTGGTGCACAAGCTTCCCCAGCCCTTGAAACCTGACTCTTCCAACTAAAAGTAGCTGTTGGACCTGTGATTTGACATCTTCATGCCCTCATGAAGGACTAAAAGACCTGCTATGGTTCAGCTTGGGCTTTTTTCCTTAGGCCATTACATAGTAAACGAGAATTTCCTTTCCCTTAATCCCATACTTTCAGTGGGCTACCAAGTCAAGATCCTTCTTGCCTGTTCTTTTCATGGATCTTTACTTGTGAGCAAGGCTTTGAATCTCAAGTGGCTTTCTGCACAGTGACACAACTTGAGATTGGGCAAGGATGGGCAGTGCTCCTCTCCTACCCACATGGTTGAAGCTAGGTTAAAGCCTGGTGGTCAGGGCACTCTCCAGCAAAGTGCAGAGTGAAACCTCATCTTCCAGCCTCTCACCCAGGGTGCAAATGATGGTTTTTACTGCTGGACATGCTGTATTTCTAGATGAATTTAGTGTTGTCAGGGTTTCTAACAGACACAGCGTAAATATCTTACCACCCAGTTCCAGTGCACCTGAGAAATAGGCCCATGGCTGCTCCTGTCTGCACACTCTGCCCTGGGCATGAGTGGGACCTCCAAAGTAGGGACCATGGAAGACTGCTCTGTGGAGTGACGGTGCTGACTGGTGAGGGTATTTCCGGAGTCAGGGGGACCACATCACTCTGACACCACAGGGCAAAGAAGAAAGTCTGGTGTTTGCTCTACTCCAGAGGTGAAGAAAAAGTCTGGAGAGAGCAGAATTGACCTGGCTTCTCCCTGTCTATTCATATAATAGGAAACTAGATATTATCTGTCAGTACTTGCATTGTCTATCTCTCAAGCAGAGCCAGATACCCTTTGCATGCTAGGCAGACACTCTGAGTTTATGTGGATAAAAGCTCCCTAAGGGCGGGACCATGGCCCAGATCCGATAAAATATTCAGGTTTCTCACTTCCCACTTAAATCAATGATCAGCTATTAACTGCCAAGCATTTCAGAAGTACTCCTAGTGCCATGGAAAGATCAAAAAGGAGCAAGACCTTAACCTGGGAGTGAGATATTTGTACAAGGAATGAGGTATTTCCAGAGACAAGACATACACAAGGAAGAAAAATAGGCATACTGAAAACAAAGAGCCATAAACTAGATTTTGGAGTTAATGAAGTAATTCTGTGCATCTAGAGTACTGTCTGTGTGGCCAGTGGTTTGAAGAGGAATGAAAAGAGAAAAAGAGAAATCAGAAATACTAGTTCTGTTTTAGTTCTGTTATATCCTGCTTGCATGACCACAGACAAGCAATCTGAACGTGGATTATCAAAAGAGTTCAACTCACATTTAAGCACCAACTCAGCAGCATCAATGGTGATAGTAACAACAATCACAATCTGCATCTCAGGCTGTTTTGACAAACAGTGTAAAATACCACAAAACCAGATGTGGCTGGGATTACCCAAGTGTATTTTGAAGAGGGAGGAAAGAAAGTGATCTGAGGCAGAATCTCAGAGATTTGAAGTCTCTGAAAAATTAGAAGTTGCTAGAGAAAAAGGGGAAGACTGAGGAGATGAAGATGACAGATCTAAAAGCCAAGGGAGAATAAGATTTTAGCTATGTTGAAGTCACATGAGAGATCAAGAAGGGTGAAATCTTTAACAATGATGAGATCACTAAGGTCCTTAATTTTTTTCTGTGAAGTGCTAAGAGTGGTATTGGAAAGACTCTAGGGTAGAAATGGAGGAAAGAACCTCGGGTGTTGACTGCAAGCAGCATACTTAATCAAGCTGAATGTGAAAGGGACGAGAACGGGAGGGTGGGGTGTTGAGGAAGCAGAGTCAAGATTATTTTTTTTTCTTTTTTTTTCCTAAGATAAGGTTTACTGTGAGAGAAGAGCCAGAGGAGACTAAGAAGCTGAAGACTAAGCTATAGGGAGTTCATGTCATGAAATGAAGCATCTGGGGCAGGTGGTGTGGTTAGAGAAGGAGAGCAGACAAGAAACATTTGCAGATGAAATGAGAGAAAAGAGTTATGGGTGAGGAAGATGGAAGAGGCGGCCAATAAAAAGGAAGAAAAAATTCAAACTATACATTGATGATTTTCTTTAGAGAGGAATTGGCAAGATCAGGCATGGAGATAGAAATGAAATCTGGAAAAGTAAAGGTAGCAAAATGGCCAGAGTCTCTTCCTTCCTTCCTTTCCCTTGGTCCCAGTATGCCACTTAGCACACTGCATCCTCTTCTCTGACAACTCGTAAAATCTCTCCCAACTGTGGCAGTTGCTGTGGCAGCATTAAGTATTTGAGGAAGACCATCCTAGGCAGTGTGGAAATGACAACTACCAGTGGATCTTGGACACATTGGTCTCCATTTTGTAACACACACTGCTTCTGCTCTTGTTGTGCAAAGGACCATCCATGTCAGTGGAAGGAATGAAAATGAAGGCAAGGGGGAGAGCAGGAGAAGTAGATGAACCATTGAGACAGATGGGCTGTAAGAGATGGGGTAGCATCAGAGTGTTTGGCCGAGTGCTGTGTCTGGCTAAGAGGAAGTAAAGTGAGCGGTCCTTTTCATGGATGGGAGGAGTTATGAAGGACCTATGAGTGTAATTGGAAGATGAGGTAACAATGCAGGAAGCTGCAAACCAAGAAGGTTATCAATATTGAGTCTGAAGTCTCAGATGAAGAACTGTGATGAAAAGAAGCAAGAGAATCCAGAACTAAAATTGGAGGGGAAGCCTGATAGAGAGGAGCTGGGGGATAAGACATGGCAATATGGACAGAGGGGAAAGGAAATGCCACCTATGGTGCTTGCAGAGGGTAAAGAATGGGAAAGGGAAGAAGAAAGGGCTGAGAGGAGAAACCCAACTTCTCCTCCACAGCCAAATCCAGGAAGGGAAGGAGAGAGGAGGAAAGACCGCTATAAGTGAAGGCATCTGCAGACAACAGACAGGGACCTAGTCTCTGTGAGAGTGAGACATTCACAGCTACTTCTGGAAAACTGGGGAAGCCTAATTCTTCAGCTCACGGAGGGCAAAGGAAGGGAGGGAGACAGGATAAACTTATCAGTGTCTGTCAAGAATTTAGATACAAGGTGATAGGAATGTTATATAAGGAAAGAAGGTAGATTATATTCCTAAAGATTTTCTTTCCAGAATCTAATTAACCATATTCACAGCAAAGCTGTGAGAGATCGAAGCACATAAGGGAAGGTTTCAGGAGAGACTACTTTAAAATATACCTGCCAGGGGCCAGCTCTTAGAAAATCATTTTAATTTCCCCTGATCTTGTCTGGCTAGAGTTCAAAAGCCTTTTAAATCTTGTTTTGGCCTTCTGCCTTCATAGCTGTTTATTTCCTATGATTTTTATCCAACTCAAACTTTGGGGGCTATTTCACTGAGCTGGTTCAAATTTAGCTGATACATCCCTTCTTTCATGGACTAATATCTTAAGTGGCTGGAACTTCCTAATGGTATGAGCTTTTTTGTGATAAGTGAAATAAAACGGTGATGCTGGTTGCTTACTAAAAGCCTGGTGCCAGACGAGACAGTCCAACCTTTAGGCAACCTTCAAGCAGAGATGACAGAAGACAGGAGTTTCTGTCCTGCAGGTTTTTGCAACATTTCCACATGCATTTTCATCTAGAATCAGGACCAAAAAAAAAAAAAAATAAAAAAAAATTGAAACTTCACATAGCACTAAAGTTCTTCAAAAAATTTTGTTGTAATTCAAGTTTTCAAAATGTTTGCCTCTACTTAGTCACACATTTATCATCACAACTGCTTGAATGCCCATGGAGTCTCATGAGGGTTGCACGATGATTGTCTGCCACTGCAGGCAAGGGCCTCCTTGCCAGCCTCTGTCCCCTAGCACGCCCAGCCCACAGGAGCCCCTGAGGCCCAGCAGTATGTCTGCTGCGAACGAGGCCACACAACTTCAGAGGAGAGCTTTTCTAAGCGTCATGGTGGGGGATTGTTGGTACACCATATGTGGAGACCCCAGGCTAGTCAAGCAGACAAGGGCCTTCTAAACACAGCAAAATACTTTTCTGTAGGGGTTTGTGAAAAAAACATTTTTTTGTAGGGAATCTTTCCTGGGCAGCTTCAACTTGGAGCCATTTCTACCCAAGAAAGAGTACCCCTTCCCACATGGGCTCTGCTTGATTCACCTGGCATGGGATGGTGTAGGAGGGGCTCGTGCTGGGGCCTTGGGGGCTCTGCAGTGCTTGTGAGCACCTGACTGATTAGACTTGCTTAAAGCCAAAATGGGAATTAGAGGTGACCAGGAAAATAGAGTTCTGCCCTTTGGGGTTTTTTTTTTGCGCTACATAAAGAAAGCTTGAAAAGTGTTTTCATTTTTCAACTCTTTACATTGACAAATCCTTCTTCTGTTGGTCATTCAAGCCTATTGTGGGCAAGAAAAGAACTAATGAAAGAATGAAGTCAGAAGACCCAAGTGGAGGGAAGCTGAGAAGGAGAAAACACCTCAGGCAGGCAGTTTAAAATTCTGGTGTTTTTCTTAACACCTATTTATCTTCAGTGGATTAACAATTTAGGTAAATGGCACCAGTGTCAAGGAGTTACCACCTCAGTCCCTGCAGTTGTGGAGGCACAGGGACCACATATATTCTCAGTGGGCATGTCTACATGATTGATGATACTAAAACACCTATATCAATTATAATGCTGCTTTTATTTTGGCTGAAGTCTGTGTACAGGAACTTTCCTGTTGGCACTGTGTAAATTTATTGAAGCCAGTGAACTGATTTATAATGAACTGGAACGTTCATATTAATGTTATTCACACCAGCCTGCACCAGTCCAGGAAGCAAAAGATGACTAAGAGAGGGTTTCTCAGTCAGCGTGAGTTCACTGGAGATTGTCCTGCCGTCAGAAAACATAGGCTTGTCCTCTTCAAGCTAGGGCACAACGTGTGTCCAGGGCTGAGTGTCTCTTTGGTGGCAGCTTAATCTCAGACTGGCCTAAACCAGCCACGAAACCACAGCCTCGTATGCTTTTCTTAGTCTTTGGATTCTACTGCAGGGACAAGATCTAAGACCTGAGGTCCCCTGCTAAAGCCAAGCAGAACAAGATATGGTATTGCCAGTCTTTTTAAGGAAAAGGACAAGGAGGGAAAACTGCCCCAGGGAAATAAATGTCCCCTTGCTTTGTCTCTTAGAAATATCCTTAGTGGATCACGTTTATGACAGGAACTTCCAGAAGCACTTCAGGAGCTCAGGAACACAGGTCTCCTCACCAGGTCAAAAAGTGAGTTTCATACTGTGAGGTTGGCTTCAGGTAGCTCAGTGAATGTCGACAGTTTTGAAGAAGTCTGGGTTTGTGTTTGCCCTCTTAAGCTCTGGCATAAAGGTTTGGTTTGGTTTTATTCAGACAACTATCATGGCGAAGGTACCTCACTGCTAAATCCTGTCTGGAGACAGGGAGCCTGTCTTTAGTACGAGGTAGCCACAGGTTTTCCCTTCTAAGCATAAAAACCTGTGTCTCTTATCGTATGAAAGAGTTGTTCCACAATAAAACCACAGTGAAGACAAGGTTCTTAAGTTTTACCAGAGGAAAACTCACTGAAGTCAGCCTCACACGGGGTACAGGGCTGATCTTAGTGAATTTACCTTATGGCAAAACTAAACCACATTGCCTGTGCTGTGCTTTTACCTCTGGCTACACAAGCATTTTGCCTGTTGGTGGGGAGGGGAGGGGGGTAATAGAAAGCAGCAATATAAAGACAGTTTAGGTCCAGCCAGCGGTCTCTCCTTGCCTATTTTATGGCACAATAAGGCTGTCTTGGTCTCTGATGGTATTTTTGCAGCCCAATTGCGAATTTGCGTTAATTATCCATCAGCAAAAGCTACGGTTTTTTTGCCTGTAAAGATATCCTCGGCAAAACAGGGCTGCAGCTCAGGCAGAGGGCAGGAAAGCCTCCACGAGGGGATTGCTGCTAAGACACCCCTGTGCATGCAGCACGTACATCTGCATTCTTAGACACATTAGCGTCAGAAACCCCAGAACACTGGGAACTTAGTGTGGGCTAAGCTGTAATGCTCGCTCTCTGTGCAGTGCTGTTATCCTGTAATTTTGCCTCAGGACAGGCTTAGCCAAGTCTGCATACGTTTATCCGTATGAATAGCAAGTATTTCAGGGAAAGCAGGAAGCAAACCAGGTGGGTTTGCCGGCCGGGGGAGTCATGGTTGTATTTACAAGGAGTGAGCACGTATTGAGCGCCTTGCTCCATATTCCCTTGTTATTTACACGTCCAGCTGGTTTTTGCAAAGATGCTTTCCCGGGCTTGTTGCTTGAAGCCTGCCTGTTGCTGTCACGGGGAGGCTTGGGATGGTGGGCCACACCGGTTTTGAGTATGTCAGTTTAGCTGCTGTTCGCCTGCTATGGAGGGTAAATGTACTTAGGAGCCTTCTCCCTCTTTCACCCCTCCACTTTTTTTTTTTTTCCCTTTTGGTTGAGGACAGAGGAGCCTTTGAAAGCTTTTGATAAACTTATGTAATTGGGTATGTTTTCCAAAGCACGGCTCTGTTCTTTCCGAGGGCTTAGCTAAGAACATTATTCCGATTCTTCTCTAGGCCTTCAAAAGTGCCGATCCTTTCAAACATGTGCAGTGTGAAGGATTACAAATTTGTTTTTCAAAGGACCCCAAATCCCTGCTGCTTTCATCAGTTCCCCTCCTTGTGCCCCCAGTTTTCCTTTCCCTCCACCAGCCCTGTAGCCTGAGCTCCAAGCCGCAGGACACCGACACTCCCTCCTCTCCTGTCCCTCCACCTCTCACTTTTTCTTCTTCTTTTCAGCTTTCCCCTCCCCATCCATAGCCCCCAATATTTTTTATATGCAAACAAAAGTGCAGAGAAGTATTGCCATGGCAGCAGTGCCACAGTGGGCCCTCCCCTCCATGTGGATGAGAGCTCTAAACTTGTAAAATAATGGCCTGAAAAGAACAGGAAGGGGACAGCTTGAGGCAGAGAAAGAGAGCGAGGGAGAGCGCAAAAGCCATGAAAAGTGGGACAAAACCATTGGAAATGCATTCAGGCTTACATCACCACCCTTTCCCACAGTGGTCATTCACTTCGGAGGCTCCAGTGTCCATTCACTGTCTTAAAGCTAGCTTTCTAGAGCCCTGGGAGACCATCTTTCCCGGCCTGAATGCCTTTTTTGTTGTGAAACAGTGAACTGTTTCTGAAGCCCTGCATAAAGGGCTGAGTAATTCACTGCAGTTGCCAGGAAGTCTGAGCCACTTGTGAGCTAACAATAGTTAACTTTATCTGCCGGCCCGGGCCCCCCTTCCAGCTGTAGGTCCCGAATTCTAATAAGGGCTTTACTCATGCCTCTGAGGTTATGGTAATATTTTATACATCTTTTTTCATTAAGACACAGTCATAGCTACTGTTGAGGCACCGGAGGCAAGTGCTGTCGATTGACGAAGGGGGGTGGAGAAAGGGGGGAAAAGAAGGAAAATAGGTTTTTATATCAGGCAGGCAGTTTGGCCATTTTACACTAGAAATATAAACTGGGTTTGGGGGAAACCGGGGAATGTAATTTTTTTAAAAATCGCATTAGAAACCCCAGAGTCAAGCAAGACCTTATGATTGTTTTCTATCTGTGAAACAGCCTCGGCTTTTCATATCTCGGGGTTGTTGTTTTTATTTTTTGCTCTCCTTCTTCTCTGTCCCTGCACTGCAGGCGTGATGGTGACAGGGAAGCGGGTGAATCATGAGGGAAGTAGATGAATTTATTTGCGTTTCCCTTTTAATCCGGATTTGGATGTTGATGCTCAGAAGAATTCTGCACGGTGACAGCACAGCTGCGGATAAGTGGTGACACAAACCAGTGATTCATGCAGCCGTCCTGCAACACCGATAACCACGGCGTGCCTTTGAAAGATGTGGATCATCGGTTTTCTTCTTTACCTTCTGAACTAGTTGCTTTCCTGAGAACTAATGAAGTCAAGTTCAGTGCAAGAAAGGTTCTAAATTACCCCTTTGGCCTCTGATGCTTTGGAAAAGAAAAAAAAAAGATATTGCTTATTCCTCGCTTTTAAGCAAATGATCATTCGGAGTGGAATTTATTTCAGAGCATCGCTGTGAACATTCCTGTTCAAGGTAAAAGATGGCACAGCTTGAACAACTCTTCCGTGTCTTCGGTGTACATGTCTTGCTCGCTGTGCCTTGAGAAATAGCATTAGAAACGCCTGGATGAAAATAAAAGCCCATCTTTCAAAGTTCCACTCAATACTTTATTAATGTTTATAAAAAGTGATTGAAAGATGCATACAGGTTTTGTAAAACTAAACCACAGAGATGTACTTGATATATTCCCCTAGCACAGCAATACTGTTGCCTTGATCTGTACTCATGACACCAACTGATGCCAGTGGGAGCTGCATATGTTGTGCGTGAGGTCACTACAGGGTCGCTGCATAGTAAATAAGTTGCTTGGCTTTTTGGGTAAGTTCAAGTATTGAATCGCTTTCATATCTTCTCTCCAAGTGACCTTTACCAGGGGGGAATACCATGCTCTGATGGAGTGACAGATTTGAACTGGCCCTTTTCCTGTCTAACAGCGGTGACTTCTGAACTTCGCTGTGGGTTTGTCTTGACAAGAATGAAAAGCTGCTTTCAGAGGGTGGAGGCTCACAAGCCACGCATTGTGTGTGCACACACATGGGCGCGCATACATCCCCCCCTCCCCAAATTCTCTTTTTTCCCCTAATCCAGATGAACTGAGAGTCAGGCATCAGATGGCAGAGCCCACAGGTAGCAGGCAGAGGGGAGAGCAGGGATGCGGGAGAGCCATTTTACAAAAGACATTTATTAATCATGAACTAACTATAAAGTCATCGAAGCCACCCCGGTGGCCCTGACTGAAAGCTCTGATCTGCTGGTAGTGCAACTTTCAGAGCTCTCTCAGCATGGACCTCTTCTGCTCTTGAGCTGAAACACATGAGCTGAAGCTGACTGTGTTCTATTTTGACAACCCATTTAAATAAAATGAATTTATTTGCTAATCCTTGGGTGGGGAGAGGGGGGGAGGGAATATAAATTAGAGAGACTAAGAGCACACAATGGAGAGAAAAGGAATCCAGCTTTCTAATTTACAGTGACCTTCAGGATTCATCGTAAACCTTTAGTAGCCCCAAATGAACATTTCATCTTATCCTGGAGTTAAGTTTTCATGCGTGTAAAAAACCTGACTGCTTTTTTACATGTCCAAATGCAGACCAAGCTGGTTTGAAAGCCATGACCTGTGATGTGAACTTAAAATTTGTCCCTGAATATATCGTTTTGCTGCATGTGTCTGTATGATGTAATTGCTCTCTAATCTCCCTTGCAGACCACTAGCCTTGACTAGATGGAACATGATTTCATTCTCTCACTCCATTGGGCTATCTACCCACTTAAATGTGCAATACAGAGGAATCACCACCAGTTTGGGGCCTGATAGGATGCCAGAAAAAAAACCCCAAACCCCAAACCAGAAAGGGTTAAAGAAATACAGTAGCACTCCTATATTGCACACTGATAGGCAGGATTTCTTCTGGAAAAAGACAGTGACTGAGATTTTTTTTTCCTTTTTAGATAACCAGGCCAAACATTTTGCACCCTGTGTTGTTAAACCTCAAAACCTCAGCTATGGAGTTACCTGGGATGGAGCCTCTCCACAGCTTTTACGTTTAACTTGTCCTTTCAACTTCCATAAAGCACTCCCTTTGATCTTAGTGCCCTACTTGGCCCTTTTGGCTCCTAATGCTTTGTCCTCCGCTTTTAGTGACTTCCTTTTTTTTTTCTGTTTCTAAGCCTGGTCTCTCTTTCCTTCTGTTCTGGCAAACCTGTCTCTCACTCCCCGAGTTTTCATTATTTAGTGGGATTCTTTCTTCTCTTCTGCCACCTGGGCTGTGCCTTGCTTGTTCTTGTTCACTCCCCCTTCAAAGGCTTCTTTGTTTCCAAGCCTCTCCTGTTGGACTCAGCTTTCTTTTTTATAAGAAAGTTCTGACTCAGAAAGCCTCAGCATCCTGTCAAGGACCCATATTAGCTCCTGGTGAGTGTGTCCTACAGCCCTAGAGCTGCTCAGAGCTACCTTGGGATCCAAAACTCTGTGAAGAACAAATAGCTAAGAGCACACAGCTCACTCAGACGGTGCTCTGCTCTTCTCCTGACAGCCTCTGCCCTGGAAGCGGTGAGGCAAGAGATGCTCCATATTCATAGGACAGGTTTGACTTGCCGTGAGGCTCCTGCGTGAGAAGATCCGACAGCTTTCCACCCATTTGTGTCATGGGGACAGCATGACACCACAGAAGGTGAGCTGTAAGAGCAGACTGGAACTTTGCCGGACTAGTTCTTCCACTGGACAGCAATGGAAACCCAGGCTTAAGAGAGATCTCTGCCGAACCAGAAATAGCAGGGGATCCTTAGCAGTGGGTGACACCGAGGGCCACAGCATTCCTCCTCGCTCTTTTCCTCATGCAAGGGCTGAGGAAAGGCAAATGTTGTGAAAGCTGGAAGAGAACTGCACATGTGTATAAAGAGATGTTTCATGCCTACGCCAATTCTCAGCCAGGATCTCTATCACAAGATACAGTCGAGGCAGGTGAAAAGGCCTTTCCTCTTTTTACAACCTTAGAGAGTAAATATTCTAAAATAAATCTGCAGAAGAGACGGCAAACCCGATGCAAGTCTCTGTGATACCCAGCACCAGCATACCAAAGTCACCAGCATGAGCCCAACGTTTGGAATTTGCCTGTTCATTAGCTGGATTGCTCCATTTTGACGGTGCACTGGTTTAGCACTGATGTAGCACCTTCACAGTCAAACTCTGTGAGCCCAGTTTGAAAGGCTGTAAGCATTTCCTTCAGGTGGCCAGGCAAGCAAAGCAAAATGAAAGCTGCTGGTGGGTGAAAAGAGTAAAAAAACAGGATAAGAGAGTGTGATATTTCTCAGACCCACACTGAGAATGCTGTAGGAATCCTAAAGAACACAACCAAGCTGAAAAAAGAGAGGAACATTTTTTGGCTGGAGTTGGTGCAAACAATTACTGTGCAAGCACCGGGTAGGCCTGCGTCTTTTTTTTTAATGGCTCAGAGAATAGATTTGGCCTCAGGGTAACGGGAGGCAACTCCTTTTTCTATTTTTTAATGCTTGCCTGTCTGTGTAACACAACCAGAAAACTTCATTTCTGCACTGGGAAATGCCACTTAAGAATCGAGCCATCGGTCCTTCATTCAGAGACCTGATGTTTGTCCAGCTATTCTCGCAAGTCATCTTTGCCAGAGAAGTCTGATTTCAGCTGCATGTGTGTCTTTATCTTTTCTGCAGCAGGAAATATTAATCACTAAATCTGATTGGTCTCACTGCTGCTTACCCCAGGGCAGCTTTTTTGGCTTATGAAAACTGGTGTCAGTTGACATTGTCATCCACATGGCTTGATGAGTAACAGCCGAAGCTGAGCTATTTCCATTTTAACTAGACAATAAAGCACAGAAGCTGATAAACGCTGAGGTAGGGTAGATTTCAGCAGGGAGGTTTTATGAAATGAAGTTTTCTCATTGGCCTCATACCCATCCTATTACTGGAAATGGAGCTGCCTCTGCTCATCCTTTTAATGTTTTTATTAAGAGATCTCATCAAAAGACAGGAGAAGACTGTGCAGCCAACTGAGAAAATTAAGGGGGAAAAGTCTTATTGTTATATAAAAGTCCCTTCCTCCCACTTTCGCAGAGCTGTTCTTGATCCTTTCAAAGCAGTCTCCCTTCGAGAAAAGAAGATGCCGTTAGCTCAAATCATACAAAGGAGAAATTACAACAGTTAGTCTTTTATGTTAATATTTTAGTCCATTAATGCCATTATTATTTATCTAGCACAAACTGAATGCTAGGGGCTTTTCAGATAGCAAACTCCATGTCCCGATGTACGGTGTACGGGTGATCCATGCAAGAGGATGTGTGAGTCGGCATCTAATTAGGTTCTGGCCTGCACCTGAGGAGATGGGCACTGGGATCCCAGCCCTGTGGAACAGGGGTAAACACACTTTCCAAAGTTGCTGGGCTCTGAGCTTTGAGGTGTGAGGCCTATCTCTCAGCCCGTTATTTTCCTGCTGGCAAAAGAGAAGCCACTATGCTTTGTCGCTGTGCCTTTAGATTTAAGAAGGTGTCAGGAAACGCAGTTTCCCATGTAGATAAGGACTACTTAGCATTCTGTGACATGCTCTCATTAGAGGCCTCCGTGTACCGCTACAGCATGATACCTCAATAAATGCATTTCTTCCTCTGCCAGAACACTTTTTGATTTTCTGTACTCGGTTCCACAAACAAGCAGTGAAATTTCACCTGTATTTTTAACAAGTTTGTTCCATGCCTCCTTCTAAAGTTCCTTTTTTCCTTTGAAGGATGAATATTTTAAATTAAACAGAGAGAAAAGGCAAGGAGCAAGCTGAAGGATAAGGGAATGTCTTACAACACTTAGGATGAAGTTTACTGTAATTTCCTCCAATTTTTTCCCCTCTTGTGCTTTCTTGGAGAGAAGTTTGAATGGGAAGTTGGGCAGGGTTGATTCTTGATTTCTCTGAATACCACTGTAGAGGAAAATTCACTACACTTAATCGCATAAGCAATTGCCTAAGCAGGCAATCCTTTCTGCTCTCAATAGATAGGATTTTCTAAGCTGATGCACTCACCTGTCCTCTAACAAAGTTTCTGGGAACTGGAGATAAGAGGTTGGTCTGGTCCAGAGGGTCTTCTCTGTTTTGTATGGAAGGACTGAGGCTACACTCCTCTGTAGGGTCACTGCCGCACATCCACGCTTCAGAGAGACCACTCGGTGATGAACAGAAGCAGCAGGTTAAAGACAGGGTAGAAAGGGCAAAGTAGCTGCATTTCTTCTTACCTTTCCCACCTGCCCCCTGTACATTCCAAAGCAGAGATGACACAGGTGCAACAGAAGGGGACTCCTCTTTGCTTTTTTAGGAGTATCAGGGCTGGTCTGGATGAGCTGGGAAGAGCCTTTCGGTGTGCCCTGGGGAATCCCTTGGCTCCACAGGCAGCAAAATGCTCAACAGTGATGTACCTGAGCTTGGGTTTCACACAGCCCTTTCTGAAGCCATGTGCCTGTGTGACATTGTGCTTTAAAATACGACATTAAAGACCTTGAGACCTAAGGCCGTGCGTAGGCATTTCTGTGTTGCATTTGTTTTGGCTGGCAAGCAAGAAACTGTGAGCATCCATAAGGTTAAGAACCTTGACGCGTGGCCAGTCATCTCTCACCCCCATGCCAATCCCCCTGGGATCAGCTGCTCACATACTGGGGGATATGGGGCTGGGGCTCAGTGGCCCTGGACACACCGCCTCTATATGCGTCTAGGAGATACAGGCATGTAAACACATAGCCTCTGCCAGAGCTGAACGCCTCTGAAGTCTCTGGGTGTATAGTGCAATTCAGAGTTTGGTTTAGCTCACACAAAGAAAAGGCCCAGCAAAGATGTTTGGTTTGGGACCCCTGCCTATAACTGTGCCACACCATAGTTTTGGTCCAAGTATATCTCTCTTTCTGGCTGCAAATCTAATCCTCCTTCATACACAGGTTGAAGCCTGTGGGCACACATGGGCGAATGCAGAGATGTCTCTGGGGAAGGCAGGCAGTCAAGTGGGGAATCCTGCACGTTGGGAGCCAACACTGAGCCCAGCTGATGAATAAATAAAGGAGTGCTGGCTTTTGACGGTGCCAATTTCTTAACCTTTGGGATCATTAACGACTTCTCCCTTCCACTGGAAAAAAAGCCAGCAGTTCCTGCATTTTTCTGAGACACAAGCAAAGCATTTAGCACTACAAATAAGCTCATAATTTGACAGGCAAAATGCCAGGAAAAGTGAAAGCAGATTCCTCCCTCCAAGGCCCTGAAGATCTTAGTGATCCTTGTTTTTTTCAAATGCTATTTCCTTTTTGTTTAATCACAGGTTCGGGTCAAGACATTCTTCAAAATATCATGCCCTGTCCATGTGCATTTTCTTAACCTTACGGATGCTCACAGTTTCTTGCTTGCCAGCCAAAACAAACGCAACACAGAAATGCCTATGCACGTACAGAGCAGTCACTGAGTAGCTCTCATTTTTAATTTACCTACAGATGATGTACCATCCATCCATCTTTTTTTTTTTTTCCTTATGTGCAAAGCCAGCATCCACAAGACTTGGCATAACAAGTATTCGAGAAGCTGTATTTGCTGTGAAACTAATCAAAAGGAATTAGCTACAGTATGTGAACAATAACTTTAGGTGGCAGGGCTACAAATAGAGCTGAGGCTGATAAAGGCCACAGGCAGCCAGAATATTCAAGCCCCTTGAAAATGAGATAATGCTGTGTCTCCCCAAGAGACTCCCAGCCAAGAAGCCCGATGGGTTTTCATAAGGGCTGGGGAAGCTAGTGGCACCCTGGGATAGGGTCCGCCTGCCCCGGGCTTCTTGGTGGAGAGGAGCCTTTGGGTGCTCTCTCAGGACTGACCCAAGAGGATGGGACTGTTGTCCTTCCCCTACCCGCTCTCTGAATGACCAGGCTTCCCCATCACGGATGGCCATCCAGCCCCACAGAGACACGATGCTTTGGCACAGGTGATGTCCCAGCACTCTCCTCATCCAGGGAGGTGGTTCAGGGAAGACAGTAACACAGCATGGGGCTTCTCTGCCTTTCTGTGGGACCGATGCCGCTTCAGAGGAATTTGCATCAAGTCACAGTAAGTGAAATTCTGACTGAGTATAGGGGAAAAAGATCACTGTGAGAGTGGCTCAGTACTGAAGCAGGTGCCCAGCAAGGTTGTGGGCTCTCTGTCCTTGGAGACAGTCAAAACTCACCGGACAGGCCTAAGAAACCTGCTCTAAGACTAAAGTTAGCCGTGCTTTGAGAGGGGTGTTGGACTGGAGACCTCCAAGGGCTCCTCCAGCCTAAACTGTGCCACGATTCTATGACAGGGAAGGACAAAGTGAGCCTCTTCGCCCTTCTCTTCTCTTCCCAATATACACCTTTTGGATTGGCACTTGGCTGCTCTTCTCCTAGGAAGATGAGGTTTGAAGGTAACCCACCACTCCATGTACACACCTGATTTTGAGGAGAAGCTCACGTCCTGGTGGCAATTTTATGCAAATTTTTTGAAATGAAATGACTTGTTGAAGATTGTGCAGTACATTGGCAGCAGAGCGTGACTGTGCCCTGGTAGTCTGAGCACTAATGTTTTGTAGCCAGAGGACACGCGCTTCCCTAGTCCCTCTGAGGAAAGGAAAGGAACATTTCTGTGGGCAGCTTCTGTGAGGAACCTGTCGCCATGGTGAAATGCCAGTTGTGATTACACTATGTAAACCTCCTGAAATCCACGTGTCAAGTGGCAAAAAAATTAACCTTAAAATTAACCCCTACCAATCGCATTAAAGGGAGAAGAATGACATATTTAATTTTGCTTAGTACTCACCAGGGAGGGAATGGACTCCAGCCTTGTTCATTAATATTTAATAAAAAACTTATTAATTTTCTTAAATAAAAGGTTTAATGCCTGACTTACACCTACTTCTTGGATCCCAGTGGAACTCATCTTCTTTGTTATCAGCTTTTGCATTTGCTCTTGGGATCTTTAAAAAAAAAAAAAAATCTGTTTTTTCCTCCTCTTCTTCACAATGAATCGCAGAATCATAGAATTGTCTAGGTTGGAAAAGACCTTTAAGATCATCAAGTCTGAC
>NW_009260610.1:1143744-1155368 GCF_000687185.1 Egretta garzetta
TGTGACCGGCCGCCAACTGGATTTAGCTCCATTCACCACAACTCTCTGGGCTCGGCCATCCAGCCAGTTTTTAACCCAGCAAAGAGTACATCCATCTAGGCCATGAACTGCCAGCTTCTTCAGGAGAATGATATGGGAGACTGTGTCGAAGGCTTTGCTGAAGTCCAGGTGTACAACATCCACAGCTTTTCCCTCATCTACCAGGCAGGTCACCTGGTCATAGAAGGAAATCAGGTTGTCTGGGCCTGATCCCCTGATTGTCCTCCATGTGCCTGGTGAGCACACTCAAGATGAACCTCTCCATAATCTTCCCCGGTACTGAGGTCAGGCTGACAGGTCTGTAGTTCCCCAGATCCTCCTTCCGGCCCTTCTTGAAGATAGGCATCACATTTGCCAACCTCCAGTCATCTGGGACCTTCCCTGTTATCCAGGACTGCTGATAAATGATAGACAGTGGCTTGTCAAGCTCCTCTGCCAGCTCCTTCAGCACGCTTGGGTGGATAATCCTAGAGAAGTTATCCAGACTGCGGGACAAAGACATTGCTATAGTCGGGAGAGCTGCGAGAGCTGCATGCTGGTTGCATTGCAAATAGAGATGGACCTGTTTCTCTTGCAGTTCATAGCAGGCTGCTAAGGGGTTCAGCCCCTCAGGAGCACCCCCTCCCCCCACCCTGCCCCGAGCTGATTGTACGCCCCACTGAATGCAGAGAGGTAGCGTAATTAATTCATTAAATAATCATGCTGTGATGAGATGCATGGCTGAAGTGACTGCTGCAAGAGCGCTTTAGGGCTCTGGGAGGAAATACAAAGGCAAGCCCTGCTGCCATGCAGGCGCAGCCTCGTGAAGTGGGCACCCACCCTGCCAGCGAAGGCCGTCTGCTCTGGGCATCCCAGGGGTGTGACCTGGGGATCTGGCCGTGCATCTCACGGGTCCATACACAGAATTGAAGAGGGGGGGTGCAGGGAAACCCTCCCTCCAAAGCCTGCTCTTCTTACTGGCGTGAGGCTGCCCACCCAGCGTGTGGCCAGGGCGAGGGCAGGGCACAGCCCCCAGCTGCTCCCTCGCCCCTTCCTCAGCCCACAGCGAGCAGTAATCAGCCGAGGAGTGCGTTCATTTGCAGTGTGCGCTTAGTCTTCAAAATGGCTTTTGCTTAATTTAATGTCAAAATGGCTTTGCTTCGTGGCCAGTTCTCGGCATTTATTTACTGTGGTGCAGGAACACCCAGACAGAAGGGGGAGAGGGGGGAGTGGCCGCCAGTGCCATCTGAAGAGGAGCAGTCCCCGGCGGCGACAGGGCCTGGCCGAAACAGATCCGGGTTCCTGTTTCTTCAGAAGACTTTGCTGAAATGAAAGAAAGCACCTCTTGGTGGGGTACCTCTTGGGTGGAGGGTGGGAGGGAGATTTTTTGGATCGGTGCAATTTTTGCATCGCGCAAGAACTTGTTAACAGTTTCTTGCTGTTCTGGATTTTCTTTTTCCCCCCTCCTTCAAAGCTGTGAAATTTCCTCAGTTATGGGAAACGCAGGTCCTTATTCAGTTTTTCAGGTCAGCACGAAATTTGTGATCGTCTCAGATGAAATTGCTGTGACTTTTCCCTGGTTTTGTTTGTGATACGTGCCACATACAGGGAATGGATTGCATGCACCTTTGGAGCTGAAAGATGAAGTCAAGGGAATGGTTCCGGATTTGTCTGCATGTAACAGTGGTTAATTTGGCCAAAAGCCTGTGACAAGAGCAATCACAAATGATTTCTGAAGTTGATGCTATTATTCCACCACACAGAAAAGGGAAACTACAGGCTCACTTTTCTTTCACAGGATATGATTAATTCCCATTGATTTAATCACTGCTGGTGTGTGTGTCAGGCAGGGACAGAGCAGGAGGAGGAGGGAGGGCCTAACAGCAGAAAACCAAGCATTATCTCTAATCCTAATTTTCCTCACTGGGAGTCACTGAAAGGCCTCAGCTACAGGATTATGTTCATACGCCCATTTTTTTTTTCTGCTGTAAACAGCAAAACATTTTATGAACAGAGTGGGGAATATGGATCGTCAAGTCAGGACTCCAAGATTACTTCACTGCTTACGGTAAAGCGCTGCAAGTCTGGATTTGAGAGGTTGCTAGTATCATGCTGCAGGGTCTCGACAAGGCAAACAAATCTCTGCGAAAATGGAAACACCTTCCCTGTGACAGGAGTGCCACTGCCTACACAGCTATTGGCAGTTTGCAAAGCCTCTGTAATCGGTCATGGGGATAAAGGGCAGAAATATTTCTAGATGCAGCACTTTTCTGCTGATTTCAGGATCGCCCTGCAAAGCAATATGACTGTCCTCATGAATTCAGCTCTTGTGTGTTCCCAGTTTCTTCCTGAGAACCATCTCCTTTCTCCAAAAAAGCACAGTGTCTGACAAAGGGCACCCAGTCCCTATGCCTTGCTCTCAGGGGGGTCATTCATGTGGCGAGCGAGACCACAGCTTAGCTGAGCAAAACCGGGCTGATGTTCTAATTTTATTCTACTTTCCTTTTGGTTTACAATCTATTTAGGATTAGAAACTTTCTTAGGAGATGTAATTCTCCTGAAATGGAGTTTCTGTCAAAAAAGTAGGGACAAGGGAAAATCCTAAAAAGTTTGAAACTTCGTGTTTCAGCAGCCTTTAGTCGAATAGTGCTTCAAAAAAGCCTATAAAAATGTTTTGGTTTGACACTTTCCAAATGAATTTTTTTGACCTTTTGTTTCAAAATGGCATTTTTCATTTTAAAAGTGACCTAAACCAAAAGGAAACAAAGTTCAACAAGAGAACTAAACACCTGGAGAATGAAGTGTACGTTTCATTTGGGTTGAACAGTTTATTCCGAATTACCCCATGAAGAAACCCAAAATCACGTGCTGTAATCAGAATGGTATTTCCCTGATCCATCAACACAGGACAAATATAATAAAAACATCTCTTACATGCCTTGTCTTTAAGCTGAAGACATGGTTGGACAAAGCGAACATTTCTTTATTTGATTTGCAGCGACAGCAAAACCTCGAATGACCAAAGAGCTGCCTAAGATGCTTCTAATTCTCTGCTGAGTTGGAGCAGGTCAGTCGCAAAACCACAGCAGCAGCATACCCAGCCCCGTACTTTTTGGTGATGTGAGATCTCCAGCCGCAGACAGCAAAGCGGATAGTGGTAAAAATTAGGCTGACGGTCAGCCCTGAAACAGGCCAGCCACCACCAAATTTCAGAGCCAAGAAGCACTACCAGCTCCTTTGAACTGTTAGTTCCCTCACCTAAACCAGCCCTAAGACCTTTAATTTTGTCGCTGAAGCCCTGAAGCACTGACCTGGCCGCCCCAAACAGCTTCCCCGGAGCTCTTACCACATCTCACTCAGCCCTGTGGCTGCTGCCCATGCATCCTCAGCGTGGAGGCTAAAAATTACCCCGTTACGAATGCTACCGCATAGCAGGATCATTTCTTTCTCCCTACGAAATCCCTCCGTCTGGATTGTGTTACCGTCCCGCCTCAGCCAGCACATGCCGTCTGGGATTAACCGGCCTGTGAAAGCGAGACCTGCCGGGGGCCGGTGCAAACCCAATTCTGCCCCCAGCACTGGAGCCCCCCAGAGGGCAGGCGGGAGACCCAGCCGTGCTTTTCTCGGGTGCCTCCTCTGGGGTTTGCTCCCTCAGAGAGGTCAGCATGTGTTGTACTTTGCCTCTTCAGGGGTCGTCTAGACTTGCCAAAAGGACCACCTCTCTGCAGTCCCCACAGTGACTTCCACTTCGTGCTCTGCTTTGAGCAGAGCCTCATTTGAGCTCTGTTTCAGTTCTCCTGCGTAGTGTCACCACTCAAACCCACCTTTCACATGGTGGTTTTCCTCTTTCTTTCCTTTGGGGAGCCTTTCAAATCTCTGAGAGGATAAAAAGGGGCTTTGTGAGGCCCCTTCCAGCAGTATGGGCATAGAGCAGGGGACAAGCGTGTAGGAAACTTAACCCTATGTAGACTGTACCATCCAGACACTTTGGCTGTCACTCCCTACGCTGTTAATCCAGTGCAATCTTGCCGGCCTGAACAGAGCTTCCTTTTTTATCTGTGCGTGAGGTCAACATTTGGCTTTGAGTCTGTCCTTGCCATTGTGTGTGTGTGTGTGTATATGTATGTGTGTATAAAAATAGCTATATAGATACATATAAATCAATGAAGTTCAGCAACTCCGTGAAATTAAGAACACAAATGTCACTGTAGTAGCTTGAAAAAATGATGCAAGGCTTAGCCCTTTCGCGTTGCAACAGCTTCTGCACATAGGGTGTCAGGAGGGGCTGGGAGACCTAAGAAGTTTGTCATGAGGCATGGAGCCCTTCACCCTTGGTTCTCTGGCTCAGATGTGACTCCACGCAACGGTGCCTGAAGCTTGCAGCCATCATAAGCAGTTTGTTACTTGTGTTCTTTCTGCCTCTGTTCCAGTTGACAGAGACCTCTCAGAAACTGCCAGCCCCTCTGGTTTGAGCTGAGGTTCTCATCGAAAAAATGGCTGTGAACAGAATAGCTGAAAGACTGTATTTCTTTCTTTCTTCTTGTTCAGGGCCGAGGTAGACTGGCATGGGTCTTCTTCACTTCCCCTGCCTGATCCCAGGAGGGCTTCGGGACCTTGGATAAACTTGGAGGATGTTTCATGGGCGCTATTGCTGGGCGTATAAAAGAGCAGTTTATTATAGCAGAAGCTCTGCTGATAGCACGGTGCCTGCAGTGCACTCGCAAGGATGGCTGGATTATTAAGGGATGTAAAAAGAGCCTTTTAGAAGTGTCACTCCTACACACCAGGGTACAGCAGGGGGTGCACAGCGGCGGTCTGTGTGTCACTCACAGCGGGGATTGCCAGCACAATGGCTTCTGTTTTTGCTGCCTGTTCAGTATTATTTGTTTTATGTTGATACTGTCGATGCACTTAAAGAGATTATATATTTTTCCCATGGCATAAACAAAATGACTTGCATTTTGCAAGGAGAGTAATGGTAATGAGAAGTCAGACTTCAAGGGGGAATGATGGTAAGGTTGACGGCAAGGAGAAATAAATCTCGTATGCTCAACTTGGTCTGAGCTGACTGCCATTTCCTTAAATAAATTAATAAAGTCAAGTCCCTGTGTTCTTACCTTATGAGGAGGGGGAGAAGAGGGAACAGGCTGCGACCTCACAGCGGGCAGCGTTTTTAGTAGCTGATCTCTTACCATTAGCTCGAATCCAGCTTCAAACAAGACACGGGTTTGGTGGTTCTCCTTGGGCCGATGTCAAACCTTTGCCCTCCTTTTTCCATCCCCTGCCTCGAAGCAGCCCAGAGCGAGACACGATCACAGGGACGGAGGATGATGTAAGAACTCCACTGAAGGCAGCCGGCTTAAGAGGTCACTTTGGGAGCAGCCTTGGCCCTTCTCCTCCTACCCCACGTCACCCCTCCCACCCCTCCCATCCCCCCCCCACCCCCTGCTCAAGTGCATAGCCGTGAGCCAGATTGAAATGGGAAGGGGAAATCGTGCTATTAATAACTCCGAATTGCTGCTCCCTGAAAGGTGCTGAGCATTCATTTGTCCTTTGTTCCCAGGGGACAATGCACTGTACGTTACAGCCATTTGTTGTTTGGCTGTTTTTTTTTTTCCCACCCAAATACAGAACAGTGGCAGCTGAGCCACTGTATGAGAATAGCATTAAAATGTGTAATGCACCATAAATAAACAGAAATAGACAGCCAGGAAGCTGTGGTAATCACTGCTTTGATGTAGCATGAATTATGATGTGTGCATATATGTGAGTGAGCGTGTGTGTGGGGGGGTTAAGGGCTTCATGTTTCTGGCTGTGCTTGTTTTGACTCAGCTGCTGTTGCTCCGGGAAGAGGGCGAAGCCAGCCTGCCATTTACGTGTCTCCACCTTCACACTGGCGGCAGCTGCTGTCCCTTGACTCAGAGGAAAGGGATCTCAACCTCCACCGCCTGTTCCCTTGGAGTCCCTCCCTCCTTCTCCTCCTCCTTCCCCTCCTCCTCCTCTTACTCTTCCTTCTCCTTATCCCCTCTGCCCCCATAGCAAGGCAGAAGGGGAAATCCTGGCTGTCTCTCAGGGACCTGGTCACTCCTCCTGCCACCTAGGGAGGATCCTGTAACAGCCTGGGCTTCAACATTGCTTTCTAGAAGTAGCTGATTTATGTTTCTTGGGTCTACATTATGCTGTCAGGTTTTTTTTCCAGCTGACTTCACACTGCTACTGGGATAGCAAAAGCAGCAGTGGACACATTAGTGTGGGCAGGCGAGGTTATTGGCAGCTTGACGTCATGTTTCCCTCAAGGTACCGAACATTAGAATGGTGGCTGTTGAATCCTAGTGCTCCAAGACCAGTAAAATACCCACAGTAGGTGGAAAGAGAGGAAAGTCAGCAGAAAAAAAACATAGCACGGGTGTCTCCTTGTTGATTATCTCCTATTGGCATCCCAGGGACTCCTTTAGCTGGCACAGCAAGCTGCTTGTTCGGAATAATCTCCTGCCCATCCCTGCTACAGCAGCATGACAGCTTATTAAAAGCTGTGCTTTCTTTTTGTGCTCTTTGCATTAATGTTTTACCTGGAGCCAACAGTCTCCCTCTGAAAAACTTATTTGGTCTGAATAGCCACAAATGAGCCTAACAGTGCTTAAGTGCTGCTTGGGTTCAACGAATTCTCTGACCTTGTGATAATTTAGGTGTCACAGGGCACCAATAAATGCCAAAAACTCTCTTCCAGCCTGTAACTAGCTGCAATAACCACCGCAGAGCACCACGGTGCTCAGCCCGCCTGCGGGGCCCATTAATGAACCCTGACCAGCAGAGTCCCTCTGGAGCTGCGTCCATACATTCACTCTTGTGGCTGCCCGGCCAGAGAGGGGACACTGCCCTCGGCCGCAACTTATCCCACCGCCTGGTTCAGCTCCAGGCTCCGCTCTCAACCCTAGAGAGAAAACACCAACTAAAAAGTTCATTCTCCTCAGACCAGAACCCCATTTTCTAGCTGGGGGGAGGCAGAGAAATCTCAGGGCTTGGCTCTGCTGGCAAGCAGTTGTCTCAAACAGGAAAAAGGTTTAAGAACTCAGAACCGGAAGCACGTAAACATTTACAAATTTTTCAGTCAAGTCAGTCAAGTCTGACCAGCTTAGATAGGTAGTCATAATTAACTGCTGAGAACAGGTAGAGATTTCTTGAAACTGTGATACATTGACGCAACCAAAGGCCAAGCACAAACTATGCAAGTGAAGGAGTGATTTTAGCTAGATGGTTTCAATGGGAATCTGGAACCTAAATATCTCTGAGCATCTGGAGCTATATTTTTCTTATTGTTGTCACTTAACACAGCTACGCGTTATTTTATTATAATTTTAGTGAAGAGGGAAGGTTGAGCATAGAAGTCTTTCTGCATATAGGGACTTCAATCCATAAAAGCAGAAGGCAGCCCTGCTATTTTTCTCCCAGGAATAAAGAAGCACCTTGGTGGAGCTGAGTTAAGGCTGTAACAAATCTCTTCCCGGCTCAGCAAGGAACCAAAGGATGCGCTGAACTTGATTCACAAGCTTTAAAAAGTTTGTGAAACAGGCGAAGCCTTGCTAGAGCATGGCGTAGCCGCACACTAATGGATATATTAGAAAACGCTGTCACAGCGCACATATATTGCCACACATGGTAATTACTCAAATTGCAGGACAATTATCATTCCGATACTGAAATAGCTGACTTGCATTTGTTTCACAAGTGCTAGAAACACCTCCCTCATTCAGACCTAGGAGGCCTAATTCTGTATTATGTTGTAGCTCCATTGCCCTCCAGCAACACAAAAGGCCTAAAGAGGCCAGAAATAGCCTCTGGGGAGCAATCTCCGACATAAGATGTTCATCCCGCCCCATCTGTTGGCATACCACAGCGCCTCAACACTAGCTCATTCCAACTGTCTCATAAACCTTTGCCCAGGGCCCTTGCTGGGAAGGGGACATGCATTTGACATGTGCAAGCAGAAAGCACTGCCTAGCAGTTACTCAAAAGCAGCTTATGGTCCTAGGGGCTAAATTAAACTCAGCTTAGGAGATGACAATAATTCATGAAGCACCCCTTCCCTTCCCCCCCTCCTAGCCCCAAAAGACCATCTCCTTCTCCTCTCCTGCTTGCTGGCTGTCCCCCGGAAGACCCTGTTAGCCCTTCTCCCTGCAGAGAGGTTGAGTCGGCGCAGAGGGGACATGGCAGGACCTGGCAAGGAGCCAGCGATGGTGTATTTTGGAGTTGGTTGATGATTTCACCGAAAGGGTTGTCAAGCACTGGAATGGGCTGCTGAGGGAAGTGGTTGAGTCCCCATCCCTGGAGCTATTGAAAAGACGGGTAGACGAGGTGCTTAGGGACATGGTTTAGTGGTGGGATGGCAGGGTTAGGTTATCGGCTGGACTTGAGGATTGTAAGCGTCTTTTCTAACCTAAACAATTCTGTAATTCTATGAGCAGGAGAGGGAAGGAAGAAACAGGCTGTGGCTCCTTCACCTCAGTGAGCAGCTCCCTTTGCAGAGCAACAGGATGAAGCCTGGGAAGCCCATGGTGTGCCAGCCCCTGTTTCTGGAGACAGCACAGTAAAGTGAGATGTTTCTGCCTTCATCCTGAGGTGCTGGCTCACAGTGAATAGGCAGAGGGTCTCGGGCAAGAGGTGGGACTCCTTGTCTTGTGGAGCTACAACCTCTCTCCGCCTTTTGCTCAGAACAGAAGCACTCTCCTATCTGCTTTTTCAAGTTCTCTGTGACTCTGTTCTCCAATGGGAATGGAGCTGATGGGTCTCTCCCCAGAGGGGCCATGATGGCCGTGAGTTTTCTGACCCTGCCGCTGAAATGCAGAGCAGAAGGTTGCCCCACTGTTCACCCGCCAAGCACTGATAGTTCAGACACTGGGTACCCTCTTCTCTTTCCTCATTTGGATGTTGCTCTCAGCATAAATCACACTTCTGTGTGCGCAATATTTTAAAAACTGTTACGCTGCTGCAAAATTTATATCAACAGGAGAAACATCAACTGTCCTCGTCTTGAGACTACCTTTTGCTCTTTGTAAACATGAGACTTGATAAAATAACAATATAAAATGGCTTCTTCAAGTCGTATCTCTTTTTTGTTAGCTTGAGATGCTCAAACTATCCAGTAAGAAAGACCATGATGGTTTTTAACACTCTCGTGATCAGAGTCAAAAGTAAGTATTAAACTTCAAATGAACATAAGGGGATTCTGCAATGCAAGAGTTATTTGACAAGGCAAGTCTGACTATAGCAAATTATTCTGTTCATTTCTGTAAGCATGTAAAGCATACTTAAACCAGCCCAAATGTCAGAGAGTTTTTGATTTCCTTTGCATCGCAGCAGAAAAACAGATTTATTTTTTTTAATGAAAAATTATTGACACTTCAGTTGTCCCCAACTAAAGTTAACAGAAGGTTTGTCATTGTCTTAAATGAAGTTAGAATCACACCATTGCAGTCCTGTTTAGTGTCATAAAATTGTCAAGCTGCCAGTTTCCTGTTGGTTTGTTAATGGCTTTTTTTATGATATTTAAAACACATAAATTGTTTGTATAGTTATTTATTCTACTTCGTAATTAATTGCAGTCATTGGAATATATTTTATCTTACACTGAGGTTTTATTTTACATGCTGAGGCCATTATATTTTCATTTTTTATGGTATTTGAGAGCTTTGCATTTTTCTAAAAGATGTAAGTATGCCAGTGAATGACTGGATGCAAATTCAGTGTTCTGCTTTCAGACAGCTTATGACATTCAGTCAGTGTCTTTGCTGAGTAGAGGTTTACATTTTAAGGCTTTTTTTTTTTTTTTTTAGTAAAGCTTCTGACACATTATTGCTAGGATTTCAGGTAAATCCAGTATTATAGAACTCTACATTTTTTGTTCATATTTGCTGGTTTTCTTATTTTCAAGGAATAGCAAGAATGAAGTGTGTATATAAAACCATGGTACATCATAAAACATGTCACATTTGCTCGGAGATACTACTAGCATGAAAATATTCGTAGTTATAAATCCATCTCTAAGAAAAATGACTATATTTCTCTGCATTCAACCAGCTGTTCATTAAATGGAAAAATACTTTCTCTAAATTGTCTAACTTTTAAGGTCATGTATCTCCTTTTAATGGCTCAGTCTTTGAAGGAGCATTCTTCCATTTGTTAAACTAGCTCTCAACATAAAGTCTTTTCTACTGTTTATGTGCATGAGGATGAAATTTGTATTCACACAGAGAGCTAAACCAAGACTTATATCCTTTTTCCCCTGAAGATCTGTTCTCCCACCTTTAAGATGCTTATGCTCTTGAGGTGTGGAAGTGTGTGTGAGCCACAGAAATCACCAAAGCAGACAAAACTGCAGAATTTTGGTATCCCTCTGTCCTTTGTATTTTACAGTCTTCCTTGGGCTCCTGACCTTGACAGAGGCTTGGCCATGCTTACTGTGAATACCTGAAAGATAGGAAACATGGAAAATAAGATGTGCTACTCCTTGAGTAACTGTTTATAATGTAAGGACAGAAACAGAGGATCACGAGGAAGATCGCTGTGGGGGAGCTCTACCAGGGGTCCCATGGGATGGAGTGACTGACCTTAGTATTATGACCATACCAATGGTGCCACATGCCTGTTCAAAGGCTCTACTGTGCAAAGAGATGTACCTCCACCTAATCAAAGACAGCTCACCTGCTAGAACTGAGAATTGAAAAGGTAGACTTTTCAGCTTTCCTTATTTGTGGCCCTTTTAAAATATCCCCACCTTCACTAATAGAAGCCTGCCAAGACTAAGCTTGCTTTCCTTTAGCCATCATTTGCCTCTCCTTAACAAGTACCCCCCTGTGGATGTCCACGAGCCTGCAAAACACAGTCTGAAAACCCAAGCCAAAACCAAAGCAGAGACAATACAAGCCAGTAAAGTGTGGACACATGACCTCGTCTGATAAAGCCTCTGGAGAGTCTAGAAGACAGCTCAGGGCTAAAGCCAGATCTTTCAAGTCTCAGCTTATGCTTTCATCTTAAAAACAATTTTCCTCTCATTTCCCAAGGAATGTGTATCTGGGTAGCAACTCCTGGATACTTTGTTCAGGATCAGTGGAGGGATTTAGCCAACAGTAGTCATCTCGAAAAGAAACCCTCCACCAAAACAAAGTTATATACAACTCAGGTGTGGACTAGTTTTGATAATTCCTATACGTTTTTCACTCTCTGGTCAGTATGACTCAAACTTACTGACATGCAACAGGTCATGCTGAATTCTGTTAATCTGAGAGCAGTTAATATGAGCATGAAGACATATCAATGGTGTCTAAAGTGTTTATACTGATGCAGGTAACACAGATGCAAAAACACTCCTAGTTCTGGCTGTCAATGTCCTAGCTATAATCAATCTAGTGTCTGAGTTTAAATTCCATAAACAATGTGGGAGTTTTCACGGTATTTTTATAATAAATATGATTGAGTGACAATTTACCCCCAAAAGTGAGATTAGTATTTATTCAGGAACACATTTCTATTTAGCAGTTTTTAAATGAATGCATAAATTAATAGATAAGCTTGTTAACAACTCTGAAACATAATTAGTTTGTTGATGTATG
>NW_009260610.1:1155399-1156177 GCF_000687185.1 Egretta garzetta
TACTTGCCGACAGTCACAGTGCCTTAAATAGGTTATTTCCACAAGTTCCATGAAGCAGCTTATAGATGCTTTTATTTCATTTCATTATTTTATATTACTCTGATGGTAACACTTTTTCTTCTTTCATAAACCACCTTCTCTCAGACACCAGACATCTGGGAAAATCTGAAAACAGAAACGCCTCAAAAGCACCCACTCTTCAGCCCTGCATCACAGGGTTAAAATTCAGAGAAGACGATAATAAACTTTATTGAAAAATTCTTGACTCCAAGCTTTGACAGACAGAAAGAAGAATTTCTATATAATAAAGCAAGTTTAGCCATGTGACAGCAGCTGATGTCTGAATGCTGTAGCAAATGGATGCTCTCTGAGTTATAGAAATTAAAGGTCAGTCATTCAAACACCAGTTATTTTATTTGACTTGCATAATTAGTGACCATTACCACCCATTTCAGCTGACTGGTAAATGTTTATTTACTTTACTTCATGTCCCCAGAGCAGCACAAACTAGTCTCAACACACTGATGTGTCTAGCAGCAAAAATTGTGTACACTGTAATCAGAGGTGTCATTGCAGCAAGGGCAGAGACACCTCTGGTGCGGTTAGCCTGGGTACCACTAGAAGGATGCTCTGCAGTGTGGTGCTTAGTGCATAACAGCTGCCTCAGCATGTACTCATCATTTCTAGGCAGATCTGTCCAATTTATCCTGAACTCCCAGTGCCACAGTGTGCTGCTGCTGCTGCCCAAGCTGGTTTGCTCAGTACTAGTGCAAATGCA
>NW_009260610.1:1156221-1173376 GCF_000687185.1 Egretta garzetta
GATGCACCAACTTTTTAAAATGCTCATGCGAGATTTGCAAAGTTTGTGTGGTGGAAACCACTGGTGAAGGAATTTCTCTGTTAACAGAAGGAGCAAAAAATTGAGGCAGAAGCACAAGTGCAGGAACTGCAGCTTCACCTACACTCTGGGGAGCACAGCAACTTCCTGGCTGTCCATGCTAGCTCGCTCTGCGACTTAGCTACTGGCAGCATGGTTGTGCAGATCCTTGTTCGAGAAGGCTGTTCAATTGCCTTAAGTGAGGCTGCTTGCATGCAGGGTGGGACTTTCATGACACAGACATCTAAAATTTAGGAATTGAATGGGTTCTGAAGTCACATGACTCAGGAACAGTCAACCACCCAGTGGATGAAATGGTGTGAATTCAAGTGCTACACTTGGCTGGTGAGGACTTTTTATGAGGACAGAAGGGAAAGGCATACAAATAGCTCATTCTTTATAAAAACAATTATTTATTATTCATTCTTTTTATTTTACTACTACTAGAAGATAAGGTGAAATAAATGATTCAGCTCATCTTCCCTTATCACTGCAATCCTTTCTTGGGCTCGCTAGTGATATAATTTATGCTTGTTTCTCCATTTACTACAAATGGCCTGTATCAGAATTTAGGCTATAACTTGCTGACTAATTCTGATAGCTAGAAATAATACAAGGAGAATGTTTTTAAAGTAAATTATTACAGAGAAAAGGAAGAATTCCTATCACTATGATGGTGTTTGCGGAGGGGTTCTAAATTTTCTTTCAAACAATACCTTAAATGCTTAAATCCTCTCACCTCTATGAATATGCAAGAGTACAAGAATTGGGGTTTCCTTTCCTGTCACCCCAAAAGACAAACATATTGATAAGGCAGTATGAAATAGAAAAGCAGTTTTGACTTGAGAATTTCTCCTCTTAGTCAAACACATGAAGAGAAGCAGCTACAAAAATAACTGAAATAATAATAAGCTTAATAAGCTTAACTTAATAAGCTTCAATGCCAGGGTCGTATCTGTGCCTGGTGCTAGAGGGATGGTGTTTGAGGGTGACAGATGAACATGCTGGTCACTTCTGGCCTTAAAAATCTATGAAATCAGGTCTCTCATCTCTGGGAAAGTGCAGCTGTTTTCTCTGAGGCAGCCAGAGAGCTACAGAAAAGCATGTCAGACCGTGTCTTTCCAGGGCCCCTGGAAGGGCCTCGAGGGAGCTGCGGTAACACCACAGTAGTTCAGTCAATGGGAGTATTGCTAACATGACACTTGCAGAGTTCAAAGGGGCCTGTGAAGGCAGCACAAGGAGAAGCAGTCCTGGGTGTTTTGTGAAAATTTCCTTCCCTAGCTGCTGTCGGCAAGAGTCCTATGGGCTGGGTAACTGGTCCGGCTGTGAAGCTTCAAGGTGAGCGGCTGCCCTTGGGGCATGTTTGTGTCTACTCTTACTTGCATCTGAATCTGTTGCACTGAAAAATCTGGAGGTGCACCCAAAGCCCAGGCCTGGCATCACAGACAGAAGGAGGAGGAGGCAGTCGCACGGCACAAGGGGTGATATGGCCAGCCACACGGTGGGGGGGAGAGGCTGCGTGACTCTGTCCCAGGCTTTGCTCTGACAGCAAGGACCTCCTGACCAAAACAGTGACTGCCCACCTCCTTCCTCCTGGCAGGCCACAGATTTGCAGACCTCATCCCCAAGTGACGGGAGATGGGCTGGGCCAGCTGAAATTTGGCCAGTTCAGGCGATACGCCACTTTTCTGCTGCAGAACTCATTATGTACCTCACAGCCCTTTCTGGACCTGGGAGATAAACAAGGGAATTCATTAACTGCATTGACTTATTAAGGGTGACTTACCTACCTTCAAGAGTTAGTGTACTTCATTTGTTGCCCATCACAGGTAATTGTAGATGAGGGCTATCAGTTTTCCAGATATTAGGTAACACAACTGTCGTTGCATCTTAGCATATTTTTTTTAGATTCTAAGTGTCTTCTGATTTACAGTGACATACAATATTTTAAACCCTTTTTTATTTTTATTTTTGGCAGCTGGGTTTTCAAAGACACAGGTAAGTGATTTTATTTCCAAGGACAGTACACAGCAGATTTCAAATCTTAGTTCACCTCCAGTAGCAGTAAGGTCTCTGGAGTCTGAGGTACAAATCCTGGAGTCAATAAATAACTAGTTCTTGGAGCAACTAATCCAAAGTGCCCGAAAGGAGAAAAAAATTATATTTTCTCTAATGCAGTACTTGGGTGATGAGTCAAACTGTAAATACTTACATCATCTGAGCAGAACTGAAAAGATGGAAAAAGTTAATGATGATCATGTTTTAAGTTATAAAAATGGAAAGCTACATGAAAGTGAAGAGAAATTGTTAAAAGGACTGGGCAAAAGAACTAAATACTTTGGAGGAGTATGCTTTATTAGAATCTGAGAGTCAGTAAATCACATGTATTTAATGAAAAAAGGCCCAAAAAGATTTTCAAAGAACCCAGCAGGTTTAAACAACAGAATAAAGAAAGCTATTAGAAGTAAAATACTCATCCATTTGCATGTGGAAATCCTGTCCAAATGAGGAAAATAAAAGACAAGTTAAACTCATAGAACTCTAATGAGGCAAGCCAAAAAAAGATTTTGAAGAGCAACTTCCTACAGGCATAAAAGTGGCTAATAAGAACTTTCTCAGAAGCAAGAAGCCAGTTGGAAAGTCAATGGGCTGAGCGATGATTAAGGTGCAAATGGATACTCCAGGAAGCTAGGGCCATGCCGAGAAAGCTAAACGAATGATTCGCATCAATGTTCTCTTCAGAAGAGGTCACGGAGGTTTCCACACCTGAAACGTTCTTTACAGGGAGAAGTCTGAGGAGCAGTCTGAAATCGAACTGTCAACAGAAGAGGTTTTCAGAGCAATTCAATAAAACGAACAGTAGCAAATCTCAAGGACCAGGTAGCATTCAACCAACCATTCTAAAGAAGCTAAAATATGAGACTGCTAAACTACTAATTTCTGAAATCACTCTTGAAAGCAGAGAAATAGAAGGTGGCAAATGTGATGCTATTAAAAAAAAAAAGTTTAAAAAGCAGAGCTGAAAAACTACTGACCAGTAAAATTGATTTCTGTACCAGACAAATTGGTACAGATCATAGAAAATAGAATTGGTAAACACATCATTTTGCAGAGAGAAAACATGCCTCACAAATCCATTAGCATCCTTTGAAGGAGTTAATAAGAATCAGGCTAAGGGCGTGCTGCCTAATAAATAGTGGACTTGGGTTTTCAAAAAGCGATTCACATCACCAAAGGGTCTTAAAGAAATTAAACGGTCATGGGATAAAAGGGAGGTCCCCCTCACATGGCTAGAAGAAAAGAAACAAAGATTAAGGATAAACTGCTGTTCTTACACAGTGGAGGAGCAGAGCCTGGCTGAATCCCACATGGCCCCTGCTGGGATCCATGCTGTTCTGAATTAGACTTGATACAGAAGTGGGGATGGAGCCAGGCTACGCTCCAACTCCATAGCTTTCAACCGTTTTCTTTGATCAGGAAAACAATTTAATTTGAGTACAGATTGAACAGCTCGGTGCCTAGGCCTTTATGACCAGGAGATCATTGCCAGGGTTGTGTTGTTGAGATATTGTAGGTTGGCAAATGGGCTTGCAGAAAAAGGAAGAAACTATTTCTTTCTCAGGTTAGAAGCTGCAATAATGGCAGGCATCAGGGAATATGTCACATGTGCCTCAGACTTGACAGAGCTGGCAGATATTTCTTGTGTGTATTTCAAGCAAATTAAATGCTAATATTGACCTACCACCAGCAAAGACATTTGTTGTCTGAATATGAGAGAAAAGAAACAATCTGGCCAATCTGTAGGCCAAGATGTCTGAATTATGGTACTACAACAAGGAGCAACTTTTTATCATTGAAACCTTGGATTTTCCCAAATTGTCACACTTAAGTAGATTTATTATCCTCTTGTATGAGTTGAAGCTCCCCTTATGTTACATTTGGCAATGCAAGAAATCTAGGTAACTTTTTACTGTAGGTATATGGAGATAATTGAGTGTCAAAAGCTGATCATACCTGGTCACAAGTATAAATGGCTTTCTTTGCTTTAATTAAAGAGTGAGCCTTTGCAGACACTCCCAAACCTCAACCCATGAGAGCCTTGGGGCAAAGACAACCTTTGTATTGATGGATACGCATCTACGTTCTTTCTTTGATATTAAATAACTGTAACATTTCTCCTTTAGAGATGTTACGGTCCCATTAAATGAGATGTTGTTTCAAAACATATCTTTCAAATAAACTGCACTATAACTGTTACATACAATGATCATAACTCTGCACTAAGAATCTGTTTACAAAGTGTGTTGATGATACTTAAGGTTATATTTCTAAGAAGTCTTTTGCTTGCATAACAGCTGTTTTGGGGTATGGTAGTTAGCATGATTATGTAATTTTTACTTCCAAGTGGATCCATAACAGCCTAACAGCAAGTCTCTGGTATAAGAAATGCCTGTATCTCACTTTCGGTGGAGCTGTGAGTAAAGAACAGGTAAATAGACCTTTGTATGCTTTGGTATAGGTTGCATACATATACGCTCTCATACCTTCATACACACTGTGCATCCTGGGGCGGGGGGGGGGGGCAGGTTGTAGAGTATATGGCAGGTAGGGCCCTCCTGCATTGGGTAGTCTGCCTGGGCAAAGTCCTATATGGGGAAATAATGATTTACAGAAGTGAAAATAGTGAAACTCTCAAGAAACCACAGCACAAAACTGTCATAATAGCTATAAAAATCTACTTTCCCACTCTTACATGATGGTGCAGTTAATGAAATTGATGAAATGAATGATTGTCCAGTTGTGCTGTTCGGCACTGCCTCGTGCTTTGTATAATAACAGGCACCGCCATCAGATTGCTCCAAGCTCTGGTTAGAGCAAATCAGTTCCCATCAATTGACATGAACAGTGCTATGACAGGTTACACCATCTGAAATGTGGAGTTAATGTGCAAGGCAATGCCAATCTGATCTGACAGGGGTTTACAGTGATGGTGAGCAGCTGTCAACAAGGACACAAGTGCATGGAGACAGAAAGCCTGGAACATCCACCAGGATTTTTCTTTTACTTATCCTCATTTTGCACAGATTCAGCGAAATTGTCTGCATTTGCAAGGATACCAGGAGAGAATTAGGTCAAGTAACACAGTTTTGTCCCTGAAGTACTTCCATTGAAATAGGTAGAATGATACCCACTTCTTTCCAGGCTAAATTCAGACCATTATTGTTTCTGATGCATTTTGCATAAAATAAATTAATCAGCTGACAGGTTCAGAACAGGAAGAGAAAAAAAAAATATAAATCTGTTTCATGATGTTCCTGAGCCATAGCTTGCTTGAGGCTGACAGAAACTTCTGGGAAGCCTCTCTATATCTTTGCCTTGGTCCTGTAGTCTTCTGCAGGCACTGTTGTCGGTCATGGTTGATAGCATGATGCTGGAGGAGCTGAACTTTGGGTTGAGCTGTTAAGGCCATTCCTATATGTATGATGAAAGGGCAAACCCTGCATGTTTCTGTATCAAACCTAGGATGTAAAACCCATGTAATTTCATCCAATTCAGCTTATATTTCTGAGATATTAGGGAACTACAAAACTGACTAAAGCAGGCAGCTGCCTGAACTGACATCACATCACTGAATTTTTCGCCAGTCTTCTCTTAATATATTTGTTAATTCCTGTCCCAGCAAGACAACAAATGAAGTTCAGCCCACCAGTGGAAAATTAGAATGAATATTGACTTAGTAGAAGATAGACTGTGTCTAGGGAACAGAACCTTTCATCTGCTTGGACAATGCCCTTACCGTCTGTGGGATGAGGTGAACAGATAATAAGTACAAATCTCTGTTAATATAAACCATAAAGCTTTACAGTTAAAATTGAAAAGGTCAAGCAGTGCAAAAATCAAGGTTTCTCTAGCAGTCTTTAACTTGGCTGCAATCCACTGCATTCCACAGCTGGAGTATTTTCTTTTTTTTTTTTTTTTTTTTTTTTGTCATGTAATATATTCCTCTTTGATGCTAAATGTGTATGATAAGTATACAGGGCATCAATTGTGGTAGAGATAACTGTTGCCATGGGAACTTTAACTTTTGCATTTGCCAAGTTTGAATCTGTGACACTGCAATTATAAAATTGCGATGTGGGGGGGTGTCACATCCCTCTGACCCATAACTTTGGAGGAATCCCTTCCTACGTACCTCCCTGCCAGCTCCGTGCTCTCACACATTTGACTACCAGCAGGTCCCTATGCCAGGGTGGGGAAACACTGGACTGTTCCTCTGCCAGGGTGATTTTTCAGAAAGGCCATTGAGGTTCCTCCTGATCCTGCAGACTTCCAGGTGAACCTACAGAGGCTTGCATGCAGGATCAGATCTGGCTGTGTTGCCTTGTTCAATGAGTTCATTAACACAAGTGTTTAGCAACACTTATCAGTTCTTTGGCAATTCCAGATGCATTTTCCCTTAGCCACTCACAGCTACAAAGCTGCAGAGCTGAAAAACATCATATTTCATCTTTTGAAGAGCCAGGACATTTATTGTATGGTAACTACTGGACCCAACCAGAACCAGGAACTCTACTGCAGAGGCACAAGGTTATTTGTTCCCTGAGCATTAACATATGCAATTTCCTAGAGGAATATGCTGCACAGAAGCATTCTCCTTTAGGCCCTTTTCCTATACCAAGTCCTAAAATGGGAATTGCTGCCTTGCTGAAATTCTGATGTATTAGTGTTTGTTTACTCCCAAATAGACCTTAAAACCTGAAATAACAAAAGTATGAAATAGAACTGCAGAGTGAAACATCTGCTTGGAGATAACAAACCTGCTCATTTTGTCAGCATCTGAAGGGGCTCATCACCTTGTGGAAATTTTATCTGATACCCTGTATTGTTTACTTTCCTGTGGCCCAGAATCTCTGGCTGAAATATAGCTCCATAGGGATCTCAGTCTGTAGTGGGGAGAAGCCCAAACTCAGTGTGCATTGCCTACTCCTCTGAGCCTCTTCTGAAGAAAGATCCAAGCAGAAGTGATTCAGTAGTACAGTCTGCTGGGGAAATGCCCAGTCACTGATGAGACATTTTGATATAGGCTGATGAGGTAGCCTGGATGCCTCCACAACTTCTGCGGGTATAAACCACTTTGTTCTCACCAGTTTTCTGTCCAGTGATTTTTCACAGCATTAAATTCAGAAGAAGGGGGGGAGAGGAGGGGGAGGGAGAGAGAGAAGGAAAGAAAGTTAGTTCCGCCTCTCCTCCAAAACACACACAATCCTAAAAGGAAAGTGACAGTCAACAGGAGTTGAAAGGTAGCTCCCCAAGCAGCAACCTTGCGTGCCATCACTTGATGAACAAAGCATTTATTCTTCCTCTCTCTTGGGATGATCACCCATGCCAAACACTCTGGCATGTTCCTGAGCCTGCTGTCCAAACGATATTCACTTACTAACAGGAACGTTTGTCTCTGGGTAATGCTCTAAGTTATACCTCTGGGGTTTGCAGGGCATGAGAATTTTCAGTGCTGGAAAGAGCATAAAAGGCCACCTCCTTTCTCTGTGGGCAAGCAGAGACTCTGCATTCTCTCCATGTAGGCTCTTCTTTGTCTTTAGTCCACAGATTGTCTTAGATCCAAGTCAACCAAACAAAAGCTGATTATCTCACCTTTAAATAGAGGGATTACGGCAGAGAAGTTGAAGCTGGGTAACTGATCTCCCACTTGAGCATCTGAGGGGGATAACCCTTCAGATGAAACACATTTGAAGGAAGAAGGGGAAAAAAATTGCTAAGCTGAAGATTAATGCAGAGCCATAGCTCCAAGCATCACGGCTGACATTTGACTCATCATTCATAGTTATTTGTATCTATATAAAAAGGAAGCACAAATAAATAGCAATTTTAATTCCCTCTGCAGTAGAAAACCATATTTCCCTCTAAAAAAGTTCACCATAAGGGAAACTTTCTTGAGAAGCATTAAAAAGAAGAAAAATACTGATGTTAGTATGGACATCTCTTTTCTTTTCCCATAGCCCTACAACAACCTTTTGGTTTTCTGTTAGCGACATGTATTTCCTCCTACTTATGGTGGATACCTTGGAACTAAATGGGGTACAATTTAATTCCTGGAAATATGCTCCTTAGAATGACTGTCTTCTAGAAATATTGTAGAACAGGTCCCAAATTAGTACAAAGAAATGCTCAGCAGGATTCAGATGTTACATGTGTGCAAAGGTAATTTTAAGTAACCCTTTCATTTCCCCAGTCCTCACCTGCACATGCCAGTTCCCCTGGCACAAGCTGAAGTACCTTGAGAAATATCTTTTGTCTTCACTGGTGAAATACAAGGCAAGAGCTCTGACAGGAACCTGGGTTTGCTGAGGGAGATTTGGTGGTTCCTGGGACATGTAGCTCTTCCCTCTGTCTGACCACATCCTCTCCACAGCCTCTGCTGGGGGAGCTTACGAGTTATCTCAGCATTAGTGTGCACACGAAGGACTTGCCTACACTGGTACCATCTTCCTTAACCGCTGTGTTGCTTTGGGCTAACAGAGGGATGGAGGTTAGACTTTTTCTTCAGAGTAGACTAACACTGAAATCGGTTTCCTGGCATGACCACACCGGCACTGTTTTGACTCTGAAATGTGTATATTGGTAAAGTTCCTACAGATCGAGAATCCTGGCAATAAGAGAAACCAGACACTACGAGAGTGTGTTTCTGTTCTCTGCCTAACCCACAGTATTTAATGTTTGGAAATATAACTGCTGAAGACAACTTTTTCACTTAGAGCAATACCTGTGGAAATGGGCCTGATTCTGCTTTGAGCTGGTGCAATTTCAAGGAGATAATCCTGATTTATACTTAGGTAACTGAGAGGAAAATCAGATCTCTTATATCCATAAGAGCACTCATATTATAAAAGGGCTAGAGTTTTAAACTGTCATTTCAGCCAAGACAAATAGATTTTCTTGTCACCCATCCTCACAGCCCATGACAGCTTGGAGCTCTTGTAGATGGGTTTTTGAGCTGGAGAAGGATAGGAACACGCTATGAAAACACCACAGAGTGTATTTTTGGCATTTTACCTTTTCCTCTGGTCTTCCTTATATCACCGTAATCTAGATAAGAAATAGCAGTGCACGGTATGAGTAGCATTTTGATGTCATGCAAGCTACTGAACAAGTGGAAGATACAGCTTAGTTCAAGTGCCAGACACGCATCGGCGAAATTAATTTACAGTGAAGTCAGAAATATGAGTAGGTTTGAATTATGCTCCTCCATAGTACAAAAAAAAAATTGCACTATGAAAATTGATGTGGCATAGTGCAGAGGTGAAAGAAGAAACCAGTTTTGTTTTACTTTAAGGATAGCATTGGAGCCTAGTATTAAGCTAAGCTAGAACGAATACCTAACACTGGCATTAGAAGAGAAAGATATTTATCTTCCCAAGTCAGGCCAAATTCTCCTTTTCTTTAATTGCTCTGGGGAAATACGGATTTACACCTGAACCAATAAAAGCAGGATGAACTCCTTTTCAGCATGTGAGAAGAGAACAGACACAGATCACTCTGCAAAGCAGAAGGAAAGATTGCAAAGTAATTTTCACCACCAAAACACATTTTCCCCTCCAGTATGAAGCAGTGGGGAACAGCAATCAAAATTGATTGTTCCAGTTAAAATTCTGCATCATGATGTTACCAAAAAAGTAGCATGATGAGCTCAGCTTTTCTGACAACGTGTCGCAGTAAATATAGACAGGAGCCTGTTAAGATTAAAGAGTTCTTTGGCACATCATACATTTTGTTGATTCACTGTGCATCATTAAACTTTCTTTTTTTATTATGCTTTGTTTATTTCATGGACAAACCATTAAATTCAAATTACATCTTGAAAGAAATTTACTTCGTTTGGGTCTTACTGTGGAAACCTCTCATTATCTGTATTTGTATCTCTAATGTGGATGAATGGGTCAGATCTTAATAGCAGGTCAGACAGGTGAGATAGTCGTAGACATATCAATAGCACTACACTTTTTTGCTTTAGCAGTTCCACTTCTACCTTTTCTGTGCAGAATCTCCAAATATTTATGTAGATATGTAAATCAGGGTAATAAAAATGATAGAAAACCATTTTTTTTCCTCCAGCTCCTGAGTCATAATTTTAATGTTTTATTGCTGATTATGGTGACTTTAAATAGTCAGTAAAACAAGTATATCTGCATCACACAGTGTATAAACAGCATTTCGGATGACTATCTAAGATATTTAAAATTTTCCAGTGGCATGATACTTAAAATTCTACCTTTCCTTAAAAATGCCTTTCCTTCTTTGGCTGCTCATTGGTAATGATTTTTATGAGTAAAGGGCTAGAGCTGTGGAATCAAATTCATTACACTGAAGTAGAAAGGCTTTATTTGCCATTAATTTGGAAAGAAATTGTGTCACTAAGTCTCTCTCTCCCTTCATTGAAAGATAAGCATTTTGTAACATTTAATAAAGTGCAAAGGTGAGTGCTCAATTGGAGGTCTTGTGCAATTCTTGAAAGTCTTCTAAACATGGTCACAGTTTCTCTAATCACTTTCCGACTTGTGCCCCCTCAGAATGCTCCTTCTCCCCCTTCCGCCCTTAGGTTAGGATTTGCGTTATGCAAATAGCACAGCAAATACGCCTAGCTCAAAAATGAAAGCAGTTTTTATATTTTTTTGACAATAGCATTTCTAGCTGAAGCTCATTCAAACCCATACTGGGTTTTGAGAAATCAGTGACAAAACTGGTTTCTGATTCCTGGCCACTCTTAGTTACCTTTTAAAATGTTTGTGCTTGTAAGCTCTAATGTTGCTGGCTGCATTATTGTTTACAACATACGGATGCCATTATGCAAGGTGCTGCACTTCTCCAACATGGACAGGAGGAGTCTGGCATCTTGGAAGATGTGCACAGCACCATGCAGCAGCAAGTCCTAGAAATAGTCTTCTGTTTGCGCACGAACTGTTGATGCTGAGTGACCTTCTTGATAATGCTAGGATTAGTTTTAACTTGCCCGTCATTTTTATTTATTTTAATGTTTTGCTGTTTGCTGAAAGCCCAGTAAGATTCTGCATTATAAAGATAAACTCTTCTCTACTGTTATACTGCATTATTTTGTCAGGAAGAAGGAGCATTCCAAGGTTGCCTTCCAAGATACATCGAACTGCTGAACAGGACTGCAGGTGGACCAGTTATTGCATTTGATACAAACCCAGGATGTCAATTCAGCCTCGGCAAGTCAGGGCCTCTAGGTGAGACCCAGAGATATCTGCACTTCTCATGCAAAGGTGTCCCAGAGGTCACCTGCAGGAGACCTGATAGTCATTAGAGAAGAGAAAGTAACAAGCATTCACTGCCTTAACTAGTAGGTTCCTCTAGGGGAATAATGGGAATACATGAGTAACTGTCAGCCCAGAAGGTTGACAAACATAGTAGTTCTTGAGATAGTCACTGATCTTCATTCTGGTAAAGAAAGCCATACATATATTCTAACCATCTTAAAACAATGCCCATGTTATAGTCACAGATGCCAGTTCCCCTCTTACCCATGGAATAGTGCCTCTCCTTGGAATCAGCAGCATATTAGCAGCAGGAGCACAATTACTGTCCTTGCCTTTATCCACTGTAGAAAGAGGATTCTCCACTGAATTTCAATCCTTCCTCTCGCATTCCTTTTATATGAGATGCATTTCAATATGGGAGCTGACAGTAAGCCTGTCTTTCACAGTACAGAAGGCTAAGAACATATAGTCTGTGGAGCATGTCTCATAGTTACTGCATGTAGGCCAGGACAACAATGCAGAAAGGGCATCTTAGATCTCTGCAGTTAGGCGGTTTCTCATTTTCACGATGTTCCTAGACTCCACCTACATAAATGATGAGATCCTTGGTCCATTGATGCAGTGAGAGCTTCATCAGTGTCTTTGCTTGTAACACCCTCATTTGCTCTAGAAGTCAACTCTTCCACATCTACTGAAAGACCAGGATTCTCCCTTGACACAAGTTGAAGTATTTGCACCAACCCTGACGTGCTTGTAAGGAAATCAGTGGTGACATCTCCATCAGATCTGGATCCTGTAGAAAATATTCTTCTGACAGAGTTTCACATGCCTGAAATCCTGTCAATGTGGCCAATGAAAAGGAGTTTGGGTCTGTTGGGCACATCCTTGTAATAAATAAGCTGTCTCAGTGGGATTCTTGCCTCCATTCAGCTTCCCAAACCACAGAGGAAAAATGATAACCGACCTTCAGATCTGTATATGTTTTGTTCAACACTGTGAATAAGTAAGAGCTCTGAGAACTTCTCAGGAGTATATAGGGACAACATTCCTCTTTTGGGTAAAGACAGAATTACAGTATATATACCCAAATTGTTTTTCTCAGGACTCAGGAAGACTTTTTACTGTTGATCACACTTTGTAAACTGGAAGTGTTCACCTAAAACAGTTCACGGTGAGGAAGATGACATTGCAGCATTATGCTCCATTGAGTCTTCTGTCTAAAAGTCTGTCTATATTTCCAGTCACCTGCCACAGCATCCTGTAGGTCATCTGCATAGCACAATGCTTCCCTGAATGTTGTTACTCAAACTATATACAGCATCAACGATACACGTGCTTCTTCAGTAAAAAAAAACAGACCACACAGGGGTGTATGTTATGGTCACTGCATAAATACTGCCAGGCCATTTCAGCACTTGTGGGAGATTACCCTGAAGAAAACCTACACAGTGTGCATTTACAAGCACTTTGACAACTAACTGCTCTGAAAATCAATGGGTTTGACATCTGAACTTCTTTAAAATTCTAGTCCTTGACATCTACTCCTCTGAAGATGTGAAATGTTCTCCAGGGAAGAAGAGTGGTCTCCATATCCTCTAGAGACATGACTGTAACTTGTGATGTTTGTCCAGTCCTTTGGGAGCCTTGGCAGCTGCTCAGAGGTAGCTCTGTGTCAAGGTAAGCACTGGTTCAGGCACATTTGGAAAGAGGGCCTGTGTTTTAACGTTTTGATCATTTTAAATTATGACATTCTGAGTGAAGAACAGTTGAAACACAGGCAAAACAATAAACCTTACTGTAGTGTATTTGGCTTTCTGGTAACAAGATCCTCTCTGGTCTGTTGGTATCTATATGTTCCAAATAACCTCCAGGTGCCTGGCAGTCTGCTTAGCAAATACGTTGTAATCAGTACTGAAGAATTAGATTAGTTTGTAAACCATGCAATTATTTGTTTGTCTGTGTTTTAATAAGATTGCACCTGTTTCCTTATTCCCTACAGGTTTTCTTTTTATCACTGCCACCGTGAAGTCCATGCTGTAGTGCTGGCTTGATAGTTAGTTCAGTACTGGTGTGTCAGTACCAGCTGGGCTGCTTTGCTGGTTGCGTCTCATCTCATCAGGCCTCATCCATGTGTCTGGCCAAGGACTGCTAGGGGACAGAATGAATTATTCTAATGGAGACAGTCAGGGGATAGGCTTGCTGTTGTCATCCTCTCCAGTAATTTAGCCCATCTTCAGTCTCAGTTACGGCATTACTCTCCTTCTTTTCTTCCTCTGCTTCTCCTTTATCACTAGCAGACCTGATCCCCCTCCCTGACATGTCAGACACGTTCCATCAGTCACCGCAAAGTGTCACTGGCACTGATCTGGGATATCGCACCAGAGAGCCAGCCCTCCTGCTCCCCATGAGATTCATTGGGCTGCTCCTTTATTTTCATAAAATCCTAATTTGTATGCCTTCATAAGGCCATCTTCTAATATATACATTTCAGTAAAATCACCAGATCTCAGACTCAAAGAAGCTTGTTAGAAAAATCATAATGGCTGGTTTCTTGGTGTTGGATTTTCCAAATGTGCTTAATTTCCTTTTCCAGCACCCAGAATGCACATCTTATTTTACTGCTAACTGTTAGTCAGAAATGAGCTTTGTTTAATTCATTGGGCTTTTTGCAAAACGTTATATTTATACTAGACCATTTTATGATATTTATACTATAGCATAAATATTTTTGCAAGTGTACTATAAAACAGATTGCATCTCCCCCTCACTGTGACTTCAGAGAAAGTTTTCTATGTTTTTCTGAATGTAGCGGTGTCTTTCTATTGTTTCTGAGGCCACTGCATCCAGACAGAGTTACTCATAGACACACATACATACTTGCAGGTGCAGTAATATAGACAGATGATCATACATATGGACAGTTTTCAAAGAAAGCAATCTGCGTTTGGGAGCTTGGGTTAAAGGGCCTTTCATGGAGATTCATAACCTGAACAAAGCATGAGGAATAATTAATCAAAATAAAAGTGAATAGAAAACTCTCAGGAGTTGGTGAATTTTCTGAAAGATATTCCTTATCCAAGTCAAAATTAGAAATTAAAATATTTTCTATTTTTGAATGTGTCTCATTCAGAAAAGTAATGCTGATGTAAATATCTTGATTTTGAAAAATGATGAAAAAGCTCAGGCTGTCCCCAACTTAAAATGCCCTATCCATGCCTTTTGCCCTCATGCCTTGTATTCTTGCTTGTCCTGGAGTTCAGCCCAAGAGCAAGGACTTAGGATACCACCTGGTCTATCATGTAAGGCTTACTCCCAGCATACAGGTTCAGTCTCTCCCAGGTTCTTTTCCAGGGAGAAATCCAAGTCCTCTTTTTCTAGGCATACTCTAGCACTAGATAACACCACTGATGCAGTGGTAAAAGCACGAATTGCCCCAAACCTTGCAGAGCTGTTGGGGACACACAGACAGGGAATTGCGTCCACTGCCTCAGCCTGGGCTGTAACAAACCTTTGAGAGAGAAACATCCCCCCGGGATGGGCACCTCAGAGGATGTGAAGGAAGTTGGGCAGACCAGGAGATTTCAGCCTAGGTTGCATCTTATGGTCTCAGGTGTCAACAGCGTAAAACGTCCTAGAAGCCCGTAAGGCTGCATTCCTGTTTGGGGCCTCAGAGATTTTAGGCACTACTATCCACAGTAGGTAGGATTTAAGAAGGCTGGAGCCCATTACTCATCTCAAAATTAATTCAGCTGGTTCATTCATAAATACTGGGATGTGGCTGAAAAGCTGCTGAGGTGTCCAGACAAGAGTAAGCAGTATTACCTGGAAGGGTCAGTCTGAAGGAAGGGAGATGACTGAAGCACAACAGCAGGAGTGTTTTAGGGCTAGTCTTGCACCCTAATCCTCTAAAGAGCTGGGATCTAATTTATTACCCTCCTTTATGTGACAGTAGAGAGGGTAAATTAAATGCATTAACAAAATTTACAGATGGTAATAGTAAATTGGGAGGCACCAGATAGGAGAGAGAAACACTACAAAAGGGCTTAGAAATTAGAAACATCATACGAAAACATAAGCTAGAAGATATAAGCAAAATCAACCAATACACAGATGCAAAGAGATAGCTGAAAGCTTTTCATTGGCCTTCGTTGTTTCTCCTGTAGAATCTTAAAGTGGTTTTTTTTTTTCTTTTTCTAGCGGTCCTTGTCAAACAAAGACAACAGCACCAGATGTGGATGTCCTGGCTGGTCTACTTACTACTGCTGCTAGAATAAGCACGTGTTCCAGGAACAATTTCCCATGAAATATCTATTTTAAAGGAAATGCCAGCTGTACTAGATGGGTGTATTTGATGGATGCAATTAGTATGTCATTCTGTAGTGTTTTACAGCGGTTTGAGGTGTATAAATGGTTGTTAGGCATCAGAAAAAATATTCTCTGTTAAGGTGACTATGGAATGTTAAATCTTTTTTCAGAGTTTGATTCAAAGACCACCAAAGTCAACAGGAGTCTCAGTCTGTTACCTGAGAGATTTGGATCTGGCTCTCCAGGCTTTTTTTTCCCCTATCTGCTTGGCTGTGAATTCAATAGTCTGTGTGTCATTTGCTCTGGGAAGGCTATTCTCACAGCTAGAAATCTTTTCTGTTAAAAAAGACGGAGCTTGGAAGAGGAGGAGAAGCTGGTCTAGAGAATAAAGCAAATTCTGCACTTTTTGTGGAGTTTTCAGCAGCGCAGTGCACGTTTTCCTTTTGTTAGAGTGCCAAATGTGTGGTCTATTACACAAAGCAGGACACAGCCCTCTGCTCTCCTTTCCCATAGGCAGTTACTTGTAGTGTATGGCACTTCCGTATTTTCTTGGAAGTTCTGGCTGTATATGAAAAGCAAACTCCAGACCATTTCTTTAGTGTACAAAGCAAGTGTGTGAGTAACCTGGCAGCGCTAAATTTGGAGACACCAGTGGAAGGTCTTGAATTCACATGAAGGAGGATCAAGCTGAAGTGAACCAATGCTAATTTCTGTGATAGTGTGAGAGTCTTACCTTGAAATTTCTCTATAATGCCATTTTGTTCCATCAACAAAAATAAAGTTATCATGATGGTTGGTTGGTTATCATTAACAGTTGGACTTGATGATCTTAAAGGTCTGTTCCAACCTAAACAATTCTATGATTCTATGAACTCTCACTGCTGTCTGTGGTATACTTTGTGATGACTGTGCAGCATTGGTATGTATCCCCAGAATGTGAGAAGTATAATAATTAATAGGCCTGATTCCACACTACTGAAGTACCTAGGAGGCTTTCTATCAGCTTTAATGAGTGCTGAAACGTGCCTTAGCTGAGCTATATGGGAAGGAGAAGCTTTCTAAATTACATATTTCTTTAGCTCTGTCGTTGTCTATTCTGGGTAGAATGCACATTTCCAGCCGCAAACAAAAGGACTGCTCATCCCACCTGACAAAGCACGTTGGCAAGATAAGGAGACAATAAAATAAACTCCAACCTCTCCAGCTCTCAGGCTATTTGTTCTGCAAAAGCCAGGAAAAAAAAAGACATGGTTTGTGATATAGCCAAAGGCTTAATAACTTAAAACTCCTGCAGTCCCAAAGGCCTTGAAAGAGAATAAATGCCAAACTCAGGGATGCCTACTCCTTCAGCAGTTCCCTGCTTTTATAGCAAAGGAGCTCCAGCCCAAAGGGATCAGTTAATCATAACTGGGGGCACGAGATCCCTCAGGCTGTTGAAACCAGGGATAAAAAGCAATAGTAGACTCCACAGCGGGTTGTCAGGCAGAATTATGGCAGGG
>NW_009260610.1:1173673-1176040 GCF_000687185.1 Egretta garzetta
ATATCTCCAGAGGTGCAGGTAGTAATAGGAAAGTCTCACAGAAAAGAGAAGAGCTGTGTCTCCTCCTCACACAGAAACTAAAATAGATTTCTTGGACAATGTCCAGGAGGAGAAGCCCAGACTCTCAACACACACCTAAATTCTCCATCTGCCTCACCAACAGCAGTCGCGCTCCCTCGGTGAGCAGCAGGGATGGAAACTCTGGCAGGACTACTCCCTGCCTCTGCACAGCCCACCGAGGCTGCTTCAGTCTCTTCCAGACTCATTTGCAAATAGCCAGCTCCCCTGCAAGCCTCAAGTGTGTCTAGACATTGGCTAATCCCTTCCCTTGTGCCAACTGGGTGACATCAGCATACTGAATTTCACTACAAATCTCTGCACGAGTCAGGTCTCCCGGCACGCACGTCATGCGCCTTTCCCATGCTACATTGCTGGAATCACTGCAGAGAGAGGAACGCTGCCAACAGCTACCTGTTAGGGTCTCCTGAAGCGTGAAGGTGACAGCTTCAGAGAGCAACTCCAGGCATCGATGGCGGACTCTCTAAATAAGTAATCAAACCTCATGGTCATTGCTATCCTCCTTGAGGAACCACTGTGGATCCTGTTTCTTTGTCTGCACTTAGCAGGAGTTAATCCAGCTGTTCCAGATGTATTTATATCAGTGTATTAATTTCCTTTTGAGGCCTATAACCTTTGATCATGTCCAGGTGAACCTGAGGATTCAGGAAGTTGCTGCTCACCATGACGGTAACTTCAGTGATCTCCTGCCACCTGGCTGATTGTTTACCACCACACAAGGCTGTCAGCATCAAACGGTCAGTCTGCTGAGCACTGGCTTCCTAAAAGCTATTCTGAGTTCAATGGCATTCTCAGTCTCTATTATGCATAAAAGAAACAAGGGAGCTTGTCAGAATAAAGCCATTTAGTGCATACTCAGAAATACCTTTAATTGTTGCATGGCACTTAGATACTTAGAAAATGCTGAGATCAATAGATTGATCTCACCGAGTCATCTGTCTCCCACCTATTCACAGGTTCATGCTCAGCATTGTAATTATCTCAGCACCTTTAAATTGGCTGTTAGGAGTATCAGAATAACAAAATGATGGCTGCACCCCTTTTTTCTAAATAATAAGGCTGTTCTGGCCCTCCTTGCTGTGGCAGAGCACAGGGAGAATGCTGCAGTGGGGGAATATTTGGGGACGAGGCCATCAACTTTCACAGGAATGGAGTGGATCTCTGCCCTGTTGCTCAACCAATAAAAATAACCTTGTTTTCCAGAAGACAGCATTCACCTGTATGTTACACGGAAACAGAACTTGTCACTGTCTGCTCAGCACATTGATCTGTCTAGCAGTCTAATATCCTGACTGCAAAAGTTGCCAATATTCAAATCTTCAGAAGATGAAAGATCCTCACATTGCACCTCACCAGATGTTCAGCAGTGCATAAGGGGAGAAAATCTCCCTGTTGATCACCTACCATGATCAATTCATGCCTTGGGGCATGAGACTTAATTGCCTTTAACACTGTCTTTAGTTTGAAAAATTTATCATTTGTAAAAATGATCCCTTTAACTTTGTCTTACTCCATGCTGAGGGGCAGCAGACACTAGAACCAGAAACAACCATTCAAGCACCAACCTCTGAGACGAGTTAATTAGGTTTTAAATGTATACCGTTTTAGTCAAATAAATAATAGCTGACTTTTACATCCATATAATAATAAAACCAGATTCTTTTATCATCTTCTGCATTGTAAAGATGTAAAGATTTCATCTACCAGTAAAAAGCCACCCATACAGATGACTGAACAATTCACTTTACAGTATTAACAAGTTTTTTCCTCCCTTCTTTTTTCCTAGCAGGTTCTCAACCCTGGTTATCTGAGACCTCCAAAGCAATATATTTTAACAAACAAAATTAGGCAGATGTATCATCCACTGTGGGATTTGAACCCATTGCCACTGGGGAGAAAGCTGCAATTTAATAGATGAAGATGTCAAACCATGTTACAGGAGCTTTTGCGACTGCATATTTATCACAGTGTCATAGGGGTCCCTAGCAAACCAAAAGATTTCACTGTTTATTCACAGTGAAGACACTTAATTAATGACTAGGCCTAATCAGCCTGTTTTATTATTTACAGGGATTCCAACATGGCTTAGCTCAACTGATATGCAAACAAACCATCCTCAGCCTGCTCTAATTAATAATTCTGAACCAGACTCACAGAGTGGCACTGTCAAGTAGCTCTTTGGTGATTTACAACACCTCCTCCGCTACATTCACATTGCTTGCATGCAAATGAGCTGCCACCCCTGCAAATCCTTCATTTTAAAATACAATGTGCCGTCTTGTTGACTAC
>NW_009260610.1:1176123-1187641 GCF_000687185.1 Egretta garzetta
AGGAATGCCCTTATCTTTGCACATGACTTAATGGAGACAAATGTCTGACTTGGGCAGGTTTGTGGAGACCTTCATGGACACACACCTACACAAGATGTCATTTCAGAAATGTTTAGCAGGTGGGGAAGAAAAATCCTCTATTGCCTCTGGCACAGTTGCTGCAGCTGAATTCTTTTGCCAAGTTGTCAGCCCCAACCTCTCCAAAAAGGGATGGACTACTCATTGTCTTGCACTTGCTAAATTCATTTCCGTTGCTGCTAAATAGATGAAAGGCAAGGAAAATGTGTCAGAGCGGGTGGAAAAGTTGTTATTAAATCAGCTGGCTCCAACTTCACACACAGGTACTGGGTGATCTCATTGGGTGATTAGATGCCATACTGGTCTGAGGATGGAAAGAAGCAGATTTTCTTCTACAAGACTTTAGGAATAAAAATCACCATAATAATACAAATGGGAATTAATGGGAGTCATTTGCATCTACAAACGATGGAAGAATATTTCGCATTTTCAGGTTAATTTCATATTCACGGTGGAGAAACTGAGGAAAAGAGAAGGTGAACGATTAGGTCAGGAAGCCCTGCTGCCAGCTGGGGATGGCACTGGTGGATTCACACCAGCAGACCCCATTTTCTCTGAAAGAGACTTCTGCGTACAGAGGGAAAACATTATTAGCAGAGCAATATAAGCCAGATGAAAATAGCTCATGAGCGTGAGTCATCCCACTTGTGCCTGCTTCCTATTCCATTGTGAGCCACGCTTGAGAAACACCGTAAAGGAGCACATCAGCAAGAGAAAAGATCTCCCTCGAACCCATTAGCTTGAATGCAAAGCCAGTCCTACTTAGGCATCTATAGGAGCACCTGTCATGTTTGTTCAGCTCAGGGAACATCTGTGGTCTTGGGGCTGAAGGGTGAAAGTCTTATACCAGGAAGCATATACGCACATACGCATGGTTAGCTAAGCGTGTACATGTTCCCAGGCAAAGCTGGCTTGAGTGTAAGGTCAGGGGGGTTAAGTTGCTATCACAAAATAAACTGCCTATTACACAGTATGCAGCTTCCCAGCCCTGGAAGGCAGGAAGCTCTGCCGCTCATGGAGGGGAGGTGTTTCTCCAGGGTCAACATTGCATTGGGAGCCTCATCCTTCATAAAGATGGGACTGAAAGGAAGCAATTATTAAAGGCTTGCTGTCAAATTGAACCAAAGCTCCCTGTGCTGGTGCCACCAAGGTGTTTCCTATTCAATAATCTCATTAATGAGATGGATAATGGAATGGATTGAATTTATTAAACATGGAGATGATACCAGCCTGGGAGAGGCTGCAACACATTGGAGTACAGGATGAAAGCTCAAGATTATCATGACAAATTGGAGAAATGGTCTGAGGAAGAAAAAAAAATCAATTAATTCAGTAAAAGTAAGTGTGGAGTGCTACATTTAAAGTATTGTACTGAAATAATGAACCACACAAATACAAGGTAGGAAATTAATTTCTCTGCAATCCTTCCGCAGAAGAGGATCTGGGCCTCATAGTAGATTAGAAACTGAATATGAGGCAACATAACTGTGAAAAAAAAAAAAAAGGAAAGCATTATGCTGGGAAGTAAAAACACAAGCACTGGAAGTAAAACAGGTGAAATAGATCTGTCATTTTAGTCAGTTCTGGTAAAACTCTAGCTTAGGTAATCTTTCCACCTTCAGCACCACACTTTGACTGGTGAAAGTCCAAAGAGGGTTAGTTATCTGGAAATGAAGGCTCTTGAGGGAAGACTAGGTAAAAAAAACCAAACCAAAACCAGGCTGCATAATTCTGAAAAGGCTTAAAGAGACAGATTGTGGTCGTCTCCAGAAGAAGTTTACTGAAAGGGATAGAACAGATTGTTTCTGTGTTCACTGGTAATAAAACAAGGAGCTGTGGGTTTACTCCTCAGTAAAGCAAATTTTAGGCCAGACTTAAAAAAACCTTTTGACCTGGAAAGATAGTTTAACACTGGAGTAGATTTCCTGGAGAGACTAGAAAAAGTAAAATAAGAAGGCACAGGGGCATAGTATCTATCAGGAATGGTTTAGGCCTAGTTGACCCTGCAGTGGGCCAGGGGAATGAAATAGTAGAGATCATGACATCCCTTGCTTCCTTGGATCTAGTACATTTTGTGACAGAAAGTGGATTATACAAGAAACAGAGAGCTGTTGCTGACCATCAAGTGATCCCTTTGGGGTAAGGAATCAGAAAGACTTTCCCAGGCAGGGCTGACTGCAGCCAGCATGTGTGAGAGTTGCTATGGGTCCTCTAAACATTTATCTTTCTTCAAGTGTATTTTGAGATGAGAAAGTGTCCCAAAATCATGAAGTGCTATTCAAGTCTAAAAATCTATGCCGTAGATGACACCTGTTTTCTAATAAAGGAATTTGTTGATATTTGTTTTGGTTTAACCTGGCAGGCAGCTAAACACCACACAGCCGTTTGCTCACTTCCCCCTGCCCTGGGGGAGAGAATCAGGAAAAAAAAGTGAAATTCATGGGTTGAGATAAAGACAGTTTAATAGGACAGAAAAGGAAGGGAAAATAACAATAATAATAATAATAGTAATAACAATAGTAATAGAATAAATAAGTGATGCACAATGCAATTGCTCACCACCCACTGACTGATGCTGAGACAGTTCCTGAGCAGCGGTCCCTGCCCCCCAGCCAACTCCCCCCAGTTCATATACTGAGCATGGCGTCATATGGTGTGGGATACCCCTGTGGCCAGTTGGGGTCAGCTGTCCCAGCTGTGCCCCCTCCCAGCTTCTTGTGCACCTGGCAGAGCAGGGGAAGCTGAAAAGCCCTTGACTGCTGAGCCCTGCTATAGCAACAACCAAACCATCAGTGTGTTATCAACATTCTTCTAGTACTAAATCCAAAACACAGCACTGTGTCAGCTACTAGGAAGAAAATTAACCCAATCCCAGCTGAAACCAGGACAATATTCTTGAACATCTCCAAAAGTTCTTTTTCCATGTGTGATCAAATACAGAATATGAATATTGCTTTTATGAATACAATCTCAACTTGTTATTTTTTATGGTAGTGCATAAGCTGCAGAATTAATGCAGACAGGTTTCCTAAAGCTCTCTGATAACTGTGTCTGGTTTAATCCACTTTGTGTCATAACCTGTACCAGATGCAAGCAAAACAATGGACCAGATGAGGTGGATGCCCACCAACAGAGCAACTAGATTTATAGCTATAATTAGCAGCAGAGATATCAAAAGAAATAATAAACCATTACAGGCCTGGGCACTAGGAACAAAAAAGAAGTCAAATTAGCAGGAAGAGGGTCCTCGAGAAGTGTCTGCAAAGAGATGGTGGGCTGGGGTGGCCTGAGAAATGCAGAGACGGAGGAGGCAAGTATACAAGCTGCCTTCCAGGCCAGGCAAGGAGTAGTCCAACTAGCTTAGCACAAATAAGATGTCACATTTAGAGGGAGATGCTTGTTTAGGCTTTGTTTTGCCTTTCTGACATGAAACTACTAACGATTCCAGACCTTTTGCCCAGAAGATAAAGCTTTATTTTGAAAAGACTATAATGTGTCACTGCAAGCCTCTTTGTTCTGTGTTACTGATGGCATGGTAAGGGCGGTTTTCTAGGACATCTGAGATGGGCTGAAATACCCCACAAGAACCGAGGAACAACAGTGAAAAATACCTGCAAGTTAAAGATATTGAACTATGTAAAAAAATTACAAGTTTGCAATGACATGAGACAAAGAGCAAAGAAAAATACCAAAAAATATCTATCTATACATACAATGTTATTTTTATTCAGTGGTTCAGCAACACCTGTTATAATAGAGTATGTGAAAAGCATTGGGATATCTGGGACTTTAAATAGCTTTTTCCATCACAGTCAACTTATGGACAGAGTTTCCTTGATTTAGAAAGGAAACAGGGCATAGCTGGATAAAGCAGACAGGCAAATGGACAATTTATCAAAATGTTATGCACTCAACTAGATAAAAAATATTAATTTGTAACCGGGCTATTAAGAACTGTCAAGCTTCAAGTCAGGTTGGCAATCCTCAAGTTTGAGAATTCAATTTGTAGTCTGCAACATTAAATTAAAAAGTCCCCCTTTGTGTCAGTCTTCACTAATATTTGTAGATATAGCAGGGATGTCTGGCATCAGTGAGCGTGCTTCTCAGTTATTGCTCTTCTTGGCTTACAACAAGGTTGAGAAGGAAGCAGAAATACAAAGTTGTCTCTTCTGCTTGAAGTTTTTAATATTCGGAGACACTGCAGAGGCCTGTCTAGACCCCCGGTCAGACATGACCCACACTCACTGCATGGTCCCTGAGCACCGCTCTATTCCTCTGCGAAGACAAGACCTGAGAGGGTGACATGGGCACTTCTCTGCTGTCAGACATCTCCCATGGCCAGGAAGGTAGAAATAGAGAGCCAAATTTTTCCTTCTTCTGTTTGTTGCAAAGAGGTAAATAGCTACAGGTCCTCCAAATCCAGTGACAAGAGGCAGTTCCACAGATACCATGTAGACTGGGTAAGAGGGAGCACAAAGGGGGAAAGAGGGAGCCTTTCTCCTGTGTGCCTTTGTGATGGGTCCTCCCACAAACTGCTGAGTTGTCTTTAGTAAATGTTTGGGTAGTCGATGGGCTCATCAAACCCTCTTGCACGGCTGGCAACTGATTTATCCATAGGTATAAGGAGTAGGTGAAGATTTGCAACATCAACATCATTCTTGCATTTGTGAGCTCTAGAATTAAATTGTAAACACATTTAGGGTCCTTGCTGGGTGTTCATGACAGCCTTTACATGCATAATTTTAAAAAACAAATGCTTTTATTTTTGTACACAAAAGCTAACAAACAAGGTGATATCAAACACTTATCTACACTGGGCAAAACATGGCATGGCAGCTCTAGTTTGTGCTAGCTTTTGCAGGGACTCTGGGAGCATTCAATACTTCATGGGAAGGGGAAACTCTTTGGTGTGTGCAGGAATGACTCTTACCTTGGGAATAATGGGTCTATCCCCACCAGCACTTTATAAAACTCTCTAAAACCTTCTTTTACCATTCCGCCCTAACACTGCTGTGTAGTAGCAGCATAACAAGTTATTACCATTACTTACTACTTACTGTGAGACATTTCCAGAGATATTTTTTTAAATGCCAAAACCCATTAGAATTTTCTTGTGTTTGTCCATGCTCTCAGTGGAAAAAATGATAAAAATCTTTTCAAGGTAATTTTTCTGTTTTTCAATGTATAGCAATTGAATATTTGTAACTTTTTAATATTATCTAAGTAATGAACATCTTACATTGTTCTTGTTTTATACAATAGTCTTCCCTTAAACTTTCATTGTTTTATATGTACAAGTATGTGCGCACATACACGGAAGCACATCTACTACAAAAAATTTATGCTGAGATCTCCACCAGCTAAAAAGCATTTGAGTTGACATATGTGTATAAAAAAGTTACATTCTCATCACAGATTCCAAGACAACTGTCTTGGAGACTGCCATCTTCTCTTACTTGCCTAAGGGACAGTAAAAGCAGTGGGGCAGCTTGTTTTCCATGGCTCTTTTGATCTGTAGTGTCTTAGCTGAATTCACCCAGATGATGGCATCTGCCACAGTGGCTATCCAGTGTACTCCCAAATTTCTCTGTAAAGACTGAATGAACACTCTTAGAAAACACAGAAGTGTTTTTCATGGGATCTAGCAGTCGAGGGTGCAAGCCAGAGGCCACAAGGAGCCACAGCCATTATTTGGCAGTTTCGGGGATGGGGACAGCGCGAGTCCTTGGGTGCACAGCATTCAAGTCTTGCTATGAGGTCAGCCATGGCCATGCTACTGCAGCGGGTGGGAGAGCACGCGGCACTCTCTTAGCTGCCGTGCTGTCACCTCTACCTCCTGGTAGCCCTGGGGCAATGGCGCTTCTTGGGCTCTGGAGTGAAAAGTACGCTTCTCCCACAGATAGCTTGCAGAGAGCTTGATGATAACACTATATCAGCAACATACTGACTTAGTACTTACTGTCTAATTTTATCCCTGCAGATCCAGTAGCTGATTCCTTAACTCCTTTTCAGGTAAACCTTCCATTAATTCCCACTCGACTTTATTCTGAGTGATATTGATGAGATACCTCACCTTTTGTGGAAACACCATATCTCTATTATATCTGCTGCCAAGAGTCCTCCAGAGAAAGAAACCTTTAGAGCTAGGTTCCCTGCTAGGGGACACTGGTGCAACTCCATTGCTTTCAATAAAGCTCTTCCAGTTAGAACCAGCAAACTCGGTACATGCTGGAGGAAATGGTGAGGAAGAGGATGGTTATTATTCTTAATTCCTATAAAATTTCCTACATGAATATCCAATTTCTAGGTCCTCTCACAGACAAGACAGCTCTGTGTGACAATGCCTTCCTACAAAATTTTAATTTAATATATAAAATGTCACCATCACTGTTTTTTACCAGGCTAGTACATATCTCATATGATATACAGATGTATAAATGTATGTATATAATAAATTAAAAAGGACAGTAACCATTAAAAACATATTATCTGGCTATGGTCAAAGTTAACTTTGATTACATCCAGGGCAAAATCATATTTAATATCATGCTGGTTAAAATATGTAATGCAGTTTCCCAAAATAAACAGAGCCTGCATCTACAGGAAATTCTGAATTAAGGCTTTCTCTCAACCTTTAGAAATCAGTTTCTCTTTTATACATAAAATTGAATATTAGTATGAAAAGAAAAATTACATAGCAACCACAACTGAGACTGTATCAATTCTGTATTCTACTTTTCTGTGCAATGCATGCTTATAGTTACATGATTAGGCTTAATCATTTCTGAAGAAATGCACTCTTAACAATTATATTCTTACAGAGCCTTTCAAAGTTGCATATGTAAAAATACTAAAAATAATTACCCAAAGAAATAGCTGCATCCAAATAATCCCACAACTGGTAATAAAGGAATTCTGAAATTAGTCTTGTGATGGCTGGTGAAATCACAAGACTAATTTCAGAATTCCTTTAATAAAGTTTAAAAACCACAATGATAATTTACATTTGTTCTTTTAAATGTAACAAACCCTTTATTTTTGACAAGATGGATGACATTTTAAAAATCATTCCTCATCTATCCATAACAAACTCTCTGCCTCTGAGACTCAGGATGAATATTACTGTGAATTTAAACAGGAGCCAAATTATGGCAAAAAAAATTGCATTGTTGCAAATCCCATCCCCACATAATCTTCTCCCCATTTTTTTTTTGTGGAGCATCTGGTGATGACAGTAAGTAAATGCTAAATACCTATTGCTGAATCGCATTCTATTGAGATCAAGTTATAAACCTCACATGGAAAACATGGGTCATGCACATTTAGCTGATACTGCTCAACGTCTGGCTGTCTTTTTGAGGGGTTATCTAAGGGATGGGAAGGGCTGAGAAGCAGCTTGTGCAGGAGGCAGAAGCTCTGAGGAGGCCTTGCAGGGGACAATTCCTGGTGACCCATCAAAGAGCAAAGGCAATAAAATGGTGTTAGCAAAGTGCAAGGAGCTGCCAGATAGAGCTGGCAGAGCCCTCACAGAAGAAGGCTTGAAACTGGAGAGCCAAGAGGGGGAAGCAAGCAGGAAGAAGAGAGAAGAAATGACAGGCCTCAATAGCTCAAGAGTCTACTAGAGCCGTGGTCAGCTGTAGGGCAGCCTCTGCGCAAATCAGTCTGTTGGCAATGGTCTACGGGCCAGTAGCCATCTAGGCTCTTGTCTCCTCCCTGGAGCGAGAAATGGTTATCAGACCTGAGTGACTGCAGTGGGTGACTGGAAAAGTACTTAGGGAGGTTCATGAGAAAACCCACTGTGCAGGGCTACTGTATCCAGATATTGGGGCCACTACTACCTGCAAACTGGGAGTTGTTTGAAGAATGGAGGGATCCGCCAAGTGTGAGTTGGAGGGTGATCTAGCACATCATACTCCAGCAGTAAACCAATTTTGAAGTCTGTACACTCTTAAGCTAGGAATCAAATGGAAGCCAGCATAGAGAAAAAAAAAAGCCACAAAAACTACACCTACTTTCAAAGAGTTCTGTTTTTTAATCCATGTGAAAGACTCTATTCACTATTTTGCCCATATTGAATTGGATCATGACTAGCAGGTGGGAGGAAATGCAGAAAATTTTGTTATAAGCTCTGTGTATAAAACTCTGATTTCAAGCACATTTTCTCCCATGCAGGCTCAGGAGTTATGACTGATTCAGAAATTAAGGTTTAGAAAATGATGAAACATTTGGATGTGTGTACAGTCTATTGACAAAGGCGAAAAGTAGCCTATTTTAATAATTTTTCCTGAAGACTGGAAATTGAGAGTAATATTTTAAAGAAAGGACTCAATTAAATTAAAATGAACATGGAGTGGAGTAAAAACCCAGGCTTTAACCATGCCCCTTACGGCTCATTTCCTCAATAGCAGGGATAAGTGCATTATTCCACAGTAACTCATTATGTTTTCTACCTCCCTCTGTTCCTCTGCATTGTGAGTGTCATTACTTATGTTCTCTTCTGCTGTTAGACCCTGAAATACACTGGGGGTGGGGGTGCAGGCAGAAGGTTGTTAACTGCCTGCCTGATCTTCCGCCTGTCCTGTGAGGAACTGAGAGCAAGTTGCTAGAAGGGAGCCAGTCACAGAAATACAGAGGCTTTGGGGTTTTCAAAGTCTCATGTGTGATGAGAACCCATCAGAAACAAGAGAGCGAGAGAGATCCTCCTCCCTGGGACAAGTAGCTTTTAGAAGTTGACTAAGGAGTTGAGACACCCATGGTCTTCCTCCCTGAAAATGCCGCTAATGGACATGGGCTGTGCTTGTAAGACTCTGAAGCTGTTGTTTGCAGATTAGGCTTAAACTACTATCCCCAGGGCAAAGTGCAGATGAAATGTTTTCACTGGTTGGCCTTGTGTATTAGGGAGCCTTTTCTTTTCCTCTGTTGTCAGAAAGGCAATGTTTCACATGATCCTGTTGAGACCTTAGAGTGGCAGAGGCATATGAATACCAGCTGGGAAAACACCTAAATATGAAGACCATATGGGCACAAGTCTAGTTTGTGATTTTAAAAGAGTTTTCACTGAATAGCCAAGAGAAAAACGTGATTTTGCCCCTCCTTTAACAAAGCCGAGGGAATAAGGTGCAAGGTCACTTTCCTTAGAAAAATAAAAAATAAAAGATAGAAAATGTGACAGTCTTTGAAAAATCATACAGCTGATAGTGACATTGCTGTTGTGCTGGCTCCCAGTCCAAGTAAGGTTCAGTGTTGGCTTTATCAAGATGAGCTCCCTGGAGAGTGGAAGAGGAATAATAGGCCAGGCCATCTATATATCTAGCTTTGGACTTAAAAAAAAAAGCATCAGCAAGTTTTGCTTACACAGATCTCATGGGAGTGCTTTGAGTTTAGGATTATACCTTTTGGGACATGTCTTTAGAAGATGACAGTTATGTCTCTTTGTCTGATGGATAAAATATGTTGATATAGGGAGCACTTGGCTGTGCATATTGCTGATGCTGGCATTTTGAATACACCCTGAAGCATGCAGGGTACACTGAAATGCACAGCACTCTGCAGCACGTCTCACTCCCTTTAAAAGACTGGATCAGCCACAAGCCTTACAGGAAGGAAGGAAGACGTATATCTGGGATGTGACCTGGGGAACAGCTTGATGGAAATCTTGGCTGATGACAAGCTGTCCCTACTACCAGAACCCATGGCTGATCTATGGATAGCCTAGAGAGGACCAAAGACTGAGCAAGGCTGGGACATGCCATCTGTGGGAGATGATTATGATACCTGAAAACAGCCCTGAAAAGGTGAGAACTAAGCTGAGATGCCAGAGGCGGCTTTGGATGAGATTCATTATCGACACCAGCATCAAAACAACATAGAACTAAATTTGATGGTCATGGAGAAATTGTGAAAGGGTTAGTAAGCTGATAAAGGTGGAGAAGGAAAATACTGTGAAAGGAAAGATCTCATCTCCCCATACAGAGCACAACTAGTTTTATTAAGACTATGAATTCCAGCCATTATTTATTTATGCATATAATTTGCTAAAGGGTAAATCTAGACAAGACAAGGACTTCATGTTATCATTATTGGTACGCTAATTGAAATATTTTGTTTTGTTTCTGATTGCTGTCTGAATTATGTGACAGAGAGCTGTATGCTTGTGCCAGGTTGTTCGATGGGCTATTGAATTAGCTCAGCATTACAAGACAGCAGCATTCCAGCCTTCTTCAATCTTTTCCCCTTCTTCAGTACTTCCTGCTACATTTGTCTGAATCTGCTCTTGCTCAAGGTATTGACACAGAAAAGCAAGTTTCGCCAAGGTTATTTCCTTATGCCTAATAAATTCTAAAACCTCTAAATGCATTGGTCTTCAGGTGAGTTTTCTTCTGGTTTAAAGAGAAAAGAAGTAATTCAAGTACAAGATCTTTCCTCCTTGTTTTGCGTGGTATTAATTTAATTTCCAGAGTAAATCTTTTCACCAACCGCTCTGTCACACATAGGCACCATCAAAACTGTTGAAGCCTGTGAATCTTAATGGACTCAGTACCTCCTGCTTATATTTGGCAACTGCATATTTAAGGAGAGAGGTCTGGGAATTTCTCAAGGACAGGAATTTTATTTGAAAGTGCCCTTTCACAGGAAAAGGACACACAGATACCAGAAATCCAGCCCTGCCTGCCCCAGAATCATTACTGCCATAGCTGATCAATTTGGGAAGAAGTTTGCTCCCACTTCAAGTCTCATCTTGCCCAATTCAGCTGCAGCCCAGCTGACTGTATGATGAGCTCAATTGAGATACGGCAGGTCTCCAGTTTCGAGATCTTTGGCTGGCAAAAAAAGATTTTAATCCAAGTCTAGATTACAGTCTAAACGAATGAGCCTCAAAACCTACCACTGCTCTGGGTGCTCAGCAAATGTTACAAGTTCTGCAACCTTCATCCACAGTCAACATCACACGTTGGCATCCATGGTCCCTTAATTCTGAGTTTTTCTCTACTGTCTTAGGGGAGCACCTGAAAATGTTTCCCTTCCTTCCACTCCCACTCTGGCAGTCCTGCAAGGTGAGACTACTGATCAATCAGATGATCTGCTGCTATAGGTGTAGTCATATTCACCTTTAATAAAACTATACTGATCCTACTGGGGATCTGACTTCTAAGCGCATTTGAATACTAGAGTTTTCTGCTGGAAACAGTAACTTCTGGCAATGGTAAGTACAACTCGAACAGCTATCAGACTGTCCTTGACCTGGAGCTTGCTTTTTGGAAATGATGGACTCTCAGTTCTCTCATCAGTACTCAAAATATTGGATTTTGCTGATGGGAAAACCATGATCAAAAAGGTAAGTAGGTGTAGGGGGGGTGCAAACATAAAGGCATGTTCCTGTGAGCAAGGCCTGAGGCATGTACACACCTTGACTGATACCCTCCCTTAAATTAAATCAACT
>NW_009260610.1:1187701-1203169 GCF_000687185.1 Egretta garzetta
TCTTCACTACACATTTTATTGCTGGTTTTATGTTGAGAGAATCTGTGGCTAAGCTCTATATCCATGTTTTTCAGCCTAGCCACACAGACTGTAGAAAAATAATTTTTGTAAAAATATGAAGGAATATGAGAAGTCAACATATCACAGGAAAGAGATTATTAAATTGCATATTTAATATTACAGGTTAGTTACCCAATCGGATTAGCATTTCTACCATGTTCTTACCTATGAAAAACCCCACACAACTCTGTTTAATACTGATGAAAAGATCATACTCTGCAACAAATATCAATGTGTGGACTGGTATCAATGAATAGGATTAAGAGAGGATTGTGATTCTGAAAATCCTGTGTATAACAGCGAGGTTGTTCTCTCAGCAGTGAACATTGCCAGCTGGAGTATGAGAAGACTCAGATGCAGAAAATTTCAGAATTTACTCCATACACTAAAAGCAAAGGTTTCCAGAGAGCAATGGCAACTTTTGAAGATTAGAACTAGTTTTGGGTCTTGATCCCATATAGTTTAGTAAATTTTTGAGACATACTGTTAACCCTGAGTCCTAAGATATTTCTTAGGACATTTTCAGTGAAACCAGTGAAGTGTTACAGAGCATGACCAGCCACCCAGATCTCATGCTGCAGGTCAAAGAACCAGGCTAAAGAAGCTTGGGAAACAAGGAAGGACCCTAGTTTTAAGGAAGCTCCTTTCTTTAAGTGGGGTGTTTATGGGCTGTCTGTTTTTTATTCCTGATGGGAAGTGGAAACCACAGCAGAGAAAGCCATGGGGAGAGGTGTTGGGCCCTTTAGAGTCAGCTGGGATTTTCCTCAAAAGGTCTTGCCTGCCCAGCAGCTAAATTTGAACAGTTCAACATCTATAGAGGTTAGCGAATGATGGCTCTGGTTGGGGAAGGCAAATAGCAGCAACATGCTAAAAGAAGGACAACCTGAATCATTATTCATCTACTTTGGGTAGGAGGGAGTGGAACAGAGAGCAAAGGGACCTACTGTAGGTTGTTTCTCTGTGTTGTTTTGTGTCTATTCCCTCTTTTTTCTCCTTCCCGAATAATGTGCTGTTTCGATAAGCCTGTTTGATTCACTGCAGGTGAGCAGGGAAAATATTCTCCCTAACCGTGCTGACAGCTTGATTTGGTTTCTCTCTGGTTTTGGGTGGTGTCTCTAGATGATGTTGAAAGTGGACATCTAGACACAGAACCTGGTCCTTGTTGCTGCCAGCTGGGGCTTGGCAAAAAGGGTTACCCAATGACGTAGTATACATTAAATGAAGCTGTCTCCAATGTGCCAGCCAGCTATACTAAATGCCCCATTAGAAATCCACCCAGTATCTTTCATTCCAAGGAATCTATTACAAACACATCCTAATACACAGGAAAGCATTCACCTGCTGTAATAGAGTCACCTCTGGGGTGCAACACAAGAGCTGTAACCATTTGAAGCTGCAGGAGGAGGTAATATGTCAGCTGCACACAGCTGATTCCTCTCATTTTCTACACAATACCATGCCAAAATTTCTACAGCTAAGCAAATAACATCAGACAACATTGTATGGCATCTCCTTCATGTGGGTGGCAACAAGCAACTTAGCATAAGGGTTATTATAAATATTATGAATCTATTTGAAAAAAAAAGAAGTCTCTTGCATTGATGTTCTGAAGCATATCAAGTTAATATGACTATTAACTCCTTTCAAATACCTTTCCAGCATCCTGAAAAAGAACCAAGAAATTAATTTTTCTCATTTTGTAGCATTTGTCATATGCTGAGGTCTGCACACAGTTTACTAGAAATATCCACGTAAATACTGACAGATCTGAGTGAAGACTTTGTGGAAGCAGAGTTTGAAATTAAAGCCCTGTGAAATCCTGTGTTGGTTTCACACACGCTTGCTACAGTGGTCCCATTTGGCCCAGTTCGCAGGGGTTTGCATCTTCCTCTGTAGGCTTCAAGCAGCCTCAGCTGAAATCCATTTAAATCAGTGCATTTTTTCTTAACCTGCTATTGTTAGCACATACCCCAAAAAGTCCAGTTCTACACTTTACTTACAATGACCTCTTAGGTTTTATCCTAGAGGCCTTTTAATCCCCCCTCCTCAGCTCCTGTCACAGCTGAGATTTTTCCACAAATGACTGTCTATCCCATCCCCATGCGACACCGTAGGGTGGGGAGGGCTGCTAGGCTTCACCTGCAGCCCCAGAGCTACCTCATTTGGTTCTCCTTTCTTTGTAGAAAAAGCAGGGATGGGTCCTGCTGCAGAACTACCCAAGTTATCACTCTTTAAAAACTCCCTCCATGGTGGATGTATTACTTTGGGGTATTTATCTGGTTCTCCACTATTCTTGAGTCAGGAAAAATAGCCAGTGAATCTCCACTTTTCTGTTAAAAATCTATAACTTAAAGTGTCCCAAACACTGATGTTTATGTAAAGTTAAAGCAAATGGACTGTCTGTGATAAAAACAGGTAGCAGTATAAATCAAATCACAGCACTGTCTTTCATGCACTTTGTGTATATAGAAGCTGGGTTGGGGAAAGGAAGGAAAAATGGTGTTATGGTAGAATTGGTTCAGAACATCTTTCTTGATTAACTCTCGTGCATAAGTAGCATTTAGGTAAAATAGCCACTTGCCCTCTAAGAGCAACGTGCTCTCATTTAATACATTTATCAGCAATACTGAAGTGCAGTGTGTTTGCTGGAAGCCATGAAAACAGCTCCGGCTCTGAACTGAATGGCTGCTTTTGTCTCCTTTGGAATCAGAAGCATTTTCCTTATCCTGGGAAAGAAAGAAGTCTTTTCAGAGAACAAGACTTTGTGCCAGGTTCTCCGCCAGGCATCATGGGGTGTTTTGAATGACCTGGAGAGGCCACGTCGCATCGGTAAGGCCAGCAGGCAGTGAGGACCAAGGAGGCAGAGCACCTCTCCACAGCTCCAGACGCTGGTATCCAGACTGCCATGCCAGGCAAGCACACCATGTGCAACAGGTTGTCACCTAAGGGATACGTGGCATCCTCGTTCCTTCCCCACCCCTCTGTTCACTTTCACCACCTGCTCTAAACATCTCTGACAGTCCCAGTTTAACACTCCTGCCCTAGTAAAGTACCGCTCTGTGGGTGAGAGAAGCAAACCCGAACTCTCTCCTGAGTCCAGCAAAGCTCATTATTAATCACCCAGACAGTTCACATCTGAAAGACATAAGAGCATCCCTCTTGGGGGCGAATGGGACATGCTGCTTCCAGGGAGCTCTCTTCCACCTTCTGTCCTGTGAAATCTAGGAAACGGGGTATTGGGAAGCAAATTCAGCACAGATGTCTAACATGTGAAGGTCTATTGACTTCAGGGTGTATTTGTATTGCATTTAGCCTCAGGAATTTAAACCACAGACAGTCTTTCCTCCCCATTACCACTCTGATGTAGATGTCAGCAGACACACACCATGCCACCTAATTCAGATTTCAGCATGATCGTCAGTGGAGTTGCATTATGTTTTGTCATTTGTTATTCGGTTGTTTGTTTCTGCAAGGAAATAGTTTACATGGCACACACAAGACAGGCAACCATTATGTAAATGGTGTTATTTTACCAGACTGAAATTCCCAGCCAGTTGTGTGACTTGGGAGGGTCACTAAGCTCTACCTGACCAGAAAATACTCTTAATGGTACTTTGGACTGTAGATGGGATAAGCTGAAGGGACTGAAACAAAATAAAAAACTCATTAATATATAACTTCTGTAAAATGTGTTTGGAAAAGTATCTCTAAATGGCTTCTTACTCCGTGCTTAAAAAGGGCCAGAAAACATCACCCATGGCAATGTCATGCTATCATGGTCAGCATATCTCTATATAAACTATATAGAGTCTTTAGTTAACTAATGCTAGTTTGAAAGAAGAAGGAGGGAAACTGCAGTACTTTCCCTCTCTCGGGCTATCTATTCAAGGAGTAAGAAGCATCCAGCAGATCATCCCTTCCTGGGCAGTACTGAAGGAATGGCTCCAGGGCTGGGCTCATTTCCCCTTCTTTCAGACAGAGATATATTTTTTAAAAAAATTAAAGGAGCAAATAAGACTCTTTTCCACATACACCTGTCCTGAAATGGACAAAAACCCAAGCAGCGTGTGGAAATGTTAATTGTGTTGTTGGATGCACTTCTGGAAGTAGCTAAGGTATGACAGTGCTGAGTATGGCACAAGCACTTGAATAAATTGTACCATGAAGACTAAGTCTAAGAAAATGTGAAAGGAAGAAGGTTTTTTGAAACATCTTGAACATGACGGGTTTTCTTAGCACCCGCTGAATTAAAATATGTGGAAACTAACTGGGTAGTACTAGCTTTCTATTATAGATTAAGCCCCCTTATCCCTGCAATTAAAGAAAGTGCTTTTTCCACTTCACCAATCCTTCAGCAAAAACAAAGATAGAACTCAATATTCTTGATAGATCTTGGATAAAATGAGGGCAGGAAAGAAAACCTTTCAGACTGGTTTTATGGGCTGGAAAGAAACAGGACTGCATATCTTGTCTTTTTTCAACTCTTAATGGCACAGCGTGACCTCTGGCAAAGTCTGCTGAAGCAAATGGAGTTGTACCAGGGATCGTTTTGGCTCATGCTCTGGAACTGCCAGTAAATAAAAGGCCAGATCCATATTTCTTCACTGTTTTATGTTAAACACCTTCTTGCATATGACAATAGAGGAGGAATCTTCCTCTTATACATTTTCACATTCCTACAAGCAGAGAAACGTCAGGGTTTGGCAGACGTTGAGCCTGGTCTCCCAGAACAGGCATGGTGCAAGGCGGTGAGTGACCTCCACCAGGCAGAGCGGATCCCCACGGCTGTTTCTGCCCGGGAGTAGACAGGAGCCAGGAACCCAACTACCTGTTTTGCAGTCTGCAGACGGGGCACGTGATCACACAGGGCACCCTTTGCAGCGCCTGTGACAATTTAGCTCATACTGAATATGCACCGGGTGTACACGCTGTCTCTTTTTCTAAAATAAGGATTCACAGGAGCACAAGATTAATGGACACCATCAATTCGCCTAGGACATATTGTGCCCCTATCTTTAAAACGTTAAATATGATTTCTGACTGACTGGCCAGCAAAATGGCACCTGATCTCTAAGAAAAGGATCAAGAAGCAACAAAAGGAGTTTAACTTCCAAAGTTTGCGCAATAGCAATCCTATGGGCTTTGGGGGGAAGGGTGCCATGACAGTTCCAGAAACATCGGGAGTGGCACATTGCCTGAAATAACTGTAAGAGGCAGCAGAACAAGAGGGAACTTCCAGCACCCGAGATTTATGTGTCAAAAACTCCTCAGCCCTTGTACATGTTTTATGAGCGTTAAAATAGAAAGTACAGTCCCTATGTCTCAGGTGGTGAATGAGCAGTACTTTTATAAGATTTAGCTCCTTGCAAGCAATTCCTAAAATTCCTTAAACCCCTGAAATGACGAACGATTGCTCTGGAGGGGTGTGAAGCCTATATCTGGACTTCAGACTGAGTTGCAGTTCTTGGCTGTAATTGCAGTAGAATTTTTGGTGCCAGAGAGATCCTAGGAGGCCATGGGGAAAAAGGAGAGAAAAAGAAAAAGGCAGTTGTATTTTGAAGCATAGTTGTTTAATAAACATGCTTTTCCAATAAATAAGCCTGGGAACCTCTCCTGCTATACTGTGCCAGTGTGGGTAGGCCTGCGTTTACACATGGAGGCTTGGCAGCACGGATGCTTGACTCACCAAATATACAGTATAAACTCTGAGATCTGCTGAATGTGCCAAGCTGAGAGGCAGATTTTGTCAGCTTTGCTCCTGATGAGTAGGACTGTGCTCTGCAGGCAGCACCTGACTACTTGAGAAGGAAACTACTACAGAACGGAGGAAGGTTGTCAGTGTTGACCAAAATAAGCATGGGTTGTTTTTTTTTTAAACTGCTAATGTGGGCAGAGTTTCCTTAGGAGGAGGAGGTTTTTCAATGGTCTTTGAAGATTCTCTCATTTCCATTTGTTTCCCACGTCTATCTCATTTTAAGCAATCACCTGCTTGCCGCTAATCTTTTGCAGCCATATTCTTAAACACCCCATATACAACACTTGTCACAAGCATGCTGCTCCAGCTATAACAGACTGCATGACCACGCAGAGATTCATTTTTAGAGCAGGATGGTACTCCAGGAGCTGTTCTTTCAGCTGCATGCGTGGGCTCAACCAGAGAATATGCAGGCTAAAAGAGGAGGGAGGGCTCAATTAACTGTCTCCAGAGAGCCTAATGTACTCCATTGCACCCATTTATGGCAAGTTTCTCTGCAGTTAAACGGGAAATCTTTTCCACAGTTTTATTCAAGCTCTTCACTAGAATTTTATGGAGAATTAGATCTGTGGTTCAGCATTTTAAGTGGTAATTTAAGTTCTAATTTTAAGAATACAATGTTGGTTTTATTTCTATTAAGATCTATAGTACCTTTTCCTTCCTGGAAAATGTGAAGATGTGTTAACTGAAGGCATGGAGAGTCCTAGTTAAAAAACACTTGTGTTGTAGAAGTAGAGGGGGCAGGGGCTTACCCAGCCTGAGTGACTTCATTGGAACAGTGAGCAATCCTTGCTTAGGATGTTAGGAGGACTTTCTGGGCGTATTTCAGAATGGATGGAAAGGCAGTTAATGAACAGCATTTATTTTTACTTAATGGGATACATAAAAAAGAAACGAAGTTTAGGCTTCATGTCCCTGTGTCCAAGGTAAAGGAGAGAAGACATCCACCTTGCCTACTTCATCTCTTCTCATTCCCTGGCAACCCAAAGTCTAGTTAAGGTCGGTTCTGCAGCAAATTGTGTTGACTGATAAGTGAAAGCTTAATTTCTGCCTGATCTGCACATCAGGTTTCTTCATCTGTGCTGTTTCAGACAGTAACAGTTTCTCAAGCGTCTCTGCAAATGTGATGGCTGCCCTTTTGTTTATATGAAGTGATCAGCAAAGGAGATGCCTCAATTAATGATCATCTGCTCACTCCTGTACACAGGGGCACACAAATGTTTGGGCCCTTTCCTGACTGCAATTCTTGCTGTGGAAAAAAAGGAGGCTTTTCTTGCATTTAGAAGCATAAGTTATTCTTAGATTAGGGCCTAGTAGATTCTTTATATTCAAAGAGCAAACACCGCCACTATCATTATGAATCACTATTCCTGATGAGCCTAATTCTTTTTACTGCCATTACAGCAGATGCTCACATATCTATCCTCAGTGGCCAAATCAATCTTCCCAAACTCCTCATAAATATTCCAGGAAGAATACTAGATATTATAGCAGCATCTCCTGGCCTTGGCAGGAGAAGATAGAGCTGCTCCTTCAAGTTGGCTTTTCGGATGGCTTACCTGCAAAGCCTAGGGGGACACCAGATATGGATCCCTTGCTGAATATTGCTGTTATACAGGTAGATATTCACAGTGACAGCGTATTTCCCTGTTAACAGCCTCCAGTATGATATTTTTCCCTCTGTGTCTATGTCTCTTCTTTCAGCTTCATCCATCTTCAAGTGTGTGAGCTCTGTTGTGGTCAAATATAAACTTGGTGACTTTTAACATGGGATATTTCTTAAAACACAAAGCAAGTGAACAGACAGACCCTGGAAAATAGAAAGCCTGGTGGAATAAAACATATAGGTTGTTCAAAACAGTATCTCTTTAAAATAAGTCAGATTCATAATCTCCCAAACCAGGTGGATTGTCTGCAAATAGATTTCTCCTTACATGCTAATTTCTTTCTCCCTGTCATCTGTCTCTTCCCTGAAGTTGCTAACTATCACCAGTGCGTCTCCTAGCACAGCCATTCCTGTTTTCCTGTCTCCTCCTGGAAATCCGGTTTCCTATGGTCTTGTTCTATACGTAAGAAGTCACAGAGAAGTAGAAAAAAAATATTTCCCATAAACTTGTGGATTTCTGGCCTTTGGTTCTACCCTTTCTGTAAATCTGCTTGATGCCTATTTGATCTTCTGTTTCCTCTGCTCTTGTGTTGGCTCTTTTTTTTCCACAGACATGAGAAACAAGAGGTCTTACAGGAACTAAGGGTTGACACTCATCTAGGAATGAACCTACGGACAAGACAGCAGGTATATGAAAATAGACTGTTCCAGCCCCAAGAAGGTTGTCTGCCTGTGTTGGTGAGGCTGGCAAAGTGTGGGACAGGAAAAATCATGGAGTCATTTCAAGACAGCTGCCATGTGGCTGAGTCAAGCCCTGTTCTTAAGTCACTTTATTTTTTCCTATGTACTAGACAAAACTGCCTCTGAAATGCTTGGGGATAAAATAGATGGATGAAATGTTGCTATTCAGATCAATTTTTGCTTTGTATCTTCCATGTTCTTGTGTTTGTAAGTGTTTTTCAAGGCTGCCTGAAGCCTTGGATTGGTTGCTTTTTGGCATGGAGTTTGAATAAGATTGAAATGTAGTTAAACAAATATAATGAGATTCTGAACGAGTTGTGTTATTCTGAAGATTTTCTCATGTTTAGCTACAATTCCATTTATAGAATACATGTAAGGATTAGCATGCAACAGCCCAAGAGAAGCATATATGTTGTGAGATAGCAGTATGCTTTAGGTCCCATAGCTGCTGCTGGGAGATTTCCTCTTTCGATATCTTCTTGTTTTTCTGGGTTGTCTTTCAGTCAAAAGGGGGCCTTTCCTGGTGCCAATACTGTTTTCAGAAAGTAATCTTACCCAGTTTCCTCCTACATCATCAAAGCCCAGAACACATAGCAGGTGGGTTTTACAATGGCACAACGCTATGTGCAGCAAAAAGCATTTGAATCCTCTCTGTATATATCTTTAATAAGAAGAAACATAATTGGAAATCAGAGCATGGATTCAAAGGAGATTGACTACTGCTCCCTGTTTAATTCAGTGTGTACCAAGGCCTATGCATTCAGAAAGTCCGTCCAGTTTAGGTTGTGGCACAGGTGGATGAATACAAGCACATAATGTATATCCAGTGGGTCTCATAAGGGCCACTCTACTTCCCAGTGACGTCAATAAAATCTCCCTCTGCCACAAGCAAATGGATTTGAATCTTCACTGCCTACTGACATTGCACTTGGGCAGACGGTTGGCTGGAGTTCAAATAATGATGAATCAGCATTATCAGGGCAAAAGTAGTATTTTCATTTTGTTAAACCCGGCTGCTCATTATTAACTGAATAAATTTCTTCATTGTGTCACCCCATAGTGCCACAATAGCCTGGTTGTGGAAAGCAAAGGACCTGTTATGTTTAGGTTTGTGTTTTCTCATACTGCTGCAGACATTTTTTCCTCCCCATCCTACTGCCAAGCAAACAATCTGATTCATTTTCCAGAGCTACCATCTTCCCTTGGAAAGTGAATCCCTTCTTCTTGTTCTGTTTGTTGTGCTTCCAAGCGTGTCTCTAGGATTGGATGGACAATGTTGCAAGTATTGTTAGGTGCTACGCTAAAACTCTAGCTGGGCGAGTTGTACCTACAACCAAGGGAAAGACTGAGGCTCATCTTTACCTGATGCCATGTGTGAATATCACACTTTCCATACACCAGTCTTTCAAAATAGATTAATTAAAATATTCTCATAATATATTTTAAAAGCATATCTAGTTAAAATCACCCTTGTTTAGAAATTCTTTCCACTCATCACAAAGATCATGGTGAAGAGGCAGGAGCCTCCACTGAGGATTTTCAATCTATTATTTTGGACAACTTGAAAGAATTTTTTGCCATTGACAGTGTGGAATCTTTACTGTTGCAGTACAATGTGATTTTAGGAATACTTTTAAGTTCCAGGTGGCCTGGAAAGATTCATGACTCCAAATTAAATGCGTAGGCTTCTTACGAGGTATAAAGAGTCTGTTGTCTAGGAATTAGATCCCCAAAGGGCATCATACTGAGGGGGGAGCAGGACTTGTAACAGGAAAAGCCAGAAATGAGGTAGAGGAGGTAACAGTGATGCCTTTCTCCTCATAAAAATGCTCTAACCACCAGCACACCCTGACCCAGGCCTACTTTCATTCTTGGGTGTTTCCTGACTTGGGCTGTGCCCACGAGAGTGATAGAGGCAGGCCCCAACCTGCCTGCACGTATGCATGTGCAACTGCATGAACCATCAAAATTAAGGCAGATGAGCTCATAACTGTATATCAAGGTCAGACTAACTTTGCCGTAAAGATTGAACAAAACTCCCACGGCACCACTAGTCAGCTTAGCTGAGGTTTTAAGGATTTCACGTTTAGACTCATCCACACACAACTGTGTGTTGGGTTCCTAAGTCTTACCCAAATGTCTTTATGAATGCAGACCAAAGCCTTCCCCTGATCTCCAACATAAACCTACCTCCTCTCAAGAGGACCAATCCATGGCATGCAGTGCGGGTCAATCAACATGACTGAGACGTTTCAGATGGCATTACCAGTCACAGGATAAAGCCACCTGAGCTCACACAGTGTGGCAGAATGTCCATTCCAAGGAAGCCATCTGTCAATCATAAAGAGGCTGGGATTGCAAATCAATATTTCTCTATTAATTTCTCAAGCAGGAGAGCTGAATTAAGACTGCAGGTCCTGGAAATTAGTCTGTGGAAACACTTTTCAGTTACCATCAGCATTATGAAATGGTGTAGGCACACTCCAAGTTGCAGAATAAAATATAATTCAAACAAGTAAATATTCCATGGTCTGGTTGTACCTTACCTTTCTGAAGAAGCCCAAATCAAACAAACGTGCTTTACCAGGTATGTAGCCAATTTCACTGTGTGTATGCAAATAGGACCCCTTCCTCACTATTGTGGCAACCTTCTAATATCCTAAAGCTTAGAGGCTAATTACAGCTATCTAAAAATCCAGTTGACCATCACTTCTTCAGTGAGTTTATGACATCTTTCCTTAGCAGGATATTAATAACAGACTTGGTGAGACATGTAGAATTTGCCAACACCTCACAAAGAGTTTCCATAGGAAATCCACAGCAATGCAGTTGATAAATATTTATATTTACAGGTGAGATGGCATACACCATTCAGTATTTCTTGTTAAAGGTCCTCCTTATTTCCTTCTATTTGTCCTAGTCTTCATTAAAATCTGCAATTCATAAAAAGGAGCAAAAAGCCAGTCTGAAAACAGCATAAACCAACAACATGCTACTCATAAATTTCAAAACATTCTCAGCATCCAAAGCCTCTTTAAATTGAAGCCATTTTGAGACATTACTGTCTCAGTCTGTTGCTGATCATAATCCTCTGTCCTGGTATTCATTTTCCAAGAGTGATGCTCCTGTTCTGTAAATCAGAGAGTCTGAACCCTAAGTGGGCATACTGACAAATCTTGCAGGGCAGGATCCCTCTTTCTTTGCAGAAGCACAGCTCCTTGTACTCCTCAGTAAAGTTACAGAGGCCAGTGGAATAAACCCCATGCCCCCAGTGGCTCCCTGGGACCAGACTAAGGCCCACAGCCTGCAAAAGAACTTTTACATTCCAGCATACACTGAGGAAGATAAGTTATATATTCATCAAGTGTCCTACCTAAACAGAGAATTAAATAAAAACCCCATAGCAACAATAGCAATACATCTTTATTTTTAAACCAAGAGCTTCTGTGCGGTTTCAAAATTTTTTCATTCCGTTATTCATGGCAAAAGAACTCCTCCTAAAGATGTTTAGAGAACAGGTAAAGGCAAGCAGGAGGCTGTAAGGAATGAATGTCTAGGAAAGCTGTCTTAAAAACAAGTACACCTGTGAGGAACAATTGGCAGACTGTTGGGACTTTTATGGATAATTACATTACACAGGCTCTCATAATGTCAGATGTAATATAATAAATAGGCTGCTCGCTTTGGTGTTCCCTATAGTCAGCTAGAGCTATCTGGAAGACAACTCTTCATTTTTCTGGTTTGTGTGAAAATTATGTCTTTTTGTCAGGAGCTCTACTTTGCAGAACACCACACAGCCCAGCAGTTGCTCGTCGCAGTTGTAATTAGATTATATCAAACTGGCAGTGTTGGAGCACTGGTGCCCATGTTCTCTCATTCAGCTTTAATTCGTGAGCTCCTCCAAAGCACCGAGCTTGCCACAGTGATGCCTGCTGAGGATGACGGCAGTGGTGGGAGGAGGGTGAGGATGGGCCCTACCCTTGGAGGTGTTAAATACACCAGTCGTGGCCTCTCACCCTGAGGCTGCCCTCTGTAGCTGGAGGTACTCTGAACCTCGCAAAGGATACTCAGGGTCTGGTAAGACTGGCTATTGAACTTGTTATTTTCCTATGGAATAAATGAAATGATGCTGGGGTTATTTTTTTTTAAAGACAGTACAGGGATATCAGTAAAAAAAAAAACCCATTGGGAAATACATATGGTGCCTATTTGCATTTTGCCCTGCCTTGTGCAGAGGCATCTCATCAGGTCTTTTAGGAAAGCATCAAGGGAAAAGAAGTGGCAGCTTTTGAGCTGCTATGAGCTAAGAATTGTGTTGGAGAGGCAAATCTCAGGCCTATGCTTCTTACTTTATCCTCCCCTGTATGCCCCAGTGGTGGACATCCATGATAAAAAGGTGTTGCTGGTCAGCCCTGAACTCAGCTGTGCTGTTCTTCTCATTTGGGTGGTAAAGGTAGGCTCCTGGAGAGCTGTGTATCCCCACAAGAAGGAAAGTGCTGCATCCAGCTTCAGCCAGAGGTCAGCCAGTGTGTGCTGATGCTTGAACTACTGCCCAGACATGCACACACAAAACACAGCATTTGGGAGCAGAGGCTGGCGTAGGTTTCCTCTACAGCACTCCCTGCTCACACAGGCCTTTGCTAACAAAACAATGAGCACCACCTGCATGGTCTTTTTCTCCCAGCTTCTCCAACACAGTCAAAATGATCATGCTACCATGAGGTGGAGGGTCATCTCTTCCCTAGCAAGTGTGTCTGTTTCTTTGAAATGATGGTGCTGAGTCTGATGGATTAGAAATCAACTGGACAATTAAGCATGGAGTACTTCACTGCATTTATGGGTACAGCTTGAAGGAAGTGGATTTTTCAAGCAGTGGGGTGAAGAGACTTCTGGTGAGGTTTTACTGGCTGAGGTTTTGTCGTGGTTTAACCCGGCTGGCAACTAAGCACCACACAGCCGCTCGCCCACTCCCCCCCTCCCTCAGTGGGATGGGGGAGAGAATCGGGAAGAAAATAAAAGGTTAGAGCCGAGGGCTGAGATAAAGACAGTTTAATAAGAGAAAATAATAATAATAGTAATAATGAGAATGATAACAGAATATACAGAATATACAAAACGAATCATGCACAACGCAATTGCTCACCACCCACTGACTGATGCCCAGCCCGTCCCGAGCCGTGATCAGTCCTCGAGCAGCGATCACTCTCCCCGCGACCGACCGACCAACTAACCCCCCCGAGCATGACGTTATATGGTATGGAATAGCCCTTTGGTCAGTTTGGGTTAGCTGTGCTAGCTGTGCTGTACTCCCAGCTTGTTACGCACCTGGCCGAGCAGGAGAAGCTCAAAAAGTCCTTGAGTAATCTGAGCACTGCTTGGCAACAACTGAAAACATCAGTGTGTTATCAACATTCTTCTGGTACTAAATCTAAAACACAGCACTATGCTAGCTACTATGAAGAAAATTAGCTCTATCCCAGCTGAAACCAGGACAGGTTTTTTTTTTTTGCTTGTGTGTTTTTATCCCCCCACCTAAACCTACAAGCTGAGTGCCAGTGAATGGAGTAGGTCTGCAAAAGGAGAAAGCTCCCAGTTTGCCCAATATTTACCAAGAACAGAATCTTACTCTAGGCATTTCTGGTAGTCATCTGAGGAAGAGAATAAAATAAATGTAGCCATCTTTCAGAGTCTGCTTGAGCAGCCAATCTTTTTATGTTGTAATGACATGTGCATTTAATAAAGATATAGAGTATTCTGAGAAGAGTAAATCTACACCCTTATCTTAGAGACATTTAGAATGAAGATTTCATTTAATTGTGGCTCACTGCTGAGCACAATTTACCAAAATGGCAGTAAACTGCTATTGAACTGTAACTTCTAAAGATGTCTAAGTGCTTGGGTAATTTGTGGGTTTTTCCTCCTTTGCAAGATAGTAATAAAATAGCTAAAAATAGGAAGGAAAGATAGCAGCAAGGCTTTCAAAGCAAAGAAAGAAGTGGTAACATACTCAGGGGCTCTAATACAAGCATCACCGCCCCAACAAGTGGTACACCTTGGCCCCCTTACCTTTGTTCACAGAGCTGTCTTAACACAAAGACCATGCCAAATAAATAAAATTATGGGCTTGTATCCCAGAGAGATGCAATCCAGCACTACTGGTGCTTTTTTAAATTTACAAGCCCTTTAAGAAATTTCCCATAGGTGAGATATGGGCTTAGCTTTCCTTAACTGGGTTTCACAGACCCCTTAAAAGTGGCATGTGACCCCCTCCTCTCCCTCCCCATCCTGTTCCACAGCCAGAGGTAAAATCAATGGCTGTAGCTGCACAGGATTTGTGTCCACAGCTGAACCCTTTTATTGTCCATTCGTGCAACTCTGAGGGTCTTGGTTCTGCACTGGTGGCCCTGGGAGCTCCCTTTGATCCCTGCCCGTTAGTGGAATCCCTGGGGAGTAAGACCAATAACTCTGACTTGCCTGTGACGATTATTTGGCTGTAACAACTGAGCCCTATGGGACTGACAGAATCATTTTCATGTCCTAAGTGTCCTCAGAGAAGCATTTGGTTCAACGTGACTCAGAAAAGATGTAAACTTATGGAGCAAACAGGGTCCTCTTTAAGTATAAAATGCAGAAGAGGCGCTCTGCGCCTAGGGTGAGCAGAGTGGGCCTCAGCTTTGAGGTGCAGTGACAGGGAAGCTCCGCATTCAAGTGACCAAAAAGCATTGGCCTCCTCAAATGGTAGCTCCAAGATGGGAATGGGAGAAGATCCAAACAGGCAGCCAGGAGAGGAGTTCAAGAACAGCACAGGCAGCAGGAAAGAATCAGGAAAAACCAAAAGGAAGGTGCTGGGAAGGAAAGAGAGTTCCGAGATTTATCCAGGCTTTTTCTTTTCGTAACAGCCTTGCTGGTTAAGGTTTGGGTTTGCGTTTTTTAGTTTGGTTGGTGTGGGATTATTTTGTTGTGGGTTTGGTTTTTTGGGTTTTATTTTTTTTTTTTACAGTATAATCTAGACATGATTATACTGTGATAATCATATATATATATATATAATATAATCTATACATGATTATACAGCAGAGCTACTGAATGCCTTCTTTGCTTCAGTCTTCACTGTCGAGGCTGGCCCTCAGGCTCCCCAGTCCTGGCAGGTAAGCGAGCAAGCTTGGAGAAAGGACAGCCTTCCCTCTGTCAATGTGGGTCAGGTTAGGGATCTTTTAAGGAAGCTGGACACCCACAAGTCCATGGGCCCCGATGGAATGCACCCGCGAGTGCTGAAGGAACTGGCAGATGACATTGCTGAGCCACT
>NW_009260610.1:1203769-1259307 GCF_000687185.1 Egretta garzetta
CCTGGGAGTCCTGGTGGACAATAAGCTGACCATGAGCCAGCAATGTGCCCTTGTTGCCAAGAAGGCTAATGGTATCCTGGGGTGTATTAAGAGGAGTGTGGCCAGCAGGTCGAGGGAGGTTATCTTCCCCCTCTACTCTGCCCTGGTGAGACCCCACCTGGAGTACTGTGTCCAGTTCTGGGCTCCCCAGTTCAAGAAAGATGAGGAACTCCTAGAAAGAGTCAACTTTTGCCCTCAGGAGGAGGGCAACTAGGATGATGAAGGGACTGGAGCACCTCCCCTACGAGGAAAGGCTGAGAGAGTTGGGCTTGTTCAGCCTGAAGAAGAGAAGACTGAGAGGGGACCTTATCAACACATACAAATATCTTAAGGGCGGAAGTAATGAGGATGGAAGCAGTCTGTTTGAAGTGATGTCCTGCGACAGGACTAGGGGCAATGGGTGCAAACTGAAACATAAGAGGTTTCAGTTGAATATGAGGAAAAACTTCTTTACTTTGAGGGTGACAGAGCACTGGAACAGGCTGCCCAGGGAGGTTGTGGAGTCTCCTTCTCTGGAGATATTCAAGGCCCGCCTGGATGAAGTCCTGTGTAGAATGCTCTAGGAGAGCCTGCTTTAGCAGGGGGGTTGGACTGATGGTCTCCCGAGGTCCCTTCCAACCCTTGCGATTCTGCGATTCTGTGTATGATGATGCAAGCTGTGATCTTTGTGTCCACTGGGCATGTCAAGAATTAGTCCCAGCTGCAGCAGATTTTGTTAGGCTAAGCAATAGGCTCCTCTTCCTTGGAGCGGGCAAATGAAAGATTCCCAGCAGTCACCGCTCGGCAGGTATGCAGCGTGGGGAGCAGAGATTTGATAGACTGCAGTGCTACGGCATCAGCGCTGAGCTACCTGCTTATAGTGACTAAGTAAATTGGCACCTGGGTAATGTTTATCAAGGGTATTATGTTGAAACACAATGCCAGGACTGTGGATCTTTCCTTATTCTTATTAACAGAAAGTGTAATCTACCTCTAGGAGATAACAAATAAGTAAAGTTCATAGCTATTATTAGCTTCAGATACGTTCAGTGTGAATATTGCATGCTGGAAGTTATCTCACATTCATGTAAATTACATTGACTAGAAAATACTAATTCTCTCCCTGAGATAACAAATATATATGTAAAATATTCTAATCTAGTGATGCTAGTGTGTCTAGGGAGGGCTATTACAACATGAAATTTAGACGAATCATGGAAGTTGAACATTCGATCAACTTTTCAGGTAGTGATGTCTTCGGCTGTGTGCCCAGGCAGGTGAATGGCACACTGCAGAAATGAAGAACTTGCTCTTGTCAAGAGAATGCCTCTTTCAACCATCATCCAAAGGCAGGAGTGTCCACTTTCTTCTGGATTTGCCAGTGGGATCAAGGAAACACAATAATGTCTTTCTTTTATTTTTATTTTTCCTTTAGAATTTCATTTTCGGTATTTGTTTTGCTGTACATATTGAGTTGTTCATCTCTGCCGCTTCTGTTAGCAAGAAATGAATAAAGTCAAATGAGCTGAATGAGTTGTCTGACGAAGAGTGTGAAATTTACTTGAAAAATCATTCAGCAGTTGTTGGAGACAACAAAGAAAACTGAGAAAAGTCAGTTGCATATTTATAGAGGTGATGTCAACAGCTTTCAGGTCGGTCTGCAGCTCCTCTCCTCTTCTGCATACACACAAGTGGGAGAGCTTGCAATTTTTGCCAGGCAGCTGTGCAGTCGTCCATTACGCTGAGGCTATGCTGACCCCAGGAAGACTGCTCCAGAGCTCAGGGGAAAAATTTAGAAATGCATTTTCTTAGTTTAATGTGCTGCTTTCTAAAATGAGGTTTTCACTTAATTTACTCCCGAGGCTGAGAGTTCAGAGCTCACATCCACTGGCCACGTTGTAAAGTAAAATAATGCCCAGCCAAACTGCTAGGACAATGAGAAGAAATTATTCTCCTTCATTTCTTTGTGTGCAAGTTGATATATTTCTAGTGGAGATGAAAGGTGCTGGGCTGGCATCCCTGGAAAATAAAATCCTTCACCAGTTTGTGTTGGTTCAGTGCAAGATTTCACACTGGATTCACCATTGAGCCACGTTTCTGGCCAGAAGGGGTTGCCCCAGAGGTGCCAGAGTAATTCCATCATTTGCAGCTTACTCAGTCCTTGTCTGCCTGGAAACTCCCAGAGTTGTTAATTAATGTAATTCCTTGTTGTACTTGTCATAGTGTAGACAGCAGGACTGAACCCATCAGGCTTTTCACACAGACCCCAAAGAGCTGACAAATGGTGACAGTGTTCAGTCACTGCTTGTGACTCACACACTGAGCTTGACCAGGTCAGAGACAACAACCTTGAGAGCTAAGGCTCAGTATGGGTTTGCAGCCCTGGTACACAGGAGACAAAAATATTGAGAGCAATAGAAGAAAGCTGCTTTTAACTAATAATGAAAGGCTAGTGCTATGAAAAGTGTCCAAAAACATTGATTCAATTTCTAAATGCTTGCTTACTTAAAAAATGTAATTGTTCCCCTTTCTTACTTGGTGTTCACAAACGCCTGATGTTCTGAGATTGGCCTTGTATCAAGAGATACAGATATCTGAATTTTCATGTCAGCAAAATGGCAAAGAACAAGGACTGAAATCTTGGCCTGTGGAGGTCAATGTAGCTTTGCCATTGACATTCAACTGAGGCAATTTTCTTCCCCGGGCACATTGTGATTTGAGAATAAGGCACTAATCCTCTGATTTAATTTTTTTTAGTCATCTGCGGTTCAGAAAATATACTTATCACTCTGGGCCTTTAACCAAAAGGAAGTGGTTTATGAGCAAATGAAGCATGTTCCTTCAAGATTTACAAAAAGAATGAACTAGCAAAACCAGTATTTATCCACGTATAATTTTGGCCAGAAAAGAGGTGAAACCAAAAAACAGAACTCCCATTATTTAAAGGATGTATTGGAAATCTCCCCAAACTTCTTTAAATGCTAGAACAAAACTTGCTTTAAAAGTAATAATGTTTGGGTTATTTGTTATTGTTCAGATATGTTATTCAGAAATAATTTCTGACTCCATACAGCGGACATACATAAAAGAAATAAAAAGGACTTTTTAGTTCTATACCTTTTAGGCTTTATATTACTTTTTGCCTTGAATCATCAGCCTATCCTGCAAAGTTTTTTTGATGTCATTAATAGTGAAGAAGAATTAAAATATGGTTCTTGAATATTATGTCCTTCTTTTAAGAGAATGTTTTTTTCAAATAAGTTGTATTGGGTGACTTTTTTTTTCCAATCTCAGGCTTTTCAGAGGTGCCATTTACTTTGAAGAAGCTTCTAATCCTTCCTTCTCTCATTTTTCTGGCTCTCTTAATGTTTTGACTACAGAGAGGGAAAGAGTTTTCTTCTTTCACATTTTTCTTGACTGACCCATGAAAATTAAGTCTCATTAGAAGCATTAAAAAGAAGCCTGTCTGTTATCCTTACCTTTGAAAAACAGTCTCTGTTCTTACGGCTGACATTTTGGTTGCACATCCGTGATGTTATGTATGTTTATTTCAAAGATTCAGTTTCCTTCCCTTATTCCCCTGCACTTCCCAAAGTCTGGAGCAGGAGTGTGATGCACAGATGTAGCGTCCTGGCCAAAGATCAGTGATATCATGGGAAGTATGAACAGTGTGTGTATGTGTACTCAGGCACATGTTGCCAAAGGAATGGTAACCTATTCTAGGAGCTTGGGCCAAGGAAGAAAGCAGAGGGTGCTGGGGAATGATGGCAGGAGCCACCAGGGTGTCTAGAAAGGTCTGGGAGTGAAAAGCTTGTGGAAATTATACTTATTTTTGTTCTGGTTTGGTTTTTGGTTTTTTTTTGGCTATACTCTCTTATACTCCTGTTAACAGTTACACTCCTTCCTCGGGGTGATGAGCATGAAAAGGCTGGTCTTCAGTGAGTATTTTCACAAACAATAACACAGACTTGTGACTCACGATAAATTTCTGTAGAGTAGTGAGTAACTGCTTATCAGCTGAGTTGCAGCAACCATTCTTCTCCGTGCTCACGGCCTGTGAGAAAGGGCAGCGCAGCAGAAACTGGGCTTAGAAGTTTGTGTAGAAATGGTTGTGCCATTTTCACATGTAACCACTGGCCCTCCTCTCACCTGACTGCTACAAAGTCTCTCCTGGGTGTTACTGCTCCCAGGGCAGCATTTACTGCGTTGCTTGTGTGAGCGCTCCTCATCTGCTCCCCTGCAAAGCCAAACAGTTTGCCTTGAGCTGTCGGTGACAGCATTGACTAGAGGAAAACTGCTCATACCACCTGTTCTCACTTTGCTGAGGGATAGCAATAGTGAACTTGAGCCATAATCCAATAATGCTATCTTCAACTGGTTTTTAATTGTATGTCCACTGCCAGTGCCTTCACACTAATTTAGTTGTATCAGTACAAAACACTACATAAGGCATTTATTATTTTTAGGGAAAGGCAAAGGCAAAATTACCTAAACCAAGAGTGCTACAGTGGCTTGCACACTAATTTAACTAAAATGTATTTTAAAAATTTGGTTTTGTACATGATGAGAAGTGATTTGAAGAAGAGTAAGAGAAATAAGTGAAGTAATGGAGATTTTTTTTAGATTTGCCATTCTGACTTTGAAGGCACATCTCTGTTGCACTCTGTATGCAGTATGCTACAGCGGTAGTGGTAGTACAAAAGTGGTCCTAGGATACCAGAGCCGTTGCACCTAATGAAATTAAATTTTGCCACCGTATTGCCAGAAACAGTGAAGACATCTTTAAACAGCACGGTCAGACACAGAAGGCAGCACTTCTCAGCCCTCCAGGGGAAATGAGATGCACCATTACCTGTACATTTCTAAATAGGAACAAATAGGCAAAGTAGAGTGGACAATTTCATACCTGACTGCAGTATGTATAAATTCAAGCCATTTTCCAATGCACAGATGGTTTTGGGCACCTCAGAACGCTATTACATTTATGAAGATTTTTTGGCCATTCGAAAGTCTGGTTTGTCTTTTCAGTGCAGTTAACAAAAACCTCTTTGGTCCACCACAAAGCCTATATTACTTACAGGAACTATACAAACACATGTCATATACCTGGATTTGCTCTTCTGAGTCATCTTCAAATCACCAGCAGCTGATAGTTCAAAAAGGATGTTACCAAGTCATATTTACTTACAGTCAATTTAATTTTAGTAGAACCCATACATTTCAATGAATCTGCTTTTATTGCTGATAGACATTTGATACCTGTCAGTCTTGAGAGGCACCTATACTATTGGTCTCAGTAAATCCTTTGATATCAGTAGGATTCAAGACCAATAGAGAACCAACACCTGAAATTCATAGACACTGATGCCAAAAAATTTTGATACCTATTGATAGGCATTGATACCTTTCAAATGTGATAGGCTTCTATACCTGTTGGACTTGAGACTGATTTTTATATTGGTAGACATTGAGACCTATCAATAGCAAGACCTTTGGATATCAATATGTGTTGATGCCTATAAATTTTTAGGCATGGATACCAATAGCTATTGATGGATAGATGTAGATGAGAAGGCACAGATACCTTCTGATCTCAATAGGTGACTATACTTATTGGTCTCAAGACCAATTTTGATACCAATAGACATCAAGACTCATGGATAGTGAGACCTTTTGATGCTGACAAACACTGATGTCTATCAATTTCAAGACCTATCCTTAAGCATCAATATCAATACCTAGTGATACACATTGATACCTTTTCATTTCAATAGGCCTCTACATCTATCAGTCTCGAAAAATTTCTTGATATCAGTAGACACCATGACCTATCAGTAGTGAGACCTTTCAATATCTGTGGGCATCAATGCCTATCAGTTTAGATGCCTCTTGATAGACGTTGATATCTATAGCTATTGGCCAATAGCTGTAGGCATAGATGACTTTCTATCTCAACTGGTATTTATTCCTATCAGTCTTGAGTGATGAGAGTGAGACCTTTCGGTATCATTAGTCATTGAAACAATAGGCATCTATACCTATCGATATAGAGACTGCTTTTGACATGAGTAAGCACTGAGATCTATAGACAGCAAGACTTTTTGATATTCATAGGCATCAATATCTTTAGATCTCAATAGGAGACCAAATACTTTGGTCTCAAGAAACTTATCAGTCCTTGTAGAAATCAAGACATATAGATAGTGAGCCCTTTTGACGTAGATAGGCATCAAGGGCTATTGATTTTGACACCTATCTAAAGGTGTTTTTATCAATAGGTGATTATCACATCAATGTCTATCAATAGGCATTGATACTTTCTCATTTTAATAGGCATTTATATCCTTCGGTCTCAGGAAATTTTTTTAAATTGGTACGAATCAAGACCTAGAGATAGCGAGACCTTTCGATATTGGTAGCCTTCAATACCTATTAAATGCTGACTTCATATTAGTTAAAGGACATTACATTTTCTACAAAATTTTAGCAATCATCTTGTAATGTACTAAAAGTTAAAAGTAATTCTGTATGCTCTGTAGCTAAATATGGCTGCAAATTAGTATTTCCCTAAAACTTCAGGGCTTAATAAGAAGTAATGTGAAATAATGAAAGTTATTTTTAGAATAAGAAAATTACAGAATATACTCCAGTTAATGATCAATTTTTCATGAAAAATTATCATCTAAGTGCACATGAATTTCCTGATAAGTATCAGTATAATTGTAAAAGATCAAATCATGTAACACATAAGAGTAATTGTAATGTAATTACACTGATCACTCTGTTTTTTTTCCTCTGTTATGCATGTGTGTAGGTAGACAGAACAATTAATAAGTTATAGAACAGTTCACATTGATTTGTACAGCTCTGGTTCAAAGCAGAGCAAAATCCCAGATGGGCAGAAAAATTAAAATTGCACTGTGGAAAAAAAAAAAAAAAGCATTAACTTTTTTTTCATTTTTTTTGCCCTACTTTTTCTGAAAGCTTGTAAATTAGCTGCTACTTAGGGTTCTAATACAGAGCAAAGCATTTGTTATCCACTTAGCAGTGCTACTCATCTCTGCTATGGAAAATATCAATGTTAGTGCACTTCCACTGAAAAGCACTCAAATATTTAAAACAAACAGAAACAATTAGCTTTGATCTAAAATCCAGCACTCATATATACAAGAAATATAACTTGAAGCTTACTAATGCATTTTCTGTGTCCCTTTTATTTGTATTGAAATAAAAATAAAGTCACTTCATGGCAAATGCTCTTATTAGTTTATCTTATAGCTGTGTTCTTTCCAGGAGGACCTTCATTTCTTGCTATTTTTCTCATGTTTGTTAAGGTTTACATTTGCTGGGTTCCACTGACAATGTTTCAGTGAAATAATATTTAAATAGCACAACCTAGCACTCTCGGTAGATCACTGCCTTTAACTCACTAGTTGTTCTGTCGGCAGTGATATTGTTCTTTCATGCATCATTACAACTTGCTTTTGAGATGCTGAAAAAACCTAGAAAGTCTCCAGTACCTAGATATGTAACAGGGTGAGAGAATTAGGTTGAATCCTAAAAAGATGGGAGCATCCACAATTTGTGGTGCTTTGCAGGGGCACAGCTCCTTCAGGCACCAGTCAGCTCACAACCCACCTGTTGGAAGTGCAAATGAATTATTCATTTAAACAACTGTTTAGGTTTCAAGTAAACACTGATTTTTGGAGGCACTTTCTTTTTTTGGGTTTGGGTTTTTTTTGTGTGTGTGAGTTCAGGTTGATTTTTGAACTGCAAAACCACATATGATTGAAGAGAGAGGGCTGAAATCATCTCTGAATCCTAAATCTTGAGCTGGGTTTGTACTTGGGTAGATTTTCTTCACCATTTCTTTTTATTTCACTCTATATATCCTTTTAATTAAATTGGGTACTTGCTAGAGCTGCTCAGCTAGAAGGTTTTGACCCCTAATATGTTACAGAAAATGTAACTTCTGCCTTATTGTCTCCTCCATGAGCCTGAGCGCTGACTGGGAGAGCTCACATGTGGCGGCCCAGATTTACGGGCTGTGAGGGCACCCTGCGCTCCTGGGTCTCAGCTGCGGTGGCTCACCAGGGGCGGACCAGCAGGCAGCAATGCCAGGCGCTGCATCCGCACAGGCTGTGCAGAGATTTCCAGGGCACTTCCATGAATGCAGCCAGTCATCAGATGTCAGCCTTGAGTCACCATGAACCCATCAGTTCAGATCAGGACGGCGCCTGTAGTCTTCTATCATCCTCTCACAAAACCGCTTCCTCAGGATCCCATTTATGTCGGGGTACTGTGGAGGAAATGTGCATGCCAGCAGCTAACCATGTTTCCAAACAAAGGACTTGTTCTCTGTGGTTATAACAAGAGCATCAGGCCTGCTGCCTGCAAGCTTAGCTAACAGATCTGCCTACACACTTAAATGAAGTGTAGTTTGGTTTTTTCCCTCCGTTCCAGTGTGCCCACTGTGAATTGTGCATCATCCTTATTCACAGTCTGTACAAATCATATCAAGAACTAGTACATCACTTTGAATCCTGAGTGGCCTGCTCCTCTGAGGATGTTACCTAATCCTAATCCTCTGAGCCATCCCATATTACTCACTTGCTAATTTTGACTCACTATCTGAATGCTTCAAGAGCATGGGTAGTCAGGCTGTATGCATATTCTTTATTTTATTTGAACTACTAAAACATTATCTATTCTTTCTCTCTGGATACATTGCATGACAAAGCATAAACAAATCATAGGGAATAAATTGAATAAGGTATCTGAATGTCCTCTGCAAGGTTTTCTCACCATGTCAAGAAGGCCTCTCCAGAACTGGGAGGAGTGGCTGATATGCCGGAAGGCTGGAAGTTCAACAAGGGCAAGTGTCGAGTGCTGCACCTGGGGAGGTCAAACCCCATGCACCAGTACAGGCTGGGGGATGACCTGCTGGAAAGCAGCTCTGCTGAGAGGGACCTGGGAGTCCTGGTGGACAACAAGCTGACCATGAGCCAGCAAGGTGCCCTTATTGCCAAGAAGGCCAATGGTACCCTGGGGTGCATTAAGAGGAGTGTGGCCAGCAGGTCGAGGGAGGTTATCCTCCCCCTCTACTCTGCCCTGGTGAGACCCCACCTGGAGTACTGTGTCCAGTTCTGGGCTCCCCAGTTCAAGAAAGATGAGGAACTCCTAGAAAGAGTCCAGAGGAGAGCAACAAGGATGATAAGGGGACTGGAGCATCTCCCCTATGAGGAAAGGCTGAGGGAGCTGGGCTTGTTCAGCCTGAAGAAAAGACTGAGAGGGGTTCTCATCAACATGTACAAATATCTTAAGGGTGGATGTCACGAGGATGGAGCCAGACTCTTCTCAGTGGTGCCCAGAAACAGGACAAGGGGCAATGGGCACAAACTGAAACATAAGAGATTTCAGTTGAATATGAGGAAGAACTTCTTTACTCAGAGGGTGACGGGGCACTGGAACAGGCTGCCCAGGGGGCTTGTGGAGTCTCCTTCTCTGGAGATATTCAAAGCCTGCCTGGACAAAGTCCTATGTAACATGCTCTAGGAGAACCTGCTTTAGCAGGGGGGTTGGACTAGATGATCTCCCGAGGTCCCTTCCAACCCTTGCCATTCTGTGATTCCATTTGCCCAATACATTTACAGCTGCTCTAGGTTTGTTTGTTAGAAGCTGTGGCAAAGTCTGTACAGCAGAAAGGTATACAGACCCCAGCACTTTGGGGTGACTGAAGGAGAGACTGTTAGCTTCAGTGGCCTGTTACTGAACGTGCATGTTTAGCAAGTCCCTTCAATTTTAAAGACGATCATAAATAATGCAGGTCCTTCAGGTGAACCTTCTCTGCCTTGCTTGACATTTCAGAGCAAGACACACACATATATATAATAAACAGCACATTATGAAAAGCCAGTCTCTAGCTGACAGAAACATGGATGGCTGTAGCGTGGTCAGCGTCAGAAAGCCAAGTCCAAGTCCTTCTGTTCCAACACATATGCAGACACCACTCAGTCTGGACCTGTTTTCTTTGGCTGGTCATACAGACACATCCAAATGAATACATGGCAAGCCTAACACTGCACATGGACATGAACTTCGACATTGGGTAAGTTGCCCCTGCCTTCTAGAGGTGTCACAGGTCACGCATGTCCCCCTTCCCCTGGCATATAAGGGTGTGATGGTTCTGAGCTCAGCAGGACACAGCTCCTCAAGGAAGAGGAGCAATTCCTCAAGGATCCTCTAGGATCTCCCAGCAAGAAAACCAATAGGCAGTGATTGCCTTTCCTTCAGCCTGTTTGCAAGGGAGTAAAAATATATACCTACTCATCCGGGACTAATACTGAAGAATCCACGTGGCTGTGGATGCATGACCTTTTCTTCTTGCTCCAATGAGATACTTGTGGAGTCTTAATGTGCCAGGTATCACTGTGAATCACAGTTAATTAACTGGTGCACCAGAGAAGCAGCAACTGTCCTCTGCTGAGCTTGGGAACCAGCAGGTGTTAGGTGCTGCACAAATGCCTCAGGAAAAAAAGGCCCTGTAACAACTATCTCATTCAGCGAGGACAAGTCATGTTATGCCTGCAGCTGAAAGATACAGCAGCAGTTTCCAGCTTTTAGTGCTTCAAAATTTTTATTGCTAGTTAAATAAAAGCAAACTGAAGTTTTCATCTAAATGAAGCCTATAATTTTGTGGGACCCAGTGGCTACATTTTTCACATGGTTGTAGGAAGGGAATGAAATCTCTGGACAGCACTTATTATCCATTCTCCTAGGCATTCATTCCATATTCTGATAAAGATCAGCCTTGGGCTTTCTGCTTATTGATCTCAGCCAAAAGGCAGAACTCTCAGCTCCAGCAAGTGTTTCTGCTAATATATTTTCCTTCCAACATTAATACTCTTTCTAATTTCAACCTCAAGAAGCAGCAATAAATTGCAGTCTGTGGCTTTAGCTTGTAAAAGCAGAGTGGACCGTACGAATATGTGTTGGACAGCTTGTCACAGCCTGCTGCAAAATCCAATTAATTCTGAGGTTATTATGCCTTCCTTCACTACAGATATTCTAATTGGGGGGGAATAAGGTTGAATGTCCACCCCAGAAAAACACTAAATCTCAATTAATTAGCTGAGATCCCATCAAACTTGCCTATAGTATCTGCTAAAATGCATTGGGGAGTTTGAGCTTGTTATCTAAACTTCTAGGCAGAAAATGGTCAGTATTCCTCTGTAAGTCAATGAAACCTACCTTTAAATACAATTGTGCATCTTAAGTGCCTTGACTGGGCCAAGTCCTGGCTTCCTTGTTGGGCGGAGCTGTTACAAACTTGTGTTTCTTCTGGTGGGCTATTTCCCCACAGGCAGAGTACCCTTCCCACATGAACTGTCTGTGCAGCTGGTGCTGCAGGTCTGGCTGGGAAGGCAGCGCAATTGGGAGTGTTGGCCCAATCTCCCCACACAGCCCTTGCAAGGAGAAAAGGGTCTGAACCCTGAAAAGAGAAAGGGCAGCCTTGCACCCATGGTAGGGCAGAGATGATGTTGGCTGGAGACCAGGATAGCAAATCAAGATATTATTTTTGGTCTTCTCCTGGTGCGGTGCAACCATGTGGTCCCTTCCTTGGGGGTCCTGTACAGATGCATGCAGTTTTACTCCATCTCAAGTCTTAAGCAAATCAATTGAGAGCACATAAAAATAGAGAGAAAAGGAAAGAGCACTAGGCCTGGTGTTCAATGAGTCTGATGCAAAAATGATACAAGCTCTTTTTCTGTTCTTAACATAAAGCTTTCTGAATTACTTCTTAAATATCTGGAAGAATGTGTAGCGCTTCCTAGAGACAGATTTAAGGAGCAAATCACACCTTTCCAGCATATGTAGTTTATTATGTGCACTAGTATTATAAAAACTCAGTTAATTACTGTGAATTATTTGCTTATTGTTGCTCCTTGGAATTTATGGGACAAAGATCAAGTCTAAACAAATCTTTTTGATCTTTCAATGGATTTTGTAAAGTCAAGGGTAAGAAAACCGCACCTGTATTTCTACATTTTTGAACATTTTTGAGTTGAGTTTTTCTTAAGCTGTTGATGTAGAAAAAAAGGAAATTTCATTTCCATAAGCTACAGAGCAAGTATCAAACCTAGCATTAAATGTAGTTACACGACTCTGTGAATTATAATAACCCTTTGTTTCATTATAGAGCTGACATTAGTTTTTCTAGAAGATACTAACAGAAATGTTTCGGAAACAGTTAGTGCTAAACAAATGGTCTGGCTCTTGGGTGACATTAGCTAATCAGATATAAACAAGGGCTTGAAAAATAGGATAAAAACAACTTAATTTGTAAACTGAATATAAGTAAATGGCTTTTGCTTGCCCTTTGTATTCTGGAGGAGTTTTCTCAGAAACAAGCTAGCTAGATGAAGAAAGGAGACAATGACATTTGTCTGGATCTGTTCATATTCACCTGAATCTGTACACACCATGTTTAATTTTTATTTTTATTATGCAGTTCAAGTTCACAGTCTTGAAGCAATTGAAAGGCTGGAGCTAGCTTCTGGCCATGGGCTACCAAGTTAGCTCAGGGCCATACAGACAATCTTGAATTAACCACCTCACAATTGAAGGACCAAGACCAGGCCAGGCCTGGACAACTTCTGGTATGGAAGAGAAGAGGCAATGGGCACAAACTGAAACACAGGAGGCTCTGTCTGAACATCAGGAAACACTTTTTTTTTTTGCTGTGAAGGTGACTGAGCACTGGAATAAGTTCCCCAGGGAGGTTGTAGTGTCTCCCTCCTTGGAGATATTAAAAAGCTGTCTGGACACAGTCCTGGGTAACTGGCTTTAGGTGGCCCTGCTTGAGCAAGGGGGTTGGATCAGATGACCTCCACAGGTGTCTTCCAACCTCAACTGGTCTGTGATTCTGTGAAGAGGAGCGAGGACTCAGGGAAAGACCCTGCCTCAGTTGCTGCCACCTTGGAGCTAGAGATATAAAATGTCGTAGCTTGGAAGGGCAACTCTGCCAAGAGTCACTGTGCCGTTTCCACAGCCCGTAGTCCAACCTCTTCCTCAGCAGAAGAAACCAGCCTGGATATCAATAGCTCTGACACAGGAGTCATCGGCAGAGACAAAATTTGTTGGCATAGGCAAAATCCCAGCAGACTATCACCCTAAGCAGCTGCCTACCATGCCCATGGCTCAAGACAGTCCAGTCTACAGCTCATTCAGATTATGTTCTTAGGCATCCACATGCTGTTTATCCTCGACTGCATGCCTTCTCACAGCCCACAGAAGCCCTCCTCCAATTGCAAATTTTCTTAGTAGCTTCAGAGTGTACTGCCTTAAAGATCTTCGAAATCCATTACCGGGTAATGTTTTTTTAACAGAAGCATAACTAGAAACATATTATTATGAGGAGTGGCACTTTTTTAAAACTAGAGTAACTAGAGTGAATGCTTATCCTGACAAGGTTCAAAGGGTTACTAAAGCTTTTCTATAACCTATAATTGGGTATCATATTTTCCAAAAACTCATTATACTGTATCTGTGAAAAACTATTTTGCAGCAGATAACATGAGTCCCCTTCATGCTGAGTCCATGCATAATATAATGACCCCAGTCACAGCACAAGGTGCTGCAACCAACTGAATTTGTTGCTGACAATTTGTGACAAGCTAGATTCAGATTTGCTGTGCAATGCAAGGAATTGATAGAAAGTGATCATTGGGCAGATGTGACCTCAAATTGAGCTTATTAATGTTCACATTTGAGAATTGTTTCCACACAAGTATTTACAATTTTAAGGAGAAAAAAAAAAATAGTATAATCTATGGAATGGTGCCAAATTGCTCAGTAGGTTGTTAGTGATTGAATGACATCTCCAGCCCAACCTCTTCATCATTTAGACCCCGTGCAGCTCTGCAGACAGTCCTGCTTATGCTGGATTCCTGAATGTTAGTCTTGGCTGTTGATCATAACCATGATAAGAAATATCCTTAAGCTGGCCAAATCCAAAACATTTCATGGGCTATAGGTGGTATCCGATCAGCACTTAATCAGCTTGGGACTTTCGGCATAGGCATCTACTTCAGGGATGTTTCCATGTTGCTCTCAGCATGCCCCTCATGCAGAAAAGTGATATGAGTGCATCTCAGTAGCAGGAAAAGGACTAAACAAATCTTGCTCTGCTTGCACTGACCTCTGGTTCCCAAGTTCACTCATGTCTCTCAAGTTTGCTCCCACAGATACCTGCTGTTTCACAGTGATCTCCCATGAAAGTATTCATGTAGTTAAACTTTATAGATCCTGGCCTTAGATATTGTAGACACTGAATACTTACCTGGGTTCAAACAGAGACTGGCAAATTTATGGGGTCTCTAAATTTGTACAAAACACAGACACATCAGGAAGTTCGTGTGATACACATACTGGTGGTGGGTGAAAATGTAACTGAGGAAGAAGATTTAGATACAAAAGTCCTACTCTTCTGCTCTTCCTTAAACATCTGCTATGTGAAAGAGAGAGTGGTGGCTTAGCTGGCTCTTTGGTCTGACCCAGTATATCCACATTCATGCTCAAGAGCTTTGTTTAGCCAAGGGAAAGGCAGACCTTCCTTCCTTACACGCTCTGAATTGTTCCTTGGTGAATATGCAGAGGACCTCGGTGCCTGTATTAGATGACTGAAGTTTGAAAGTGCACCTCTCTGCTGCAGGAGCCTTGGGGAATGAAAAGACATCATAGCAGAGGAAGGGATCTGCTCCGTTTGGCCTGGCAGTCTGTTGAAGGTCTGCAGGAAATTATTTATGCTGGTTTTTAATTGGTGGCCTGAGATGTTCCTTCACTTTGTAAGCTGCCTCATCCTCCTCACTTTGGACCTGCTCTTAAGGACAATGAGATGGGGCCTGAGCCCCCGGTCTGTTTCTGTGACTCAAAGCTGCAGGAACACCATTCATCAGAGCATCACCCAGACCAGGGACCGAGATGTCTCTTGACTCTAGGTGGTGTGTCAGCTCATACACCCAGGTCAGGAATATGTTCCCTCAGTGACGTGAACTGAGGGAGTTTTAAATAAAAATTTTGTCCCCCTTCTTTAAAGCTAGACAGCAATAAGGTGAGGTTTACCAGCACTGAAAGGTCAAATTTAGGTATCTAAATTTGAATGTTTGTGACTCAGTCCTTTATGGGGACTACCCCTAAGTAAATGAATTTAATTTTTATAAAAAGTTAACATCCCAAGATAATGAATATGAAAGATTTAATGAAGTTGACTTAGATGACATTATTCTGGGAATAAAATTCAGCTTAATTGTGATTTGTGGGTTTAAATAGAAAGACCTTTAAATCCTGGTTAATCTGATATAAACTTGTATTGCCATTCCCAAGCACTGCAAAATGTCGAAGCAGGCTCCAAACATCCCTGATGTAGTTTCAAACATTGCTAGCTCTTTGTTTCCTTAAGTAATGGTTTATTTTTTAATTTGCTTTCCCTTTGATTGTTTTTGCCTGCAGAGTTCATATTTTCATGCTCTTCTCTGATAACAAGAAAGTAAAAGAAAAAAGGCCAAACACGCATATCGGCAGATGAGGTTTCTTGGGGAGAAAAAAGGCAGAAAAAAAAAAAAAAAGAAGCTAGAGATTTCCATGCTCGTCCTCCAAACTAGAGAATATGGCAAGATTTGTCATGAGCACCGAAAAGGGTAAAATATTAATGAAAATCTGACAGTATGGTTCTCCTCTGAAATGAAAACTTCTCTTTCTAGCACTAGCAGAAGTCCTCCTAGGGAGTGTGAGGTTTGCCTTTGCACTAAGAAAACTATTCACAAAGTAGTCACCAGAGTAAAAGGAAGAGAGGGAGGGAGGGAGGGAGGGAGAACTGGAAGAAGGGAGGGAGGGAGAGATGGAAGAAGGGAGGAAGGAAGGAGGGAAGGAAGGAAGGATGGAAGGAAGGAAGGAAGAGAAAGAAGGAAGAGGAGGGAGGGAGGGAGGAAGGAAGGAAGGAAGGAAGGCAAAGTTTGCTGTTTCTATCTTCGACATGGAAACCAGAGATCAAATGTGGACAGAGGACAAACCAGTTCCTGGTCTTTGCAGGCCACATAGGAGGAGAGCAAGAAATGTGAAAGCAGCTCTCCTGGCAACAGCTATGATCAGTCTGCAGGCAGGATACAGCACAAGACGTGGAGATTTTTTCTTCACTTTCTTTTTCCCTAGATCCATCAAGCCAACCAGACACCTAGAGAGCAAGATAACATGTATCACCCCAATAAGCTCTGAACTGTGTTATTGGAAGCACCATGTGCTTTATACCCATACTTATTTAGTGAGTTTTAGTTACCCATACAGTAATGCTTATTGTTAAGTCACTTGCAGAGTATTTAAACACGAGACAATGCAGCCTCAGCTCTCTTGCTACCTTTGTGTTGGTTGGAAAATAAGAATAATGAGTCATTTTTACATAGCTAAATGGATGAGGAAGATGAAGGTGTCTTTTTTTGTGGTCTGCTGGAGGCAGACACAACCTTGACTCTGCAGGGGAGAGGATGGCCTGATTTCAGCACAGAGAGTGAGTGGTTTCTCTGCTGAGATTGCCAATGTGGCTGGTCCAGCAATTAATGTCTGAGGTCACCAAGCAGACATGAGGTGGTAACGACTTTCAGTTGCCACTGACCTGCCTGGATCCTAGCCAGAGACCTAGAAATTGAAAGTTTTGCAGGCTGCTGTGAGCCCCCTTAGCTATCTTTTACTTAACATATTTCAAGCTATGGAACAACAGAAGAGGAAAAAAAAATCAAAGGCAAGCAGATGTTGCAGGGATGATAAAGAAAGAGGCAAGAGCAATGGGAAATTGGGTTGGCAGGGAAATGATGCAGAGAGATACAGACCTAGAAAGGAGTAGTTTCAGATGTCACTGGTTGTCAGTTGTGCACCCATCCCATATGGCTTTAATATTGAAAAATCATGCACAGTATCTGGTTCTCAAATATATAAGATTTTGTTCTGCAACTGATTCCCTAATCTGCAAAGCAAAAGATGTTTTTTATTGGCAATTAGTAGTGCTGTGGTGAGTCACTCCTCTACTGGTGGTTCACTCCCTCCCTCTCTCCCATAAATGCTTCTAAGAATAGCTGCTATAGAAATATCTTTCATCTAAGGGGAATAGACCAAAATAGCAAACTCTATCCTTCAAAGTTAGGGTCCCCCAAAAGTCCTTGTTAGTGATTAGCAGACTATTAGACTAGAAAGAATAAAAACCTGAAAGTACCTAACAAATGTGTTCCTTATCAGTTTACTTTTCACTGTGGTTTATGCTTAAAAAGTACAACAAAATTTCAAGACATTCATGTTTCCATAGGGAGAAGGAGGTTGGTTTCTTTAAGATCCTTTAACACATTGCTAAGGTCATATGTTGACACCATTTTGCTTATAAGCAAATTATCATTCTATCTCAAGAAAGAAAATATCTGAGTCACATTATGTCCTGATGCCACTGGGGTTTTTTTGAAAAGCAGTACATGGGCCAGAAAGAGGTGCATCCACTGTGCCTATGACAGTAGGCACATGTTGCTTCTGTGGTACCGAATTTTGCAGTAAGCTTTGGTGCTGTAACAAGTCATAGAATCATAGAATTGTTTAGGTTGGAAAAGACATTTAAGATCAAAGCCAACCATTATAATAGACTCCCATCATTATATCTGCCTTGTTGGCCTTCCCCCTGATTCTTACCCATAAACACTCAACCCTATCATCGCCATCATTAAGCTCCAGGCAATCAAACCTTTCCCTAACATACGAAGCTACTCCACTGCCTCTCCTTCCTTGCCTATCCCTTCTGAAGAGCTTATAGCCATCCATTGCAGCCCTCCAGTTGTGCGAGTCATTCCACCATGTTTCCGTGATGGCAACTATATCATAGTTTTCCTGCTGCACAATGGCTTCTAGCTCCTCCTGTTTGTTGCCCATGCATTGGTGTAGATGCACTTCAGTAGGGCTATTGATCTTGCAACCTTTTGGGGGGGAGAAACCCTAATTCCTAAGCGACCAGGTGCTTTTGTGGTTTCTAACACATCCATAAGCCTTGTGTCTTTGCTGCGGCATGGATCTCCAACCCCTACCTCCACTCAGAAAGCAGACTGAAGGACCTCACTAGCACACCATCCCTCAAACATTGGTGTGCAACCCCTAAGCTTATCTCTAGCGAGCCTGGTTTTATCCCTTTCCCCCTTTCAATCTAGTTTAAAGCTCTTTCAATGAGCCCTGCTAACTCCTATACAAAGATCCTTTTCCACTTTTGAGACAAGGGTACCCCATCCATCATCAGCAGGTGTGATAGACTGACCCATGTGTAGACTGACCCATGATCAAAAACCCCAAAATTCTGCCGGGGACACGAGGCTTGGAGCAGATACTGATCTGCTGGCTCTTCCTGTGTCTTCCCTCATTATTCCCTGCAACTGGACGGGTAGACGAGAACGCTAGTTGTGGTCTTGCTCCCTTCATCAGTCGCCCCAAGGCCCTGAAGTCTCTCTAGATTTCCCTCGGCGTTCTTGTTGCAACTTCATTGCTGCCTACCTGAAAAATCAGTAACGGACAGTGATCTGAGGGCCATGCCAGGGTAGGGAGCTTTCTCTTCACGTCTTTAACCTGGACCCCAGGGAGGCAGCAGTCTTCCCAAAGAAGTGGGTCTGGGCTGCATATTGGGCTTTCTGTTCCCTTCAGAAGGGAGTCTCCTACCACAGTGACCCATCTTTTCTTCTTTATGGAAGCAGTTTTGATGCAGGGTGCAGGCCGACTTAACCTCGGTGACACCTCCAAGCTGGATGAACCATCGTCCTCGTCGTTGTTTGGTTCCACTTGCAGAGCCTGGTACCCACTATGGAAGGGGCCCCGGGACGGTGGGGCAGTCACAGAGGAGCGGCCCCTGCTGCGCCGGGCAGGGACTTGTCGCCATTGCCCCTGTCCCTTAGGTCGCTGTGTTCAGCCAGGCGGAGAGAGGAGAGGGAATTCCCTGTGTCATGCGTCCTGCCTGCCGTGGGGCCTGTCCCGGGGAAGGTAGGGAGCCATGCCAGCAGCCTCTCTCTCTCCCCAGCCCCCTTACTCCTCACCCTACTCCCCTCCTGCTGGAGCTCTGTCACTCAGTGGGGCAGCCCCTGTCCCCGGGGGCACCTCCCACAGGGGAGCTCACTGCTGCCGTCCCATATAGGCGTAAGAGCAGGGCACAACCTGCAGCCTGGCACCGGGCCAGCAGCCTGGTCCCGCCGGAGCTCTGTCTGGGAAGCTGTGCCAGTCGTGGTGCGGAGCTCAGAGAGGCCATGGCTCTCTGCTGGGTGGGTACCATTGCTCTCTGGTTGAGCTGGCAGAGCTTCAGCACCTTCCTGCACAGCCTTCCGTGCCAGCTGCTGCACCATGCCTTGCTCCCCATGCTCCTGGTCACCAGTGCTCCCCAAAGACTTCTTTTAAACATGTGGGGGGCTTGGCTGCTGTTGCTCCTGGCGCCACCCAGGTCTCATCAGCCACTGTTGTGGAGCTGTGGGCTCCTGGCTGCTCTCTCCGATCCCCCTGAGGCTCCCTCACTTTGGGAAATCCCCCTGTGCACCACACTGGAGTGCTCTGCTGTGGATCCTGCCACACCAGAGCTGCTCAACTCAGCAGCAGTCACTCCAGTGACACCAGCAGAACTGGCAAACAAATTTTGTCTGAAGATCTCAACACACAAGCCCACTGTGTGGGGGATTTTATTTTTTTTTTAGTATAATATCAATAAGAGGGGGACAGAAAGTGTGCTTTATGCAACAGAAAATGTAGTTCCCAATCCACTGAGCTTGTGGACTCGGCCCATCTGGACTGATGTAGTTTTGCACGGTCCTGTGCAGCTCAGTGGGCTTGCCAGTCTCTTTAGATTCTGTGCTTTAGGTAACAAGGATGATTTGCCACATTGATGTTTGGCAACCTGTTAATCTCCAGAGAAATAGAAACAACTATTTTTTAGGTGGCACTTTTAGTAGCTTGCTTACCCCCTTAAGCAGTTTTGAAGGTAGCTAATAGGCCTGCATTCTTTATTTAGCTAGCCAAGAACTTCAGAGTTCTCTACTCTTCCTCTGGTCTTTCACAAGTAAAAAGCCCAGGTTATAACCTCACGTGCACCGGGATCTCACTTCTGCTATGTGCAAGTTCAACTCTGCCTTCTTTTGCAATTAGCTCCTCAAAAGCCAGACACAGCGAAGAAATAACCCATTCTCTTCTTAAAACAACTGAGCTGTGTAGGTTATAAAAAAAGTAACTATTTGAGTCAAAGCAGCTGATGCCAGGAGAAGAGCCTCTTAGACCAAAAGAGGTAGAGAAGGGGCAAATGAACAAATGTGGGTAAACTCATTGAAGAATATAGGCTGGTCCATGCTATTTTCCGTGCCACCTATGCTCTACAAGATGTATGTCGTGTTCCCAGGAAGAGGAACTTGGGAGTTTGTGGGAAGATTTCAACCAGGGGGAAAAAAAAAAAATCACAGCAAAGAGAAACATGTACTTCTGGGCTATTTTGCTGTCCTTAGTCTCTTGTCTGAACATACTCTGAATTGTTGTCCCGCTTATGGTAGCAGTGCTCGTTGTCACCAATTGCTCAGTTTACCATCCTGTGGCTTTCTGTCCCCTCAGGCATGCTTCAGACACAGACTGGCACCATCCTGGGCAAACTGGGAGCTGAGTTTCATTTCCTATATCATGATTTATTCATTGTAGTATTGGACAGTGGTACAGACTGACAAGCCTGAAGTTTGCCCCTTGTGGTGCCTTTTGAAGGCAGGTTTACTGGTTTCTGTGCTCCCATAGCTTGGCAGCCCCATTCACGGGGTTATATGCTCAGCCAGGCTAGCTGATCTGAATCATCAGCCAGTTTGGTGCTTTGCCTCTTGTTTCCTAAATCACAGTGCTCACTGCTACAACAAATTCTGATACAGTGTCTTTTCACAGACCAAAGATGATGCTGTCCTGGCAGCTTCCTCGGTGCAATTTCCTGATATGGGAATGCATGTAAATTTGGTAAGGAAGGAGTAGAGGGACTGCAGGCAGTAGGTGGTGATTCCCTCCAGAAAACTGAAGGACTGGTCATGGCAAGGGAAGACAAGGGCAGCAGATGTGCTGTGATGCATTTGTTTGAGGTGCCAGATAGCATCTATCCCAGCCAGGGTTTATTGGGCTATAGCTAGGGAGGGGAGGGAAGTACAGTTGAGGTCATTCCTGTCATCATATTTTGTATATGGGCTGTATAAAGTGGGATTAATAGGACCCTTAGGCACTGTATCACTGCTGCCGTTTCATCACAGTTCTGCATCCGAAAACTGGAAATTAAGACCTGTCTCTGTATTATCCCTGGGGTCAACGCTGACATATTTGTTCTCTTTTAATTAGTCATGGCCAGCTCCAGGTTGGGTCGGGGGAGACTGGTAGTGGGAATCAGAGTGAGCATTTAAATCCTGTGTTACTGCACTGGGGTAAACAGAAGGATATCTCTGACTCTGAGCTCAGACACTGTACGGAGTCTCCTAAGCATTAATTCCCAGTACAGCATTTGCTATAAAGGGATACACACACTATTAACTCTCAAAGAGAGAAGGGCAGTCTGGAAGGGATGGCAGAACATGTGTGTGCCTTTATTTTTGGTTACAAAAAAGGTGGGCCAGGCAGGGGGTGAACACACTGCCCCTCCCCATTCCCACTACGCTGACAGGAGGTTACCCTCACCTCTCTGTCTCCAGCACAGTCAGGCACAGTTCCACTCGCCTGTCCATACTGGTACAGGGGTCCCTCTCAGTCAGTCCCAGTCAGACCTGCCACATAGCTATCCCATCCCACCATGCCTGCAGTAAGTGGGGGAACTGCAATATCAACAGGCAATCAAGGGAGCAGCCTTTTCAGCTGGCACAGCAGGTGTTGAAAAGGCCATTTTACCTACATTATCCCATTCATTGTGAGGTCCTCCCCAATGATGTCATATGTGGGGGTTTCACCCTCCTCTGGTGGAGAGGGGAGGGCAGGGGAGCACATAAAAGCTTAAAAAATTAAATCCTCTATGAATCTCTTGTTAGGTGTGGCAGAGAGGGCACCAAGTGGAAATTGCCCCCTGTGCCTTCCTTTGCACACAGATAAATTTCAAAAAGAAAAATTAAGTGCTACAGTGGTTTGCAAAGATAATTAGAGTATGGCTGTGGTTAATGTCCTCAAATAAACAACTAGAATAGTGATTTTGCTCCAACTGGCTGAAGAAGATCATGAACTCTTGCAGTTATCTGAAAAGAACTGGCAAAGGTTTCTTCAGGTTTTTAAATAAATAGGCTTTGACAGTGTTTGTGGGGTTTTTATATTTGCTTCCTATGAATATTCTGGCAAAAAATACTTCCTGGCAAGAATGTTCTTCAAAACAGTCAATATTTTAAGTATTTACTGATAGCATATTAGGAATCACTGAAATTTGCACCAAACACCTCATTCTCACAGATATAATTATCCAGTAGAGGCACAGAAATACCATGCGACTAACATATCAAATCCAAACCAGTTTGATTTTGTTTTTTATTTTTGAAAACCTAAAAAAAAGCTGCTCACAAACAACCCACAGTTTTTTGAAATTACCCTCAGAGTAAGGTAAGACGAAGAATAAGGTAGATAACATCATAGACTGGTCAAGGAGATTCATAAACAGGAAAGGAACAAACTAAATGCCCAAGTAAGCTATTTAAATTTTTATTGCTGGAAACTTCATTCATGTCTCAATATGGTAGTGTTTCAGAATTATTCTTCCTAGTGTTTACCAGAGAGATTTTCACTTAAAACAAAGTGATGGTATAAATAAATGCAGGAAAAATAAAAATTAGCCCCCTACCACCATTTTAGTGATGCTACTTTTTTATGTTTTTCGGCAGTGACTTTTAAGCTAGTCTTGTTCTACAGTTGTATTATCATTAAACCGCTGTATCACCATTATTCCACATGGTGCACTCAAGAGTGCACACTCTCTGCTATGCATGCCCCGATTCTACTGGCTGTCCCACCATGGTCTTTGATTATCCTTCTAATATTTGGACTTGCAACCAGCTGTTCTATTTCCCTTGCCATGCCATTGACTCTTGCCGTAATGTATAAACATTATGATGGATTTTCTCTGACCTTATGCGGCTTCAGTATAGTTCTGTAATTCTCTCTCTCGTAATGGACTGCTGATTTCATAACAGCAATGCTTCCTCCCATATACTGCTGATCGTATTAGTCTCTTCTTCCTGCCTCCCTGCCCCCTTTCTCTTTCTAACCTTTTTACTAATTTTCTTGTTCTTCCTTTCTCACATATTACAACAAGCCTGTAGGAATCTCTCTGATCCTCTTATTTCTGTTTCTTATTTTACAGCTCTTATTGTCGAGTCGGGCAGCCTTGACAACTGAAAAAAAGTAACTTCAGGTTAAGGCCGACTATGGAAGAGAGGCTTCTACATAATAACGCATCATGCCATTTGTCCCATAGAGGCTCTTTGGGACCCTCTACGATGTGGTCTCTGATGTAGTATGCAGAACAAACAAGACACATGAGAAATAGGATTTTGAAATGCAGGCAACCTGCATCCAAGCAAAGTAATTGAAGCTGCCAATTTCAATAAATATACAAATGTTTGAAAACAATATTAGCTATATCTTCACACACACATTCCATAAATGCAGACACCCACACACTTCATCATATATATTGCATGCTACTTGTCTGGCAAATAGCCTGGAATTTAAAAAAATAAGTGTGTTGATTGTTTATTTTAGGCTATATGCATGCATATAGGAGGTTGGCTACTGAAACGCTGCTCTTATCCAGCCACTCTGTAAATGCACTGATTAGCTGCATACAGTGCAGACAGTGACAGCATTGAACACTATCAATTTGAAGAAGCATCCTACCTCATGGCAAAAATTGTGGGAGTGAGCTAATACAACTTTGGAATGGATAGCACAAGTCTGATGGTGTGACATCTGTTCTGAAGATGATTCTGACTATTGAAACTATTTGTGGTTTTCTGCAGGTTAAAAAAAGGACAAGAACTTTAAACGGTATTTCAAGTCCAATTCCTGTTTGAATTCCTCTCTCTAAAAGAAGAAGCCAAATCCTTTCTGCTTTCAGTTGCATATGGTATTGCACACTTTGTTGTGAATTTACCCCCTCCCCATATTCCTGTGATCATTTCTGTGTGATTTAGGCTGGGGGTGGAGGGGTTAGAGAAATAACTGGCAAAGAAAACTTTAGGTAAGCCAGCCAACATTGGGCTGTCCCACAGAAGTCAATTCTGTGCCCCTTCTGCACAGGAAGAGCCCTTGAGAAGTTTCTCCTGCTTTTCCTCTCCAAAGTGGCTTCTTGTCTTACTTGGTTTTGGCCACAAAATTAATTCATGCAGATCCTGGACACCTGCCATATCACAGGTGGGAAGAAGAGCTCAAATACTTCTTAATTGTCCTCAATTTAGCTGTGGTTCTCTTGTTGGAAGGCTTTTATTTCCATAGCTAATGTTACGGTTGGCTCAGTTCTGCCCTGCGTGCTAGTCCAAGGCTTCCACAGTCCACTGGGCATATCAAACTTGATCCTGTGCCACTGAAGTCAATAGGAGTTTTGCCATCAAATGAGCTAGAGGCAGGAGGCAATCCATAATTAGTCAACTCTGATTGCTGGATGCAACTTGCTCTGTGACGGCCACTGAATTATTCTTCTCTGCTAATCTGTATCTGACTAAACCCTCTTGGCCGGTGTATTCCTGAGCACTCCCCCCTTCCCAGAGAGGTTAATCAAAGGACAATTGCTGCTCTTTTATGTCAGAAAGAGGGGACAGGATGAATAAAACCCACAAGATACAAGCTAAATAAAAAGCCAAAAGAGCCAAAACCATGGATGGCTAACGCCAGGCATCTACCACAGAGTCAGTAGCGCCAGGGCTATCCACAAGCCGTGAGTTTATCATGAGCAGCAGCAGCAGCAGCTCAAAACTCCTTCAGCACCCCCGCTGCCACAGCACTGTCTGATCACCTCCCGCCCGCACCGCGTCTGATTAACAGCCAGCTGCCTCAGCCCTGCGCTGGGGAAAGGCTGCCCGAAAATTCATTTACGCCAAATGGGCGCTCATTACTCTCAGAGTCCTCTCTTGGTGCAGCGCAGCGTGACACTGGGACTACGTATTATTTGGTTTTAATCAACGTTGCCGATATTTGAGAGAGGAGGCGAGGGAGTGAGGCTTCCACGGCAGCCTTTAATGTGGCTCTGGCGAGATGCTGTTATATATTGGGCTGTGTCTCAGTAGAGGGGCTTATTTGACAGGCCCTGTCATCATCTACCTCCAAGATTATCATTCATGCTGCTGGAAAGACAACTTTATTGGACTAAATATTGGCATGTGTCTGTGTGGCCCACACAGGTAAAGACTCTCCCTGGGCCTCATTGGTGTGTCTGAGTCACTGTGCGTGGGTGTAACAACTGCACTAGTTATTATTAATCTCTCTGAAACCTCTTTACAGTGATTAAGGGAGTACTGTATGAAAGCAGCCTGCTTTGTGGGCTCTCGCCAAGGAAGACCCACTAAGCAGATTTTGTTGGATCCTTCAGCCAAACTGCTCTTTTCTTGGCAACTGAAATGCGCATCAACATAGATGTAATGTCAATTTCCAGCGTTTTTTTAATGTGCTCTGTTCATGGTTTTTGGACACTACACAAACCACTAAAATCAAAGTACAGTACTTAACATAGGCAGTCACTTTTCCGATGTGCCAGTCTATATAAATAAACCTGAGCAGGAGATAAGAGATCACATTTAAAAGATAGAAAGAAGGGAAAAGCACGTTTGTTCTTGCCTCTAATCCCCTTCACGTGAAGAAGGGTCTTCAGCGAGGGACTTTGGTATGAGACGAGTGATGGGTATACGTCGACAGGTGCTGGACTTCCCAAACCATGACCAGAACAGCTCAGCAAATTGCCAGGGATCTGTTCAGCTTTTTCTCCAAGCCGACTGCTAAGGGCTGGGTATTTTGGGAGCAGGAAGAGCTGAGCTCTAGCTGAGTTAGCCGTGAAGATGAGAATATGTGGCAATGGCGTGCAGCTACATGGAAGGTCAGGTAAACCCGGCTCTGGGTGAAAATAATGATCACAGAGAAGGTTTTAGCCTCTGTGTGTCACTAAACAGGGCTGGTAGCTAGTTTCTGTGGCTGAGTCAGGGGGAAGGAGACTCGTATTCTCTAGAGGAAGACTCTAATATGTTTCATCTGACCCCAAATAATATATTTTCTTTGAGCTGTGGTATTTTTCACTTCTGTTTACTCCTGTATATATATTTAAATAAAAAGCTCCCCCTTTTTCTCTCTCCCCATCCCCATTTCTGGCAATTGATCAAAGCCTGGGTTTACTGTTCTACTATGTGCCTCATGACATCTTGTCCTCATACACCTGAAAGTGACTGTCTCTAAAGCAACTTTATGAGGCTAACTAAAGCAGAGTAAAATAGCAGCAAACTGAAGTTTTTCCAGCTTAGTCTGTCCCAGGAGGCCTAGGCTGGGGAAAAACAAGACACTGTGAAGGAAGCAAAAAATAAGAATAAAAAAGAAACCAGACAGTCTCAGGAAGGGAGGAAAAAAAAAATAATTTAACTTGAGGCAGAATGTCAAATAAATATCTGGAGTTCAGAGTGCTACACCAGCCTGACTATACTCAACTTTGACCACCTTCAGCAATTTTTATATCACCAGCTTTGTGTCATTAAGTAATTAATGTTATGGTGATGTGTCATTTTCTCCTGTATCACTGCACTCACTACACATCCCGTGGTCATCATTTCAGCTTCTATTACATTAAAGTACTTAGCAGTAGACACTTCCTTCCTGACTTGATCTACTCTGTGTACCTGGGTTGTGTTTTGGAGTGTTTTTCCCCAGTTCCAGAGAGCAAGAGATCCAATATACCCAGGAGGCCTCTGAAACTCATTTCTTCCATCTATAAAGCCAACAAGCTCACCCTTAAGAAAACAGAAAAGAACAGACACTCAGGACACTCTTTGCTAGCTTAACTTTGTGCCCCATGCAAAACATGTCATATCCTTCTGCCTTCACATAAATAACCATAAAATGACACTGACTAAATGAGGTTATTTACACACAGAGAGGTATTCGGCTGTAAAAAACTGTGCATCCTTGAATGATTTTCAAAGAGGTCTACACAGAGTACCACCCTGCCTCTACAACATGCGGAGGAACTATCCTTGCCTTACCATATTTGAGATGGTGCCATTTTCATTTCATCTGTTCTGTTAATCTGCATCAAGAGGCTACCTAATCATGACCTTGGCCCTCTCTGGTGCCCAGAGAGTGATGTACAGTCTTAGCTGCAACTCTAGTCCTTGCAATAGGAAGCAAGACAATGGTGGACAAACGTCCTTTCTTCCCTTTAGGGCCTTTACAAGGGCTGGAAGGACTAAAGTCTCTTACTGGGGATTTGAACTGATTATATTTAGATGAAAGGCAGTTTATAAATTTCAAATACTATTCAAGAAATAGGATGATGAAGACGCAGCTGAAAGGGAAAAAAAATGCAAGTGTTTGCATTAATGAAATCATAACACCCAACAACACCAGTCCTTTTTGGGTGGACCCGTGTTAATGGTGGTGGAGGAGGGGAAGTGTTAATGACCCCTTGACCTCCCCAGTAAATCCACAGTTGAAAGGGAGGGGATTAAAATGTCTTAAAAATCATGTGCTGGAAACTGAGAGAGCTTAACGTTTTCCTTATGCTGATGTCAGATGACTTTCCCAGACCCTACATTGATTATACATATTCCAACAGGTCAAAACAGAAGCACAGGAGTGCTGGTATGTTAGGTAAGGTTGCTTGTGAAAATTTTAAGTGTTCTGACTTGGCACGGCTTCAGCTTGCTGTCTTTGTCCAGGGACTGGTATGACATGTGTGGACTGCCTCCACAGATTATCATCCTCCTCTCCCCCATGTTGACCACTTCTCCATTTTGTGAGCGTGGAAGTGCACAAACATGTGAGCATCCCAGTGGAGGAAGCCCCTTTCAGCTTTGCAGGCCAGTTGTGCTGGGCTCAGTCAGCTCTCCTTCCTGCAAATGGAGTAAAAGTTCATCCAAATTCCTGGCTTTGCTTAGCAGCGTGAAAAAAAATTTAAAAAGAGAAACTACAAGCATAGCTGTAATCCACCTGGTGAAAGGGGAGAAATATAAAACTCTAGAAAGTAGTTTAAAAAAATTAAAAAATTCAGTGTGGTAAAAGGAGAAGAGATAATAATCAGTATGCTAGAATGAGATGCGTTAACAATTACAGGGAAATTTTTAATAAGATCCAACAAAAATAAAATCTAAAAGAGAAATTCAAATTATCTAAACCCAGAATCTCCCAGAAAGAAAATCTTTTTGCATGTTATTAGCAAATCTCTATGTGACACTGATAAAACCTTGTCTGGTATTACAATAAATATGAAAAGGAGATAGCATTACCCGAAAACATCAGCAATCTGCCTCTGTTCAGCCTTCCAGTAATGCAGTTATAAGTTCTGTGACTAACATAAATGAGTGAAGATTTTTACAGCCACCCTGTCTGCACAAGACACAACTGCAATGCAATTGCCTTCTTACTCCAGAGAGATACAAAATTTAACTCGTAGCCACCAGAGAGCTGCCTGCAGAGCCACATTTGTACTGGGGAAAAAAGTACAAAAGCAAAGCAGGATCACATTTTTTGTTCATGTCCTTGAAATTCTTTTGAAATTATATCTACAGGAAATTGGAAATGTTATTTTCTGCTTTATGCTACTTAGTACATGTAAATATATATAATATTATTATTAATTGTTTTTATGTTGTAATTATTATATAATTACAAATGCGTGGTAATTTTGTCTGATTCCTTGAGGAACCCCTCCACTGCCATCCACTGAGTCTGAAACCATCAGCTGCTTCCTCCCCAAACTGGAGTCAGATTCAAATCTCTGTTGCCCTAAACATATTTCTAAGGTAGCAGCGACTACTCCAAAGCCTTGCGAGGAATTCGTGGCACCTGTTCTTCCCTTCCACTGTATACAATGTATACATCACCTTGTGGGCTGTTATGGTTCACTGGCTGGTACTTACTTAGAGGCAGTTCTGCCATCCATAGGCACCTCAAATAGCATCGCACTGTGTGAATAGTCTCCCCGCAGTAAAGCGACCACCTGTAGGCTCTGGAGCAGTGTTTGCAGAAACCTGGCATGATTTCAACCTGGTGGGGGGCCTGAGCACTCAGCCACTATGGGTGCTAACCAGCAGACGCAGAGGAGCATGCTTTTTGCTCAAAGTCTGGTTGCAGGATCTGAACCAGGGAAGTGTGTGGGCTGAGGCCGCACAAGGCTGCATTGTGAAAAAAGGACTGTGCAGTGTGCCAACAGCTTTAGAAGGCAAAATAAAAATGGGTTTTATTTTATGCTGCTAACTTTTGAGTATGCTTTAAAAGCTGTTTTGTTAAATTAGTCTCACTTCCTATTTCTAGTGGGGTCAAAAATGTTTTCAATATAAGAGTAATCTTCCAAACAGAAAAGTTATTTATCCCTCTGATACTCTCTATCTATAAAGTGTTTGTATTTCTGAATGAGGCACTATAATACACAACATGCTGGAAACAGTACACGTATCTTCATGAATTCTTCAAAGCAACCTAGAGCTCATTTTTAGGATCATAAATATTTTTCCTGTTTGAAAATGGAGTATGTTTTGCTGTGTGTGCAGGGAAGATGGGGGACTGGAAATGGCTTAATTAGCCATATTTTTGACAAATAACCTTTGTCAACCATAGGAAAAACAAACAAAAAAAGAACCTAACACCTTAAAAACTAGCACTATTGTAAATTGTATATTTAGCAAAAATGAAAAAAGCATTGTGTCTCTCTGACAACCATCTATCGTCAATATTAGTCATCCTCAAAAAGTCACACAGGAGTGGTTTATCTGAAAAATCCTGTGAATACCCTGTCTACTGTCCTCCCACACGAGAAGACTTGGCCCACTCTGCTCTGCAAGCGCATCACAGAGCAGCCTGCACTTGTGAGAAAATTGGTGAGTATTACTTTAGTTTCTTTGTTTACTAACATCATTGCTTAGTGATGTTCTTCACTTTACCTAAAGACACGCACTTCTCACCTCCACAAGAAATCAGATTACAGCAGGGCCTTACACATAATTTCAATAAAACAAGAAACCCTCTTTAACTGAGCATGATGGCACCCCATTTGGATGGTGCCCAAACGTTTGAGAAGTGGCTCCCACAGAAGAGAAGGACGGGGGCAGCCCTGGAGCACTGGGCTGTGCATAGCCCAAAGGGCTCCAGCTCCATTGCCTCCCCAGCTGCCTGGTGTAGAGTGGGCAAGAGCACCCTGTACAGCAAAACATGGTGGAGCTGATATTTTGATGGCTGTGAGGACACACAAAGCACAAAGAGCCTTTTTGTGCCCAGTATCCTGCTCTACAACAGTGCGCAGCTTCAGCTCCCTTCCACCTTGAGCTCTTCCAATATACAGAAGCTATGAAAAAATGTGGAGGATCCTGCAGGAGGTAGACACTTATCACTGCTGCTAGTTCTGAGCTGTGAAAGCAGGCAGGAGTCTTTGTTTTCAACCTGAGGGAGATGCAGCTCTGCCATGGAAAAGAATTACAGGAAGACTCTTCCAGCTACAAATTTGTTAAAACTCCATAGGACTTCCAACTGCCCTTTCTTTTTTTTTTGAGGTCTGAATTTCCAGTTTTGTTCTCAGACCATCACTATAATTCTATGTAATGGAATCTGTTCATGCCTCCTGGTGTCTTGCTGTGTTTCATTTGCAGCTGTATGGTGTACATAGCAATTAGCTGCTGATGTACTTTTATCTAGTCTCTGGTCTTTAGCATGCTTTATTGTAGTTCACATTCTCCATATGCCATAGAAAGTTGGTCGAAGTCCTAATGTCCTTACACAAAAAATTACTTTTTGCTGCAAAGCCTGACACTGGTATTAAAATGCTTGATGGAATTTCTGTGCACTTGCTCTTGCATGAGAGTGCACATGCATGTGTGCACTTGTGTGTGTGTATGCCTGTGGGAAGACGAGAGAGGGAAAACATACTTCCAAATCCACCTGAGCAATTCAGGAGAGTATACTTGTTAGTGCATTCGGCAAATACACTAAAATGAATTGAAGAAATAAATTTCATTTGTATCTGCAAATTTCAAACAGTTATCTTTTTCCGAAAGCAAGTTTTCATAATAAGCATGCATATTCTTCCACAGCAATGTAAGCAAACATCAGCAGATCCCCAGCCTTGCATTAATATTTGTGATACATTTTTGTGCCTTGTAAACAACTATTTATTGCCATGTTTATACCAAGAATGTGGGAACAGGGAACTGTGACTGATTAAAAATTTCAAAAATTGGGAAAAAGTAAGGCTAGAATCTTAATAATGAAGAACTCGGGCAACAGGATAACTTTCATGTACAAGGTTTTAGACCAAAATATAATATTCAAACAGACACACTCAGTTATTTGGATGAACTCCTGATCCCACCAAAGCAAGTAGCAAAACTAATTTCTTAATGTAAAAGAAAAAATATTTCAGCACAGCTTCCTTGTATTGGGACAAAAAATGTTTACAAAAAAAGGGGCTTCAGTAAAACATTGGTTTTTGGCAAAATTAAAACCTCCTACTCATAATACAAACTGCAAATATACATAGTTTTGATGGAATCCTAGCTTTTTGTGTGTGTGTGATAGAGATAAATGTAATCAAAGTGAGGCAATTTCAATGAAAAGGAATGAAAAACACATTTTACATAAAGCTCCCTTTCCATTTTCTCCCTTGACAATAATTTCACAGTATTTCTACTTTCTGAGAACGTATGGCTGAGACTTCTCTTGAGGAGCTTCAGCCTCTGGAAAGACTGAGGATCCAGCATTGCCTTTGCCGCAACAAACTATGTACTTCATGACTTACTCATGTTATGAACAAGTTGGGAAGAAGATAAGGCCATGGACGTGACTCCCTGGGTTCCTCATGAACATGGTATTGAACAGAGGTGCCACAGCCAGAGGAACTCCTCCCTGACAGCCTTTGGGAGAGCAGCTCGTCATGTTCACAGTTTGATAGGCATTCCCATGCCATTCTCACCTCCCCATGTAGATGCCACACAAGCATTACTGGATTTAAGTTTTACAACATCTCTGCAAAAGGAAAATGACTGTGCTACCTTTGCATTATAAAGGGCAAACTAAAACACAGGACAGACTGCAGGTACAATTTATTTGGCTAAAGGTAGCTATCCATAATATAGACACCCACTATAAACATGGACACCCTGAGGTGGCCAGAAAGAAGCAGGGAATATTTATCTCATCCTAAAATAGGAATAAAGTGAGTCTGATGCACTGCACTCTTGACATGTCCATTTCTCTTCATTTCTAGCTTCTGGAAGGAGACAGGGGTGACCATCTCAGATGTACAGTGTAGTCATCTGTGGTGAGGCAACATCATTTCCGCTCTATATGCCAAACTCTTACAGAAAGTTTGCACCCCAGGTGAGACTCTCATCCAGGTCTCCCAAGTCCCAGACACAAGCTAACCAAAACCCAATCGTCATCCAGTACAGCTTGGCACGGGTTTGAATGGGCCTCTGTGGGTGCAGTGTGGCATGTTAGCAAAAACAAGGACAATGATGGGAAGACGGGAAAGGAGAGGATGCTATTTCAGCAGTAGACTTCCTTCAGAGACTCTTTGCCCAGGGGAAATAGATGTCTTCTCTTTCAGCCTCACACACAGCAGAATTCAACATGTGCAACCTGGAAGCCAGGGTGAGTTTCCAGTAACATTTCTTACAAAGGAAGAGAAGAGCCTTGAAAACCTCCTGGCTGTTATGACAGAAGTTTTGTTTCAAAAACAGAGAGCCAAAGAAAATCAGGGAGCTAATATTTAAAGGCCTTTGGGCCTCTCACCTGCCTCTACAGCCCTTTTAACAAAACAGGTGGAGAGAGTTCGTGGCAGGGAGTTTGCGCTGGGCACAGCCCTGCTACCCCTCGCAGCATGACCAGGCAGGAGGGATGTGCCTGGGCTGGTCTACCCATGTGTAGAACCGGGCACAAGCTGGCATTGTTCTTGGCAGATGATCCAGGCACCCAAAGTCCTTTCTCATCTCTAAATTGGTCCCCTGGGACTCAGCTGAGCTGTTAGTAGGAGATCGCAGCGCTGCTCCATCCACCAGCAATGTCTAGTGCCAGCAGTCCCCAGGTGCCCTCAGGAGCTTGAGCGTTACCATAAGCATGGAGAGGAGAGGCTGAGTTTTAGGACCTGGATGTTTTATTATTTAGTATCTGTAAGAAAGGCTGTTTGTCATAGTCAAGCAAGGCAGCCACAAGAGGTTGCTTAGTTATATGTAGTATCACAAGCTACAGTTGCAAAAATGCAACCCCCAGCTCTGCCTTTGTCACAAGCCCCCATCTTTCTTCCTTCTGATATTTTTTATTTAGTTCACCATTCATTTTCTCTTTTCAGTCACTTTACCTTGTTTCCCACTCTTTTTCTTTCTGTCTCCCCCATTGCCAGAAGAACATACAATTATGCAGATGGAGAAAACAAATTTTAAATTGCAGACAACAGCAGGAAAATCCTGCATGGTCTCATCTTCTCCATTCCCAACCAAGCAGAGCTGACAGGAAGCATGAATCATCCCACACCTCTTCATGGCCATGCCAAACCTACCTGGATTTGAGGCAAGGTGCAGAATTTGCGTCTTGTTCTCCTGATATTCCCTTGGCAAGTCAATGGGCAAAGAGGCAGAAGACAGTTAGACCAGCTTGGCCCTCAGAGACAGTGATGGGCCATACCTCTCAAGAAAGTCCAGACTTGCCCTGTCTGGGGTCCCAGTAATGTTCATTGCTCCCAGCTGGGAGCAAGAGGAGAGTTGAGGAGGCACCAAGGGCCCTCTGAACCTTACGTCTCTCCAGGCTCTCTAATCCTTTCTGGTTTTGCAGGATTTTCCTGCCATCATATCTGCCTGCCCTGTTTTTTCATCCCTACCCCTTTTCTATCTCTCCTCATGTACCTTTCTAGCACCCCCTTCCCAGTAAAATGCCGCACAGGGAGGCAGAGCAGCCTGGCACTGGCCTTTCGATATATTTAAACACTAGCAATTCACTGAACTGGAAAATTGTAAATTTGCAATTTTATTGAAAAAGGTGGTCACCCTGTTCTTTGGAGCCATGTTCAGAGACAGTGGGATAGTCAATGGACCCTTATGCGACACAGAGGCAAAGAATGGCAAATTTTAATAAAACTGGTAAGATGATTTTTTAATTTCCAAGAAACAGACTTTCCATATCCAGTTTTTATTATTGCTACAAGAAGAGAAAGGCTTTTAGAACCATCCTGCGCAGGTGCAAACATTGTCATACAACCCTTTTTTTCCTCTGAACTAACACGGAGGAGGACAGCAACTGGCACGGAGGAATTAGTAATGTCGGCTAACAGCGTGTATGCGGTGCCTACCCTGCACTGTGTCTAGACACCTTCCCAGCATTTCATGTAACAGCATTTCAAACCAAAACAGAGACAGAGCAGAGCTGTCAGCACAGCTCACTTTAGTTATAAAGTGCATCCTTACTTGATGTGCTGCTGGGAAAGTGAAGCAAGACACACAACCCAAGTAAAAAAGCTTTCAAGTGGGCAATATTAAAGGGGAGGCAAAAGGCCACCAAAGTGGAAAATAAAGGTGAAATGTTTCAAAGGTAGGACAATAGTCTTCCACATAGACGGGGGGTATAAATGAAATGAAACAGAGCTTGTCATCATCCTTTTTATGAAATTTGGGTGGACTGACGTAGCTGTACTGAATTATGGATAGTGTTGTGAATTATGTGCACAAAGAGATAGTAGACAGATGACATAACCCCAGTCTGGAGGAGAAAAAGGCCACAGAGCTGTACAACTTGTCCACAAAAGTACAGAAGAGACAATGAGACAAGAAGTACCAGCTTCTTCAAAGAAACCCTCTTGAATTAAGGACATGGTATGAACTTAGTGTGGAGTACCTCCTCCAGAATCACTAAATGTGCTTGCTTCATTTTTTGGAACAAGAATACTTTTTCCGAATTAGCCAAGCCACTTTAGCAAGAACATATCTTCCAGAATAAGTCATTAAGCAGCTAAGCCCTGTGAGAAAAGTAGTACTCTGCAGAGAGGATGGGGAATACGGCAGCTGTAGAGCAAGCTCTTGGCTGCTGGCGGTCACTTGCCTTTGTTAGATAATTAAGATTTCCTAACACCCAAGTGAAATGGTTGGCTGGGGCCTGAGCCTTCGGCGCTCCTGGGAGGAGCTCTGCCAAGTAAAGATAACGGAAATGCCAGGTTACAAACAGTCTTCTTCCACCCATTCTGTTCTCCTTATTCTGCTGGCTCTGTCATTTAGTCTCTTTAGCACATCCATCATTCAGGACCTGAGTCACGTGCTTAGTCCCTCGTTTACACAGCAAGCTCTGCAAACATTGGGCGTAGCTGAAAGGGCATGAGCTAGTGATATCTGTCAAGAGTAGCTATTAATTCAACCCCATGATATTTAAAAATAAAGTAGGAGAGCATATCAATTTGTTTCCCTACCTATGTTAAGCTGCACCATTTATGAATATAGCCTGTGTACTAGAACAAAAACATCTGCTGTGAGCCTGGAAAACAAATTATTATTGCCCATTTATATCTTTACATAAATATTTGGGGAATTTGTATATTAATGTTGTATTTTGTAAAGGATTCTCTCTCCTGTTAGGCCCACAGCCTCTTCAGGTTCTTATTTTCTGTGCGCTCAGCAGTTGTACACAGTTATAACAAATCAGGCCTGATGAACCACAAGCACTTTCACACTTGTTTCCATAGCTGGGTGCAGCACTCGGTGAGAGGAGCTACTCAGGCATATGGCCTGTAATAAGCTGAGCTCTAGCGAGTTGGAACCTCCTGCTTCGACAGCTATTTGGCCATTTGTTTTCTTGCTGCAGCTCTTTGATTATTTCCCTCCCTTTGACAGAATGATGAAAGCAGCCACAGGGTTTATGCGCCACCTCCACCAAATGTTGCCCGTATTCCAGTAATCAGGCAGAAAACAGGAGAAACAGGCAGGGTTAAAGTCCCCACTGACTCTAGAAGTCCTGAGGGTTGAAAGGCATGTATTCTGCTGAAAGAGACACTAACGTATGTGCAGTTAAAGCTTCCCAAACCAGCTGTGGAGGCTTGTGGTGACCTTTCAGCTGAGGTTGTCCACGCAGCAACTAGCAGTCTCAGTTTTCTCTCTTAACACTGAAATTGGGATAATTATTTTTTACAGTATATCTCCTCAGTAATTATTACAGTCTTCCATTTAGAGGCACATCAGCTTAAAGGTATTTGAATACTTTAATCCATCTCAGTGAAAAACACCACTTAAAACAAACAGGCGACATGCCTAGTACAATGCCAGAATTGGAAATAAGGCTGAAAACCTTCAAACAAATGAGTGAACAAGCATAGGGCTTTGTGCGATGTAAACATCCAAGGAACAAACAAGCAAGAAGAAAAAGCTTCATCCCTGGCCTGAAGAATAGCAAGTCATACCATTTCTGAGGAGAATTCAAGGGGACTTTCAGCAAACTAGGCCTTGTTTCCCTCCTCTCAAGACTATATCTTGAGCACAGGAGCTGATCAAACATTTATTACTATTGAAGATACAGGACAACAGCTAGGTTACCTTCTGAGCCCTGCAACAGCACAGAGCGAGCTCTACATTTGTCCTAATTGGAACCAACTGAAAAGTTTTACATCAAACTGTTTTGCAACAGAGTGGAGCTTTCAGTGGCAGTGAATTTTTCATGAAATGGTTCTGCTTTCCACAGAACATTTCAATTTTTCATCGAAAACCTGAGTAGGCAAACCAAGAAACTAGATTAAATGCTTCAGTTCTGAAGGGCCATCACAGCACTTCCAGAGGTCTCAAGTCCCTCCCATTCCCATTCTTTGTTGGGGACTTTGCCCCTCAGCCAAAGTACATTTCCCAACAACACTCTGGCCAGGCTGCAGCACTGATGCACATTTTCCCACCTACATGAGAGAAGAATACTGTTCATTATTAAAGATGCAATGAAGTCAAGGAGTCACCACTTTATGTTTATTTGTTGGGACTTGCAATCTTCTACCGCCTACCTTAGTCATTCTTGAAGGGATAGGGAGGAAAAAAGCATGAGTAAAGGGCAACGTGGGGGAGAAATGAACATGGATCCTTTCTGCCTACTCAACTGCAGCAGCTATTTTGTGTAGGAAATGAAGCGGTGCTAGAAGGCCCTCCAAAAATGAACAGGACAGTTGTTGAAGTATGAAAAACTAATTGAGCAGAAAAAGAGGCCATTCGGTTTTGCTCAGGGACAGCCATAGTACGTGTCAGCCAGCTTTCACGTAGAGATCAGCTCAACACCCAGTCTGAAAGCCGAGGTGCAAGAGAAGTGAGTATGTTGGGTGAAGGGGAATTTACAGCCAAATAGGACAAAGAGGACCACAAAAAAGTATGGAGAAGATTCAGCAAAACAGTCTTTGGAATCCTGAAGCTGAAAGTGCACACTGACAAGAAAAGTAACTTAAAGTCAATTGGTGACTGTACTTACTTTCCAGAGAGGATTGCTTTTGATTTCTCCAACCAGAGTCTCAGCTGGTGTAACTTAGATAGCTGGTTTCAGTAAAATCCATGTCAATTTACCTGTTGAGCCTCTTGCCCTTAGAGAACTGGCGTATTATCTAAGGTGAAAAAACCATGCTTTGGCTACGCTTAAATTTCTGTTCGAGCAGAAAATACTGTGAGCTGGAGGCTTCAAAACTGACAATGCTTCCTCCCAGCTATTCAAAAAACAGAGGTAAAAAGTCGCTTTCACTCCTGAGATCAAAAAAAAATATCTGGCATTTAGTTTTGAAAAGAAAAGGGAATCTTCTGAAGCAAGGTGAAGAGTAAGGATGTTAATATAAGGAAGCTCTTAAACATATCTGCAAAGAGGATCAGAAATAAACATGCAAAAAGAACTCGACACTTTTCTCGAAGGGAGAAGTTATGAGTGATTGGATATGTTTGAAACTTGGTGAGATGACTTTCAGAACCAAAAGATCAAGAGACTCTTGATCAAGGGAATCTAGGAGAGGCAGAAAGAGAAGCAGAGGTGAAGGAATACAAGCCCATAGCAAAAAATATTTCTTGCTGTGTTTCAGGCCCTTTTCTTTCTGGTTAGAGCTGTGGTGGGGAGGAAAGGACAGAAATATGTGAGCACCTGTCTTTTAAAGCTGGGTTACATCCACTGAGCCTCAGAAAAAGTTTTGATTTGGTCTCTGTTTGAGGAACAAGACCTGATCAATTCTCATCTGAGTGGTCCTCATTTACTCATCCTTCTGTACAAGGGAAAATAGCTGGTGAGCTGATCAGATAAGGAAATGCCAAACAGTGCGCCCGGTTATAGCAGAAAGCTGATCTATGGGAAGAAATAGCCTCTTGTTACTCTGAGTCGCATGGAAAACTGGAGAAAGAAAAAATTATCAGATGCTGACAAGGAATTTGCTGGATTGTTTTCACTGTGCCAAGTGGTTCACAGGGCAGGATGTTCAGCAGTGCTTCTAGTGCCGCTCCAAAAAAGCCTGGCATATGGTCTCCCCCAAGCTTAACGTTGCTGGGCAAGCATGGATGTGGATAACATGGGTGACTCAATCATTGGTAGGAGCTGGGTGACCGTACACAGAGCAGAACAGTTAGAGATCCGTGACCACCCTGTCTTTATCCATTCCTGTTCCCTCAGTACCAGCAATGCAGAAACTAGCTGTGACTGCGGAGAAGTGCCTAGCATGGCTGGAAGGGCATGCACCATCCCCATGTGCTACTGAGATCTTTTAAAAGGCCGACGCCACCGGTCGGTGCCACCTGCCTGGCTGCCACCTGTCAGCTCGGTCCCCCTGCGAGGGCTCACTGGCTCAGCTGCTGCAGCTGCCTGCAGCCGCTGCTGTCCTCATCTTTGATCAGCTGAACTTAATATACCAGTTGCTATTGAGGCAGGCAGTGACTTTTCTTTCTCCAAGATGCGGATGCTAGCAACTGTTTTAAAATTCCACGTCGAATATTCCTCTGTGCGTGTGCGCGTGTGTGTGTGCACTCTGTTATTTGCAATATCCGCTTAGAAGCATTAAAGCAAAATGCCTTTGTCAGCTTTGTCTTTTTCTATTTGACAACTGCTGATGCCATTTTACTTTTGTTTGTGAATCTCAGCCTGCTTGCTGCTGAGTCACAGAAGGCGGCAACAGATAATAAATATAGCCCCTTATCAACCCAGAAAGCTGTGGACCACTGGAATGACAATCAGAAAGGGAGTCTTTTTTAACCAGCAATAGCAGAACAGAAGGATCCTGTTTCCTGTGCAGATTTCCCTGTCACTCACAAGCTTTGACTGATGTGGGCTGCATCCTCCAAAACAGAAATGTAAATATCAAGAGTCGGTAGCAGAGACTGCCCTGTCTATGAGAACGGGAGCAGAGGAAGCACAGTGTTCCCCATACAGGCCCCCGAAAGCAGCTGTCTGCCACTAGAAATTATAAAATGCAAAACAGGAAGCTGAAACACTGAAAGATGACTGAACCTTTCACATCCATGCTCTGATTTCCAGAGGATTTATCCCTCATCTAGAAGTCCTCAGTCTTTCAGCCGGCTTGACTGAGGCATGAAATACTCAAACCGTTGTCCACATTTTTAAGTTTTAGGAAAGTTCTACTGTTGCTAAGACCAGCACATTTCAGATTCACTGGAGGTCAGTAGCATCACAGGAGATGACACAGTGCTGGAGTCATTGCTACCTGATTCTCTGAGACTGAGAGAACAGGTCCACATAGCATGTGATGATATATTTCTTCGAAAATTGGCAGGCTATAGAGTCCACTGATGCACACCACCATCCTTGCAACAACAGCGACAGGGGATATGGTAACTTCAATGGGAACTCTGAGCTAATGAATGAAAAAACCTGAAAGTAAGACTGTACCGCTGTGTCATGCTGGAGATTACATGGCTGTCCAGCTAGTAGCTTGAGAGATGGAATAAGACAATGAGATGCACCTCTTCTTCCATATGAATGAAAGGCTTTCTGGGACCTCTACAATGAGAGAACAATATGACTAATCCATCAGCTAGGAGGTATCTATCAGCCTTATTCAAGACAGTGTATAGACTCTCCAATGTTCTTCATCAACGCGGTCCAAAATATTTTCATCAGCTGTAATGGCTTAAAATCAGCCACCACAAAGTCCTGCCTGTTTTCCTGGGAGAAGCAGTGTTTCTGAAGTACTGTGGGGAATCGCAAGAAGGATCATGGCATGTCTCTGGAAAAGGCTGGTCACGACAGGCAACTGCTGGATCAAAGTATAAGATAGGCTAGATGAGATCCCTGGAATTAAACTCTCACCACAAACACAAGCCTCTTCATGGGTGTTTTGGCTTGGAAACATTCTCTGTTTCTTATGGCCAGGTTTATTTTGCTGTCAAGGATTCACTCAAGCAGGCAGCAGGGTAATGCACAGAGACTTCCACCAGGGCACAAAGAGCAAGGAAGTATCATTTCCAAAACTGTGACTGGCAAATCACAGCCACTGAAGGTTGCAGTGCTAATGTAAACTCTCCTACATGCACAGCTAGCAACGTAGTGTGTTTGGGAGGCTTCCACTGCCCACTGTCCACTATTCTCAGCTTTCTCCTTTCCTCTCTTTTCAAAGTTGCATCACGTACAATACTGCTGCTACTTCCGAAGTCCAGTCTCCTGAGGAAGCCCAGAAAGGCATTCTGTTGTTCCCCATTTTATTTGCATCCACACTAATTACTCAGGCATTAATTGAAGGGACTTTGAATATTTATTAAAACTACATCAAAGGTGCAGCACTGTTTTCTCTTCTTATATGACCTGCAATGAAACAGAAAAAAACCCCCAGATAATTCCATTCAAGCTCAAGTTATTTAGTCCCATAGCTTTCATGTGAGTATTTTTTCTAAGAAGTTATAGAATGGGTTTTGTTGTTGTTCTTGCCATGGCTAATTTAGTTCTCTGCATGTGTTTCAAGCATTTTGCTAAGGAGCCTCATTGTTTGTAATGACATCGATGGTGAGGGAACATCAGCCCCTCTCTGAGGTCCTACACTGGCTGAGGGGAAGGCTCCCAGACTCACAGTCTTCTTGTCAGGCCAAAAGGCACACTATAGCCCATTTATTTCAGAGACAAATGCCAGCAGGATTGAAATCTGCAAGTTTGCCTGCTTGATGTGAGCAGCTAGGAGAGGCTGATCCCCTGCCAAGCCAGAAAGTTGAAGCAATGAGAACATTAGCCCGCTAAGCCACAGCGCTAGACTTGATTGCAGACTTAATAAGGATAAAGCACATTTTATTCGCTGCAAAGTGATAGCTTCAAACAGATATTCAAAATATATGGCTGAAATAATTTCTCCTACTCACACTCTAAAAAAGATGTCATTGCCTCGGTGCTAGTGGAGCATACTACGTTACATACTTACCCTTCTCATGGGTTTGACATTAATGCAACAATAAGCACAGGATTGACAGCTGATTTATTTATTTATTTATGACAATTCCATGCATTGAATAAAAAATCATTAGCATCAGCTGGCCTTAGGGCTTTCTAACTGTTTATCCTTCCTAAAAATAGGTACACTTTTTTTTTTAAAAAAAAAAAAAGAAAAGAAAGAAAGAAAGAAAAGGAAAAAAAGAAGGAAAGAAAGTGTGGTTTTGTTGTTCAGTGTCAGCTATGATTTTCCTTCGTTATGGATTATGGCAGCAAATTTAAATAGAAGCCCTTCTGAACTCAGAAGGAAACTAAAATGACAGCAATTGAAAGGTTTTCTGGTCTCAGGTGTGTCAGTGGCCTCAGCCCAACTTGTCTGGGGCTTGATATTTTTTTCACTTAATTCAATGGTTAAAACCCTTTACCTTTCATGGCGCAGAAACAGAGATTTAGCAGAAATACTTACCACTGTCTGTCTCCACCTTCCACAGCGCCTGGTGGTGTGGTATTTTACAAAACGCAAGGTGTTTTCTTTCCCTCATACCCCAATCACACACAAATAACAGAGCATTTTGGCTGTTCCAGCACGTCTGTTGTGTGAGAGCACTGCCCTTTTCTCATGAGCCCCGGTTGTAAGTGGGATTCATTTCAAGTTACTGCAGCTGTGGAAAAAGTAAGGAGTATCATCCATGGCATTTGGGTTTGCTCCTTTGGGAGGGCAGATATTTCTGTTTTAAGCTGTCCTTCAAATAGCTGGGATTCATTAACCTCTGGAGCTGCCTTTTGTGCTGGTGCCTCACTGTACAGGAGCCTGAGAGATTAGTGTAGAGCAGACATCTAACTCTTTGACAGCTGTGACTAGTGGAGATGAATCCCACTGTAGGTAGCATCCTCTGTTGTTTTTGTTAGTCTGGGCTAGTTCCAAGTCACTTCAGCACACTGCTCTTGCTCACCCTGGTTTTTGTCTTGGACCCCAGTCACAACCAAGTCCCTCACAAAAAACACAGCCCCCAGAACTTCAAAGCCGTGTCTTCGCCCTCAGAAAATTGCACTTGTGTGTATTTCACTGTTAGTCTTTTCTTACTCCCCATTAAAAAAGAAATGTGTTGTCAGGGTTAATTCTGTACATGGCACATTCTCTGTGCAGCTCTATATTGCATTTTCATAGTTAGGCTTTGTTGCCTGCACTAACTGAAAACTATTAAAACCATAAAATGCTTCAAAACAAGCAGGTGTCAAAAAGAAAGCTCTCTTCTAAGTACCCCCCTTGCTGCTGGCAACCATTACTTGCAGTTACAAAGCAGATCATTTAAACCTTGTCTAGCTGTCTCCCACATTTCTAAAGCATCTTCTTCCTGATGGAGCTTTAGCTTTAGCTGTCCTATTCTTTCACTCAGGGTATTTTCTTCACGTTGCTCCTGTTAACATATCTTGTTGAGAAATCACTCAGGGCCAAGGCATCTGACAGAGGTCTGCTGCTGTCAGTGCCTGGGTCCTAACTGATCGGCACAAGAGTTGCAGGAGCTGCTGGGACACAGCACAGCCACCAGCAGCCACCGGCAGCCAAGGGCTTCCCCATCTCTGGCTTGTTAGTCATAGGTACGCCAAGGACAGCAACATATGTTTTTTGAAGCTGGTATTACCAAGTAGCAGGTGGTATGTTCCCTGAACTGACACTGAGGCTTGCAGTTTCACTCTGGTATATTATGTGCTTATTAAATATTTTGGTGCGGATGTCACGGTGGGCAACTAGAAGACAAGATGGATGTTGAGACCAAACTATTTGAAATAGCACCCACCCCTCTGCATGGGGTTGAGCTGCTCTGTCTGCATCGCAGTCCTTGGTCCCCTGTTTATCTGGACCAAGGAACTTATTTCAGGGTGTTGTGGCTCCCTCTTCGCTCCCACACAATTGTTTATTTATTTATTTATTAAAAGAGGCAACAGGAGGATGGCAAGCACTCAGGTCTCGTCAGGGAGGGAAGAATCAGGCTACAACCCAAGAATGGGGTGTTTGGGTGAAAAGTTGTCTCTGTCCCATGGTGTAGACAACATTGCTATTGGGAGTAAATACACAGACTTTTACCAACTTAGTCTTGTGACTCTTTATAATACTAAACTTTTGAGTTTCTGATACTTGCTATGTGATGTAAATTCAGAGTGATTCTGATGGCCTCAGTTCTGGGGGTCACTGTCAGATGCTGATTTTACAATTATAGCTTTTTGACAACCTAGGGATAAACCCTATGCTGGCAGAACCGATGGGTTTACCCAGAGTAGTGTAAATTATTTTCATTTTGCACCGCCAATGAATGATGTACAGTAAACCTTAATTGTTATTTTAATCAGGTTGCAGTACATTTGGTATATAAATCCAGTCCTCTATTTACATCACAGCATACATCATTGTTACAATTGTCCTCATGTGTTTGCATATTTATATTTATAAATACGTATGCACTCAAAAAAAAATATATACATTTATATTTATACACACACACGAAACCTTTTATGCACACAAGTATATATATAAATATACACACAGAAGCATACATATATGTATAAAAAATCTGTGAGCTCTTGTGACCTACAATGAAGAATTACAAATTGGATAGAGGATAAATGCAATTTTCTTTTTTTTTTCTTTTTTTCTAGAATGGGTTACACATCCTGTGAATGGAGCTAAGGTAAAGCATAATTTTCAGCACAGAAGGGAAATGGTTTTGATGTTTATGAATCACTGCTGTCAAATTTGTACAAGTAAAATACAGTACACTGGATATATATACACAGCAGCCCCCTTCATGTTTAAAACATTCTAGAGAGCTTAACAAGTGATAACCTAAGATAAAGCTACTGTTGGGTCAAAGAATGAATTAAACAAGTGTTGCCTTTAGTCTTGACATGAAAGCATTTACAGAGCCAATGTTCTAAACCTCTGCTGGCAGAATATTCAGAGGTGGAAAACGAAAGAGCACTTAAGATGCACAGGCTCTTTCAGATATGGATTTATAATGATATTCCTGTAGAGCATTTGTAGAACACAAAACCTGACTTGGGCAGTAAGGAAGTAATAACTCAGCTGGATATGTAGGGCCTGGAGATTAGATGAGCACCTGGAATACTCTTAAGAGCTAAGAAAAGCCTGAGAATAGATCACCCTCTGGGGGAACGACAGCAATAGCAGCTGATTTGGTGACCCTTCCCTCCCCTCACCGCTTTCTTAAATTCATACAACTCCACATTTTTACTTGCTTAGATTTTGCAGGTACACTTTGTGATTATGCAGTTGCCAAGCTGAAAGCTCCTAAACGGGTATCACTGGCACAATGGCTACAGACACAGTTTGTCCAAGGAACTACTTCCCTTCTGTCCTGAGGGAATCTGCAGGAAGCAGGGGAGAAGGGAACTCACCCTCTGTGGACGGCCACTGAATTTGGCTGAGCAGTTTGTTGTGCTGCTTTCATGATGTGGACACCTGTCAGCCAAGATTCAGAGAATTGGTAAGAACCGGGTGGATGCTCCTTCCCATACAGCATCAAAAAGCTGACGGGTGGTTACGACTTGCAGTTGTTCCTCAACTTAATCCCAACTCGATCAAGCTCTCTGGTGTAGATCATACTGCATCATAGCCTTGGTCTATTACATTATATTGGAGTGAACCATTTGTCCCTTCTTGTGCTTTAAATAAATCGCATTCACTTTTGAAAACCTCTGGTTCGTTTTTAAAAAGTCTCCAGGAAAACCAAGGGACTAACAATATGATAAAACTCTGAGGATATTTAGAAGTAACCAAGACACAGGTCCTGGACAAAAGCCTTTCATCATTATAACTTTTTCATGTAAAGTGCAGTAGACAGAGCCAGCCTAAATTGTCCTTGACCCACATTTTATTTTGTCCTGTGTCCCGCTGTTTTGAAACTATGTTTCAGGAAAATTCCAATAAAGAGTGAAAGTGCCTGAAATTGAAATAAAGTGGGTTTTAAGTGCTTAACTCCAGAACTGCTATCCAAATCTCCCTTGTTGCCCACACTCCATCAGTGGCTTGCGTTTTGTTTTCCTTTCCATAAGCTCTAGAGATGCCCGGGGTTCTGTTTTCCTGACTGCTTAAAAGCACCCTCTCTCTGATCATCTCCAATCTAATAAAAGTCTAAAAACTACACAAATAATGTCACGGAGTACTCCTCAGCTGCAGGGACAGGATCAGACACCACACAGAAGGGACAAGCACCTGTATTTCTTACAGGAGCCTGCTGGTTTGGAAGTGACCGGCACGGGGTCTGTGCCCTCTGCAGCCTGCCAGGGTTCAAGCACAGGTCTCCACGCTGTGGGAGGGGTCCTACCCTTGGCAAGACAGGCTAGCCTAAGCACAGGCTCTCTCCACTGGGCTTACTTCACCTGCACAGGAAAAAGAATACAGAAATTGTGGGATGAGAGGCAAACGAAACGCGAGGAGGGCTCGAGCAGCAAGGGCACTCACCTGCCCTCCTGGAGATGTCAGGAGTTCCGGCCCTCGCCTGCTGAGGGTGACAACATTTGAACCACCTTTGAACAAAAGATTGAATTTCACAAATCCATTCCTCTGTGTCATCCTCGTTTATATCCCCAGACCTATGTAAGGTGCAGTAGCACCTTCACTCACTGCGCTGTTTCATTTTACATTTGTAAATGGCTTTTAGAGCACCTACCTGAAGAGTAGGGGCTTGCCAAGGGTCTGGCAGCTGATTGCAGTAACTCGTTAGTGCTGCAGGGTGAAGGGGCTGCACGAGGTCGCACGCCTCACGCCAAGGAGCTCCCCTCCCGGCTGTGTGAGAGCCCACCCCTCCCTCCACACCCACTGTGCTGAACACCCTCCGTATCTAAAAACTTCTTAAAAGGCTGCTGCTAATATTTACTAGAGGTTAATTCCAGAAGTCAGGAAAGCTGATGTTTTGTCTGAAAACAAACACAATATATGTTTGTACTGGAAGTTGTAAACAAGGAGGCATGCTGGGTAGGTAGCCTCAAGCTAGAAGAATTTTTTAAAAATCCTGAGACTTGTCTTTACATTATTTATAGGCTGGAGAAGATTCATTGTTTGTGAAACAACAGGCAGCCCTTGTGCTACATCTATTGACACAGTGAAACCTTCTTGGATTGAAATTTGCTTTGATATCCTGTAGAGATTTCCTCCTAAAGTCTGAGTTCCTTAAATACGCTGCACTCAAGCTCGCCCCTTCTCTCACATGCACGCTCCCTCGCTGTGTCTCGTATGTTGTGTACAACACTTCACAGCGAACCGAACGCCATGTGGTGGGAGAGAATTATCAAGGGTGTAGGGTATCTTTAAAGAGCAAATTAGTAAAACATTGATTCTTATTAACGCAAATAAAAGCAAATTTCCTGAAGGCGTTAGCAAAGAGTGAAATAGCTGTTATGTACACAAAGTTGGTGTGTTCTCTGCAGAACACAGCATGAGATAAAGATGCTACTTTTATAATATTATCAGAAAGCAGGGAACAAAGCAAGAAGGAGTGCTGAAAGACTAATTCCTCCCCCAGGAAAACAAGACAAAATGCTGTGTCCTAAGAGAATAGTCTGTACTCACTGCCATCCTTTATCCTTCGCGGCAATGCGAGAGCAGACAGCAAAGGCTCAGTGGGCCAAATTCCATCGCGTGTAACTCCTCTGAAGTCCCAGATAGTACACCAGAGATTGCCACAGGCCATATAAGACTCAAAACCAGTTTTGCGTTTTATTTATTGTTATTTATTGAACTGCAGTAGCCCCTAGAGGCTCTCAGTAGGACTGCTGTCCCGTTGTGCTCCAGGAGCTAGCAGGAAAGGATACCGATGGGACACTTGGGCACTCATGTTGTTTTCACCGGGGTCTGGCACAAGCTCAGAAGTCTTCTTCTCTACTTCCTTTCCAGAGATCAGTTTCATGTCCTCTTTTTGTGTGTATCACTGAGTGAGATCCTCTGATTGAAGACCCCTAAAGTGGAATTACTACTACATACAGCTTGCTGTTGTCTGCACCAACACATCCTCGCCTGTTGTAAGCAATAACTCATTTGACAGAGAGAAACAATGTCCCTGCCATGTCGTAGATGGGCCTCACAGCAGAGATCTTCTATTAGCCAGTCCCAAGAGCTCCAGAGGAAAAAAAATTAAAAAAAGAAAAAAGTCAAAGTTAGCAGTACAGCTGTCAGAAAAGCACTGGGATAGTCAAATAGGAGCTTCAGTCATTCCCCCTGGGCTGGAAAGAATGATGTCTTGTCATGTGGAGCTGTTAGGAGAAAAGTAATTAAAAGCTAAGGAAAAAAAAAATAAAAGGAGACCCGTAGGAGTACCCCCTCTAAAACAGATGTTTTAAATTGCTAAAGACTGCTTTTTATTTATTTGGGGAAAAGTCTCATTTTTTGTTGTTTTGTTGTTTTCTTCTTTTCCCTAGCCTAAGTCTTCAAGCTATAACATTGCCAGAGAAAGTAGCTTCACCGCTAAATAGGCCTTATACAACATGAAGATATCTTCATGTATAAAGCCCTCTCTACGTACTGCAGGGACATCAAAGGATAGAAGTAGATATGATAGTAAATGCTGGACCCCTGCCCATTAAACGTACAGGAAAACAGCCCCTGGTGCAGCTGGCACTGGCTAATAGGCAGTTTCACTTGTTCAGCACACTGTTGAGTCCTAGATCTACTCTGAATACACCTCTTCCCTCCATGATATCCTGGCGTGTTTTGTACAAGTAACATTTTCTTTTTGTACTAGGTTTCTTCTGAGGATCCCAAATTGGTTTGAAAACTTTATAAAGCTCATTAAGACCTTGCAAAATCAGGAAATACATCTGAAATTAATTACAATGCAACCACTGAAGGCATCATTGCTTCTGCCACTGAGATTCACCACGGAGGTGGCTGTGCTGTAGTGTGTTTGAAATCCAGAGGAGGTTTGATATTCCAGAGCAACACTGCTCAATCAGTTGGGAAAGGTTGTGTAGGACAAAAATCACATGTATCAAAAGGACAGCAAAGGCGACTCTTGTTTTCAGAAGATAATCTTCAAACCTAAAAATGACCTGTAACAACAAGTTTTTCTGTCTAATCCAATTTGTCTGAAACAATCAAGGGATCTTACAAGAATTTTAATTTTCTCCATAATCCAAAAGCTGAGCCTTTTAGCACATGGCTGTGTCCTGATCCAAAGGGATTAGGGCTTTCTAGTCACCTGCCAACATCAGTTCTGCAGAGTTTTTCTCAGTGACTTCTTCCGTTGCATGTCTTTGCCCATCAGTAGCTACTGAGGCTGGATGGAGCTCATGCCTCAAGATATTCTGTTGTGGCAATTTAGTCCCAATTCCTCTGTTGACTATGATGTGAGGCCCTCAGAGGGAGAAGTAGAAGGCATCTCTTTGTATCTGTTTTTCTCAGTAGCAAGCCAAGACTGGTTTCTGCTCCTCAAAGATAAGTGGTGAAAGGTGAGGATGTGACAAACAGGGATAGGAAGGAAAAATCATCCAAGCACATCCATGGGAAGGTCATAGCTAATGAGAAAGTGTGAAGAAAAGGGCATGAAGAGTACAGTCTGACTGAGCAGTGTTTGTGAGTACGTCACTGCCGGAGGCCCAATATAGACACCTAGGAGATTAAGGAAACAGGATAGAAAGCAATCATAACCACTTTTTCTGTGGATTTCTTTTCCTTTCAGTTAAAAAAAACCCAAATGAACTCACTGTTTGCCAATTTAGCTCTCTAGTAGAGGTTGTGGCCTGCCTTAAGTGGGCAGGGATGCTGGAGGTCCCTTGGGGACTATTCCCCCGGCTACCTGCATAGCTCCCAGCACCAAATTCAGCACCAAATTCAGCCCAGCAGTGAGGGGGAGGCAGAAACCCCCACCTGTCTGCTGGGGGCCCAGACCATCCTGCTAGGGCTGGAAGGGAGCACACACACTGCCTGGCATGGATGCTCCTTGAGTGTGTGCTGCACAGAGGCCACTGCATGCTCAGTGACCAAATTTCATACCTTGAACCACTGGGGTCAGCCAGGCATTTGTTCTTGCTGGGAAGATGATTATTCAGCTTTTCCTTGGGTCTGACCTAAAGACCACCTACACAAAGGTAGGCAGGAAGTGCTCATAGGTTTCACTTACATATGAACTGGAACAGAATATAAAATAACACAGAAGAGAAGCTGTACAAATAAGCATTTCTCACGTCAATGTGTGCAAAGGGTGGTATTAATAGCATGTCTAATATTTTTGTAACTCAGAAAAGATACTCTGGAATGCTATTGCTAATAACAGTGCTGCATTGTTATGCAGATGAAGCTTCAAGCCAAAAAGATGAACGGTGCAGTTCATGCCACCTTTTTGTGGAAAGAAGACAAACCGAGCCTTCCTTTTAGCTCTTCTATAGGGCGGACTTTTTTTTTCATCCTTTAGATCCAAGATGATTGGGGCTACCCTTCTGCCTGGTATGACTAATTAAGTTTAGCAACAGCACTCACAATGTGCTTAGGGACGTAGGGACAACATTAGGATCCAGACTCTCTGGATCCTTTCTCATGTGCCTCCCACAGAAGGAAATCTGGCTTGACATAGTTTTTGCACGCAAACTGAGCAAAACCTAAATATTACAGTTCCACCCCCACCACTGCCCTAATGCCTCCACTGAGCTTCATAAATGTAGTTCTTTCAAAGAGATGCTGTCAATGGGAGCAGAAACCATTTTCTTCCGTGAGTGTTTAGACCTGGCCAAGAACTAGCCAAAAGAAATACCCCCAGCAGCTGGTGAGCACTTGGGATCTGCATAGTTTCCAGCACAGACGGAATTCACAGGGCTCCAAAACTGTGCCAGAATTGATTTGGTAGGCCACTGCAACTTGAAGTTGAGAGCAGCACGCAGTATCTATTCATAAATATGTGTTTTCCCCGGGAGTTTAAATTTTCCTTCAGCTCAGGCTGTGTAGCTAGTTTGCACAATGCAATTAGCAGAATTTGTTGCTGCAATAGGAGTTTGCAGTAGTGGTTCAATCAGGACGTGTAAGCCACAATCGAATCTAATTAATTTTTTCCTAACTGTATGGACTCCTCAATGCTAGTACAAGTAAAGGATTGTAAAAATCCATTTTTTTGTCACTAAAGTAAAAGCTCTGCTTATGAATACATACAGAAAGCACCCCAGTTGTAAAAGCAGCAGCCATTTTACGTTGTCACTTCTGGAAAAGAATTTGGCTTCCCAGAGTGAGAGAATGCAACACAGGACAACTGTCGATTTTATTTGGGCTGGCATCTTCAGTGACAAAATAGTGGGTGTAATCCTTAGAGGTTCTACCATTTTAATCACAGGGGTAGAGGGGTATGACTCTGTGTGTAAGCAAGTGATAAAATAAATTTTGAGAGCCTGTTCTGAGCTACACCATTCCTATGTTCTTGCTTTATACTTTTTTTCACAACCTCCATGAGTTAGGATGAGTTATAACCTAATGTAAACTTAGATGAAGGTAGAGTTTGCAAGCAGTGCATGCAGAGAGGGATTTGTATATTTTGGGAGGGTGCTCTGTAGCTAAGATCCATTCTTTCACTTCTGACTTGTAAATAGCAAAATTATTTGTTATTCAGTTTTCAAAGACAGCAAAATGTGTCGGCCTGTCACATTCTGTAACTTGGCTGTCAATAAGAACTTCTGAAACAGCTCCTCTTCCCTTCATGGCTAGCAAATAACAACTACCAAAACCATAAATGTTTGCCTTGCATGTTCTTCAGGAAACAAGAAAGCAAGACCAATAATTTGAGCATTAGCCTCTTCCATGGAGATTCTTTTATGTACTGGCACTTAGAAACTTTTGGAATATTACCCTATTCTGGCTTCATTCACTATATCATCATTAGCTTTGTGTTCTGGATAGCATGGTTAAATTACTGTGAATGCTATAGTTAAATTATTAATGTTGCCTTGGTTGCTAATCCAGTGCTGACTGCTTGTTACCTTGGATTGTGTGGCTGGTTACAGTTCACTGCCTTTTGTCCCTGTCTTCCCAGGGTACCATCTCCAACCAATTACCAAGTCTGATGCTTTCTTATTATTCTTGCTAGTTATTAAGCAGCTCTCTTAGCTTCTCCTTTGGCGTCACAGTGACAGTGCTAATAAAAACTGGATTGGACCTGGAATATGAAAGCTATATTTTTATCCCCGGAGCAAGCCCAGCTCAGCCTGCAGCACAGTAGGCTTCCCTGCTTTGCCATGTCAGACCTTGGCTGAGATACCAAAGAGGACTAATTAATGCTATTTCTGTTGCTGTCACCTACACCCAGGGAGGTAAACTCATACCACATGGCTGAAGTCATGCTATCAACTTTTCCTTGTTCCCATGCAAGCCCTCTGGATTTGAACCAGCATCCCACGACTGACTCTATAGCCTGCACAAATTCCTAAAGCTATCTATTGCTTTTGCCATGGATTGTTTCAGCAGTGTCCAAAAGAAGTCAATAAACCAGTGGACAGAGCCAGCTGCGAGCTGAAATTTTTGTTTGCAGGCTATTCTGCATTTCAATAATTCTAGTTCCCAGTTAGAATGAAAGCTATTCCTAAAATAACCACTTTCTGAAATTGCCAATTCTTAAAAAAAATCAGTAAAAGACCATTTTAAAATATTTTGCTCTGAATCATTTCACTTCAGTTTCATGACATCCAGTATTGTAATAGGACATCTTTAATATGCCTAATATCACACACAGATAACATATAGCAATCATTTACAATACTTTAAACAACCCATCAAAATGAAATGCTTCAACATTAATTACATTTTGGATTTTCCCTATATAAAGTCAAAAATTGAACTTCTGCAAAATACTCTGATTTACATGAAACCACATTTTTAATGGAGAGTTGGTTTTCATTTACTGCTAGCAACAGCTACAGGCAATACTGCAACACATTTATCTGGCATATCAGGATGCACTTGGACATTGGTGTTTTGTTTTTTTTTTTATATCACTCAGTGTCTTTGTTAACACTCACAGGTCAGCCATGCTTACCTAGAACATCAAAGGCTACTTACTCTCTGGATCTGGAGCTTCTCTCCTTTCTGTGTTATCCTCAGGCTTGACTTAGCTGTTTTCTGACCATGCTGGATGTCATGGCCCATGCCTCCTTTCCAGTCTTTGGGAGGCAGAAGCACAGATGTGCCCACCTCAGTGGGCTGGCAGGGACCCTTCTGCCCCTAGGGCACTGGACTGGCAGAGGCCACTGCCACCCTGGAGCCCAAGAGAGCATACAGAGGGGAGGTCACCCACAGTGGCCTCCTCTTTGCAAGGAAATGCTTGTGCTAAAAGGTTTGCTTGTGTTTTGTGGCCCCACGTAATGCCTGCTTGTTCCTTTCATGTGCCAAAAACTCATGGTCTAAGTGGAAGAGAATTACCCTGAAGTAATTTTCAAATATACGTACACATATACGTATTTCTTTAGTTATCTGTATCCTCATTGTATTTAGATGGTTTTGCCCATCTTTGATGTTGACAGAAAACATGTTTTAGTGAATCTCCAGACTGGCTTCTTTGCTTTCCTAGCTCATAAGGTTATTCCATGGTATACTCGGGAAACAAAAACTGGCAACCTTTGCCAAACTGAGGACAGCTGCAGTGCTAGGAAGGAGGGTAAACCCCAACAACTAGAGCAAAGAGCACATGGCTGCCCATCCAACAACATCTCTGCTGCCTTAGAAAGCCACCCCAAAGCATCCCATGCCAACCCAGCAGAGGCATCACTCTTCTCCTCCTCACCAGCCCACTTGCAACCTCCCTTTTGGTGTGGGTCGGTCCCCTGTCTGCTTTTGGCAGGAACCTCAGCAGGGGAAGCTTTTGTACCAAGTGTCTCAGGCAAGCCAGGCTGCTTTACTTCAGAGTTTGAGCTAACATGAAAATTAGCAAAAAGGCAGCAGATAGATGTATTGCCTGAAGCTACTAAGACGCTATCAAAAATCCAGTGTTTGACATCTGTGCCCATAGGAAGTCCTTTGCTCTAGATGTTGAAGGAGATGCCAGGCCTTCTTGGATCTTTGTCAAGAGAGAAGACCTTTAAACTTGACTGCCTCCTATGTCTTAGATGCATGTCCTTATCATCTTGTCTCTGCAACAATTTGCTACTTTATAAGGGGAGATAGCACCAATAAGTCAAGTAGCTCTTCGCTTTGGCTTTCTCTGCAGAATGATTGTCATGTGAAGCCCGCTACTTTCTGCAGTCTTGGCAGAGCAGCTTTTGATGCTGAGAAGGAGCAAGGAGAGCATTTACTTGTGCAGAGTCAGGAGCAGGGATTCATCTCAAAGGGAATATTTGTTTTGTCTACACCACAGAGAAGAGCCATGCTGAAAAAGATGGCTTACAAGATACAGCTGAATTAATGATGAACTAAGCTTTCCTCAGTGACAGGCAAGAGCAAAAGATACTCGGTATATCTCAGTCAATGTTAGATGCTACCTGGTAGTAAACAGTTCATTCCCATCTATACTTACAGACCAGCACTAAGTCTGGGGAGACATTCCGTTCTCTGTGGCAAAAGACTCAAAGAATTTCTCACGGGTGCCAATGAGAGCACTGAGCTGGGGCTCCTCGCTAACCCATGCCGTGCCAGGTCAACTCAGGAGAGGCCAAACAAGAGGTCTGCATTGGGGTCAAAGGAGGGAGGAACATTTTTTTGCCTCTGCTTTTTGAAAGAAGAATGGGCAGAACTTTATGACAGAAGAAAATGTTCCTATCCAAAAAAAAAGAAAATAACTTACTGTAACATGGCATTCGGCTATATTTCAACTAAATTTTACAAGAAATCTGAAGCAAAACTGAAACACTGAATGTCATTTCAAATGGAAATTTTCATTTCATTTTTACTCATGAAAACATCTTACTTATGATGTACAGGATCATGCTGCCTGCATATCGGTTTGTCTTCCTTCCTTAAATTTGAATCTCTTGCCTGAGTTCAGCCAAATTTGACAAAGATACAGAGTCCTCAGAAGCAATGAAGGCTCCACAGATTTCTTGACTATCTTCAGAACAGCCTGTGGCTGTTCAGGTGGCTGTGCAGAAAGCGTGAGACCCTGTCAGTGGCTCTGGGAAGAAGAGGCAGCAATGTGGGTTCACCCATTGCACATCAAAGAGTTCACGCAAGAAACAGACCTTACAAAACTTTCCAGCGCTTGGAGACTTTCCATCAGAGCTCTAAACAACCACAAATTCAAATCCATAGGAAAACAACCACACTAAATCTACAGTTTACAGACCTGATTTTCCCTTTTTCATTATACTTTCTTGCTTTCCATCCCTAAGTGTATTACAAAAACGAAAGGTGTGTAATGTTCCCTTTTCTCCAATTTCTTTTCTTTCTCCACTATAGTTTTTCAAAACTCACCCCAGGGACAAGTTTCCAAATGGAAAAAGGAAGCATGAGGGTCTGTAACTGATGCTTGCTAACTTTTCCAAAAACAAGGAATGTTTGTGAAAGCAGACTTAGTAAAAAGTAAGCTTTGACTTGCAGGGGATCATTTTTTAGAGTAAGAAAAAGGTAAGATTTCTAGGAGAAAGAGGAAAATGAAAATCCTTAATTTCCAAAACAAAATGATACTAGAAAATAAATGTTAAAGGACCATATGAATTCCCTGAAATGAAAATAATTAACAATTTTTATATTTTGATATTTTAAGCGACAAAACTGAAAGGTCCGAGAACTTGGTCATTAAGTGACGGCCTCATTTCCCATAGAAATGCAGAAATCCCCTATAGTATATTTCCTGCGAAAGGCTGCTCTTTTAACACGTATGCTTATCAGTGATGCCTGAAATATGTGACTCCAGCTTTCAGTCCCTGGAGGAAGTTTGTTACAAGTATGCAAGTTGATAATGGCTAACATGTATTTATTTCTTAATTTTCAGTGCCCAAAA
>NW_009260610.1:1259320-1289103 GCF_000687185.1 Egretta garzetta
CTTTCCCTATAAACAACACTTAGGTACAGTTATTGGATGCTAGCAGCTGTTCTGCCATTAACTTCTCTTGGGCCAAGAAGGCAATGAAGATTTTAATTTTGCAGGTCATTTTTGGAAAGCCTTCCCAGACCCCAGTGAGATATGTCTCGCTTATTGGAAATTTCATGTTTTCACATATCGGAATACGAGCCAACTTTTTTTTTCCCCTGCTATGAGGATAACTTATTCACTTTTGGACCAAGACAAGGTCTGGGATATTTAAATAATGATATACATAATTCCTGGTTTTCTTTTCTTCTGAATGTCATTTTTTCTTCCTTTTTTTTTTTTTTTTTTCCCTTGTGAATAAGAATTGTCTCAAAGATAACCTCAGTTTTCTGAGACCAGCTAATCTGGGTAGCTTGGTGAGTTTATTTTCAAGGAAACAACAAAGTACAGAGCGTGAATGGAATTGCTTTAACAGCTAGCAGGATGGGATCTGCGTGAAATTTCCCCCACTGTCTCAGCTGTTCTCGCTATATGCCAAACCACAGTTTCAGGTGGCTGAAATAGATTCATCTCTTCAGACTTAGATTTGGCTGTGACAGAACCCTCTCCTTCCCCCCCCAAAAAAGGCTCCTTCCACAGTCTTATACAAATTCCAGAGAATTTGGATTTATAGAGTAAAACTGTACAAAGTTTCAGAAGAACAAAGGTATATATCATCAAAAAATGTTGTCCTGTGTCAACGGCATGGCTCCTGCCAAGAACTGGTTTTTGGGAAAGCAGGCAGTGACCATGGCTGACACTCAGGACTCCCTCTCTGATGTTGCACTGACAAGCAAAAAAAAAAAAGCATACATTTAAATTCCTGAGTGCCAGGTATAAGCAGTTCATCTGTACAATCTGTGTATACTTCAGCTTTACAGATTTTTTTTAACTATCCTTCTAGAAGACATCTTCTGGTATCCTGTTACAGCACTGGCTGGGAGGCGATGCCCTGTACCCACCTTTCCACTCACACGGCCTTGTCTGCACCCCTCCTTCAGGATAACTTCAACACCCCAAACCACTGGGCACTGGGACCTCCCAGTTCCCTCTTGCGGTCTGAAACTTTAGACTGGTGATGGGCAAGATTAATCCTCACATTGCTGAGTGATTACCTGGCATTCAGGAGACCTGCAGGATAAAGCTTGTCCTTTCTTTGCCAGCTGGCAGAGGATGGCTGGGCCTTAGAGAGCTCCCAGAGCCCTGGACAATACCAGTCTCCTCCGGACCAGTGAGGAGGAATGATTTGCCGGGGCATGCCTAAACCCAGCTGAGCACCAGGCAAGAGCTGTAACTGCAGGTGAGTAGCATTGGCTCCCCAAGAGTGTGTAATCTTTGGTTCAGGGAGCACCACCGGTGACTGTCCATGCAGACTCCTCTGTCACAAGCCCAGGCCTGAGTCCCTTAAATGATGGGCACGTACCAGTGGCATGACAGCACATATAAACAGCCCACACTGAGCTCCACCAAGTCTATGAAGTTTTGCTCAGCCTTGTTGGCTATGAAGCTTGTGAGTTTCAGAGGTATTCTAGGCTTTGTGGATTTTTTTTTCCAGTGGCCATGTGTTCACCAGCTCCATTTCAAGAAGATCATCACAGAACCCTCAAATTGCAGTGACTTTTAATTGCTACCTATCCATATTGCATTTGAACTGGTGACCCAGAGATTAAAGGAATCATTTCTGATCCCATTACCCATCTCCTGAGTCCATGAGTCCCTGAAGAATGTGATTCATTAACTGAACTGCTCTTTTGCTGACTGTATTTTTCCAGCACCTCATAACCTACATGAAATTACAATATTTTTCCCATTCTCACTGTATGCATGTCAGATACTTACATATCTCCAGTTGTTTTGCTAGCTAGCCTCATAGGAGTTGTGTAAATGGCATTATCAAAATTGCATCTCCCTGATTCATTATTTCCAATTTTATAAAATAGCTGAGTTAGTGAAGACACTATCAAAGGGTTTTTTAAATAAACATGCTTAATCTTCTGGAGATTAAAAGAGATAGTATGGGTGACATATAATGATTATTTTACCCCAAAGCCATCAGAAATACAACGTACAAGAAAAACACATCAAACAAATAGGCACAATAGAGAGCATTTCAATGAGAAGATAATCACACTGCAGGATTTGCTTCAACTCAGTGGCCTAAATATTGCCCTATATGAAAAATAAAATAAAAGAGGAATATTAAAAAACCGGATTTATACCCCACAGTCTGCTTAAAAAAAATGAACTGCAACTAATATTTAAACTAATTTATTTTTAAATCTAATTCCCAGGATTTAAATTTGTCCAACAGACAAAAATTAAAATAATTTAAGAAGCTAGGAGAAAAAAGCAAGGTGATCAATTTCTAGCATGATGCAAATTTTTATTGATAAAAGTAAAATGATTAAGCAATGTGTTTGTAACCAGATATCAAGAAAATTACACTGCCTGTCTGATTATCTTAATATTTTTCACAGAAAATATATAGTACGTAGCAGAAATACATGGCCTGCCAGTAGAAACTCATGGGAAGCAGGGTAGTTTCAACTGTGTAGAAAATGAATTCATTTAATAAATCACAAATCCTTCTGCTATTCATCCTGGCAGCAAAGGTATGGCTGATGCAGAGTAATGCCTGATTTTCATACACCAATGCTGGGCTATTAGATGTACAAATGCTATTAGGTTCTGTCCAGATCCTTTGTTGGTGTAACTGGCATAAATCAGCTGCAGTTAATTGAGCTATGTAGATTTAGCCAGGTAGCTGGGAGAAAATCACATATTCATTTGCAGCATGCCTGAGAAGCCTGGAGAAAGACATTTTAAGGCATATTGTGTTCCTTGAAGTTAGGAACCTGATTAACTCTTTCCAGCAGATGCAGCCTCTTTGTGACTAATGGCTTTTCCACTGACTAAATATTTGGACTCATACTCCATAGGGCCCAAGCTTCCTGCCAGATTTTCACTGAGACAAGATCTCATTTCTACTGTGTAATTATTCTGTTAATTAAGTTTTCACACATTTCAGTCATGTGCACTGTGGCATTTCATCTGCCCCAAAATCATTCTACAAATACAAAGAGCCAAAGTAGGAAAAAAAATCAGAAATGGTACCTGGCTATATACTTTCACTAAAAATTTTGCATCATGACTCTTGCCAGCTGATCATCCATACAGCCACCTGACTAGCACACAGCCTAACTTAGTAAGACCATTTTCCAAACAAACAGCAATGTTTCCAAAGGCAATGGCCCAGAAGAGCCATGGATCACTCACAGCACTTGGGAAGGCAAGAGCTTTGCTCAGCCCCCCTAAAACACTGGACTGAAATCCAGTCCCTCCATTCCTCCCTCCCCAAGCATTTTGCTTTAATACACTTTGTTACTTCAAGCACTCCAAACTCCACCCCACCCCTCTAATATTGTTTGCTTACCTGGTGTTACAGTAAAAACCTCACCTCAGGTAAGGAGCCCCACCACAGATTTCTTATCAGTCACCACCTACGAGCAGTACATGCTGTGTCCACATCAGCATTAGGAGAGGAGAAATAAGTAGTCACTTCCCTTTTGCTTGAAGCTACGGACAAAAGATTTTTACTCTGACTTCTTTCAGCCCAGGTCATGTGGCAAATGCATTTTATATCAAGCAGTGGAAAGGCAGCGGTTGCAGAGACCATTGCAAGCTGGTCTAACGCCTCAGACCTGTTCACCAGCTCTCAGCCAGTTCAGATGCCAAATCCATTTCTGCTGGGGACGAGGTTGTCCCCTGTAGTCAACAGCTAACACCAAGCAAGTGTTGGATCAGGGTCCCAAATATCCAGAATTCCCAAAGTGCATTTAAGCTTAAGTACAGGGAGGACACAGAACCTGATGGCTTTTGAAAATTGCTTGGTTTAGTTCCTGATATGTCTAGCAAACACAAAATTGTTCAGAGTCAAAAAATTCTCCTTGCAATTGATGGTTGGGCCATACTTACAGTGTACTGGGTGTTTGATGTAATCAGGCCACAGAATTCATGATGGCTAGGGCCCCTAATAACCAGAGGAAATAGCATAGAGGCAATAGTAGCGGGAGGAATTTGACCCTTAGGTTTAGTGTCAAAATTTAATTTTCCTGTTGTTCTGTAGGTGTACAGTACCAACAGTACTTCTCAGAAGTAGTAAAGTACATCAGATTCTCATTGGCATTAAAAAAAAAAGAATACCAGCTGTTCGATATTTAAACACGACAGTCACATATTTGCATTGACATGAATGAGAAAGGTTTCTCTGTCATTTCAATGGGAGCATGGATGAAAGAAACAGTTCTAAAGGTTTCTTCTACTGCTTTTTTTAACACTGCCTGCAAGGTACTTTTCTGCCTTCTCTTTTTTTTTTTTCAGCTTATCAATATGTATTTCAGACTTTTTTACTTTTATGTTTAACACATCTTTTTTAAAAGGGAGCACGATCAGTTTCTAAGGATGCTACTTAGAGGTACAGTGGTACAAAAAGGCAGCCGCAGACTGGGAGGAAAGCTTTCAAAAGCCCACGGGAAGTGACAGGGGTTCAGAGCTGATCTCTCCATGGCAAGGCAACCCCGGGCACCTTCCAGGTTATACCCAGCTGGTGTATATTGTAGCCTTTCACAGGTACCAGGTAGTGTTCTGGACTAGGATAGATCTCTATTACCGGTGCCCAACATTGTATAGTATTACCATCACACATCAAAATGAGAGCCCTGGGTTCTGCTTTTCCCTTCAGAAAGTACTTGAGTTCATTTATCCCACCTTTTAATCAGCCACCACTTCTCTTATGACTAAAGCTTAACCTAAGGGAAAATCTGAGTACAAGCTGAGGATTAGAAACCTATCTGACTTTAGTCAAAGAAGAGTGGTTTTATTCTTGATTTCAGGCAAGAGGCAGTTTGATCTTAATAATATTGTGCTATAACCTCCTCTCAAATTAGGACACTAAGAGTTCTTCCACTTTTGTTTCTGCAGGTCTTCGGTAGGTGGTTTGAATTTGGAATATGATTAGCAACTTGTACAAAAACATGAAGCTAAGAATAAAAGAGGCAATTAGGGTTACATTGAGGTGAGCACGCCACTCTAAAATAGTAAGAATTCAAATAATTATACAGTTCGGGGATAATACATATTAGTGTCTCCCTTGAGGATCTTCAGTTCATCTCCTGGTCCTTATTTCTAATTAATCCTTGAATCCTTTTGTAGGTTAATACAATTAACAATAGCGATAAACCCTCTGTAGTGTTTAGTCAATTGGATTTGCAGAATGCTTTTCTTTGCTATGACCAGCAGGGGTCTTAGGAAACCTTGCTGCCCTCTTAAACCTTATTTAATTCTGGCATCAGCCCATGATGTGCACACTGAAACACCTGCTTTGAACCACACTGAGGGTACCAGAGAGGGAAAATTAGTTTAGTTCAATATTTCTTCAAAAGACTACTACACAAACCAACGTCTGCCCCCCACCCCGCCCCTTGCTATCTTCTCATTGTACTGTGACTATCCAAAATGAATACTGCCACCATGCCCTCAAAGGCATAGAGTATTCTTGCAAACACTCAGCATTAGATTTAAAACCAAAAGTGAATATATAAAAATAACGTTTTCCCCCTCAGGAATGTAAAGAGGGAAAGGTTTTGTAGGGTGAGACTGCATTCGGCATAAGACATTGATTTCTCTTCTCTCTTCTCACCCTTATTTTACTAGGCTGCTGCTGTTTCTAGCTTTTCCAGCTCTTTCCAGCTGGATGTGAATCAGAAGCACATGGGTGCTGCTCTCCCTTCCTCTGTCTCTTTCCTTATATGTTCATTAGCTTTCTGAGCTTCAGATTACAGTCATCACTGTTAAATATGCAATTTAGATTTTCCTTTTAATCACCCACAAATGTATATTCAGGACCTGGTGTACTTCTTTTCCTGATCACAGATAAACTGTATATACAATATAGGCTCCCCTGCTCCCTTTCTTCTCTCCTTTTTTAGTGTCTTCTCTTTCCATGGTCACTGGATTGGATTATCCTTGATTATCACACCAAGGATCTCACTGGGGAATCTCAAAGGGCAGCACTAACTGGCAATGTGTCCTCTGGTTTCCAGTATCCTATTGACTTCAGCAGCACAGCTGAACCATTTGGCCTTCCACCCCCTATTTGATGTTCAAAGCTTCTTAAATCATGTCCTTCTCCTCCAGATAACTGCTTGCAGGTGAGTATTTACCTTCCTTTGAATATCTCTCCATCAACAAAGAGACAGAAAGATAAATATTGATGGAATACCTCTGCGAGACTCGTGTTTCCCAAAAAGAGACTGGTATCCTGGCCACATCCTGCAGGTGTCCTGTGAGTGCTGAAAGACCCTGAAAGCCTGCACTCAGCACTAGATGTTATTATTTTCCTTTCTGCAGAATCTCAGAGGATTTCCAAATGGATGCTTTTGTTTTCCAGGCCCAAAGAGAGTCCGTGGTATTTTTAGTTTGAAATAATAATAATAATAATAATAATAAAAAAACAGTAAAATGAGAGCAGCTATTCTTAGTAAAGAATTGGTTATGGAATATAAATACTGAAAATTGAGAAACAAAAGAGCCATTTTTAAAGGGTCTTTGATTATATCTGTATCATCCTCTGTGTGTCCATGCCTTCTGTGGTTCCTTTCTCTATTTTCAAAAACATCTGTAGTGCGGTGAAGGACTTATGAGGTAAAAACATTCATCTGTGTGGTTATACATTCAAAATGTGTGACTGCAGAGTGGAAGCCTGAAATGAAAGGGCTTATTAATAACATTTTTTATTCATACAGCAGTAAGAAAAGGCTTCATTTGTTCATCCCTTGATCGTCTTTTTCTTTTCAATTACCTTTTCTAAAAGGAAATCTAATGTCACCTCTGGATTCCAGCAGGTCTCCAGTTAAAAAGAAAACAAGACAAAACACTTTCAAATTTGGATACATTTTCCTGTGACTTTTCCCCCATTATTTTATCTATTTGTTAATGAAGCACCTGGTATCTACTAACCTGAACCGAGTAAAGTTAATTTTTGCAGGGGGCAACAGAGCTCATGCCTCCTAGCCCTGGTGCCAATCCCTCACACTGGCCACCTAATACCAGGACCTCCCGCCAGTCTGGGACTTCAGGGGCACCATTCACCTGGGCTCATGGAGCAGGGGAAGCTGCCCCTTCTGGTGCTCTCCTGGAGTCTGACTCTCAAGTGTACCCCACTGCAGAGCTTGCCCCAGCTGCAGGGCTGTGCCATGGTTGCCCTTACTGCACCGCCCGAGTGGTGGTGGTACAGCAGGAGGGCACACGGGAGCTTGGTGTGAGGTTGTGGGGCAGACCTGATCCTACTTTAGAGTGTCCTTCTCCCCCATTCTCCTCTGTTGTGCTGCTCCTCCTCTTTTTGCCTCCACCCATGGTTTATACTCCTAAGTCCTCAGCAATGTTCCCTGTAGCATTCTCCAAGATCTCATGTTCCCACAATACTGATTGTGTACCATCTTCTTCTGAACTGGAACAAAACAGTCCAGATTTTGTGAGACTATCACAATGAGATGAAGGTTTCTAAGATGCGTCAAGCCTAAATTGAAACAGGAATGCAACCTCCTACCAGAATCCAGCAGAAGAGTGTTAAAGAAAGGAACACATCCCACCTACACAAGTTTTCTTTCCAATCAGCCTGTGTGCAGGACTGCCTATAAATATGGTTCAGAAGGATGTAAAAAACTTTACAGTGATGTAGGTCATGCACTTCAGGACCCACTGAGAATGTATGGCACTCTAAAATCTAAAATAAGTGTCCTTGTTTCACTGGGATAAAGTTAATTTTCTTCCTCGTAGCTGGCATAGTGCTATGGTTTTGGTTTAGGATGAGAAGAATGTTGATAACACCCTGATGGTTTAGTTGTTGCTGAGCAGGGCTTACACTAAGTCAAGGACCGTTCAGCTTCTCCTGCTGCCCTGCCAGCGAGGAGGCTGGAGGTGCACAAGGAGCTGGGAGGGGACACAGCCAGGAAAGCTGACCCCAACTGGCCAAAAGCGGGATATTCCATACGATATGAGGTCATGCTGAACAAAAAAATGGAGGCAGTTGGCTGGGGGGGGCACGGACACTGCTCGGGAACTGGCTGGGCATTGGTCAGCAGGTGGTGAGCAATTGCATGGTGCATCACTTGTTTTATATATTCTTTTATTATTATTCATATTTTTCCTTCCTTTTCTGTCCTATTGAATTGTCTTTATCTCAACCCGTGAGTTTTACTGTTTTTCCGATTCTCTCCCCCATTCTACTTTGGGGGGGGATAACCCAGCAGGTGTGTGGTGTTTAGCTGCCTGCAGGGTTAAACTATGACAATAAACGAATACTAAATCTTTCCGTGATTCTTGGGCTTTGGCTGGTGTCAGAAAGGAGACATGAGTAGAAAGACAGGAATAACTCCAGATAGTTTTGTACAGATGGTGATGATCTTTAACTCATCATTTCAAACTGAACATGCAGCCCAGGGCAGAACTTTCTGGCTGTATAAAAAGTAAAGCTTCTCCTTTTACTGTAACATTGGAGCAGATCATCAACATTAATTAATTTATCTTTGCAGTATTTCTTGTCTAGCTTTACTGTTTATATGGTACTGATATTAGTACCAGTTTACGCATGTATTACAGGAGATCACCTATATTTCAGCTCAGGGACAACGTTTCCAGTAGTTGGGTTTGTTGAATGATAATTAACACTAGCCCCCAGCACAAAACACTTCTTTAAAAGAAAAAAAAAAAAATTAAATAATATGGTGTCTGACTGGTATAAGAGGAAATGGTACTATTTTTTTAAATCAGGATTATTGGTAAAATAATTGTCAAACAGAAGCTTCTTAAATGTGCTTTCAGGAAAGCAAACATAAAAGAAAAACAGGCAGCTATAAGCATATAAAAAACCAGCAATCATTTGGGTGGTGCTATAAACTCTCCAAAGACAATTTACCTTTCACTTATCAAGGGGCTGTAAATGGTCTCTTGACTGACTGGAATCAGTCAAGGTAACTTTGAGAGACTCTGCTCTAGGAAAAGAAATTCTTTTTGGCTCTGCAAAGTATATTATTCCCTGGTTCCTACATAGCAAATGGAAGAATAGTCCATTTAGAGAAGAGCTGTATGCAGTTGGATGCTTTCAGCACATCTCAGTATCTTGCTGCTCTTGATCCAAAAGACAACTTTGTACACTTGTCTGGCTTGGCAATGTTGCACTTTCTCACCTCTCCCAGAAATCTGGTTGATCAGTTTTAAAATGTCCTGAGGGTCAGCATAATGGGGGAGAAAAAGGGGCAGAAAACCAGCTGATTTGTGATGGGTTATTCTGTTTCCCCTCTGATTATGCTTTGCCAAGTTGCTGAGAGGGTCTGTTATGCGTGAGCTTTTTTAACTACCCTCCTTTACACGTAGTCTAGCTTTTCTTGGCTATGGATGGTTTGCAGTAGAGTTGGTGCCCTGAAATAGGGAAATGAGTGCTTAAGCAGCTATTTTTATGGCTCTAATTCTATCTCACTTTTTTTTTTCCCCTGTGATTTTTCTTAAGTCCGACACTTTAACAAGTAACCCACCTCCTCCTTGCAAGTCATGGAGCTATTATTTTTTAACAAAGCCAACTGATTGCTGCCAGCCTTCTATTTAATGGCTATTTCAAGTATTTATCGCAGTCAACTGCTATTGATAGCTTATAACATTGTCTGTAAAGATATAGCTGTGCATTGAGCAGGTCTGTGTCACTGCATACTGCCTCAGCAGTTTTGCTTAATCCCCCCCTTCTCTCTAGTCCTATGTGCTGTAGGAAGCCCAGATTGAACCTTTCATTTTAACTGGGATCTGACTTGTCCAGGATGAGAAAGAATACCCTCCCTGTCACCAAGCCATTTGCTAGGCTGGGCTAGACCACCCTCAGCCTGTCCTTTTGTGTACAGACAAGGAAGGCAGACACAAGGGTGGCAATACGACAGAAAAGAATGCCACTGTCCCTTGCCTTGGTTGCTCATTTCCAACCTTTCCCATGTGTTGGCACAAGAGCTTACCCTGCCACACAGAAACATGGATCAGTGAATTAATTTGGTTAAAAACTGATCCAATATAAAGCAAAGAAAACTAGTTTTAACCTGGATAGGTTTTCTTACTTTACCTTGAATGTGGCTGCATTGGGGAAAATTTCACCCAGGCTATTGTTAATGAGCACTGGCTGAACAGAATAATTAATTGTGGTAGGTTGACCCTGGCTGGATGCCAGGTGTCCACCAAAGCCACGCTATCACTCCCCTCTTCAGCTGGACAGGGGAGAGAAAACATAACAGGAAGCTCGGGTTGAGATAAGGACAGGGAGAGATCTTTCACCCATTACCATCATGAGCAAAACAGACTCCACTTGGGGAAATTAATTTCATTTACTGCCAATCAAATCAGAGAAGGATAATGAGAAATAAAACCAAATCTTAAAAACATCTTCCCCCAATGCCTCCCTGCTTCCAGGGCTTAAGGTTACTCCCAATTTTCTCTACCTCCTTCCCCCCAAGAGCACAGGAGGATGGGGAATGGCGGCTGTGGTCAGTTCATCACATCTTGTTTCTATTGTTCCTTCCTCATCAGGGGGAGGACTCCTCACACTCTGCCCCTGCTCCAATGTGTGGTCCATCCCATGGGAGATAGTTCTTCATGGACTTCTCCAATGTGAGTCCTTCCCATGGGCTACAGTTCTTCATGAACTGCTCCAGTGTGGGTCCATCATTTCCATGGGATGCAGTCCTTCAGGAGCAGACTGCTCCAGAGTGGGTCCTCCGCAGGACCACAAGCCTGGCCAGCAAACCTGCTCCCGCCTGGGCTCTCTCCACAGGTCCACAGGCCCTGCCAGGAGCCTGCTCCAGTGTAGGCTTCCCTCGGGGCCACAGCCTCCTTTGGGCATGCCCCTACTCTGGCATGGGGTCCTCCCTGGGCTGCAGGTGGAGATCTGCTCCACTGTGGGCCTCCGTGGACTACAGGGGGACAGCCTGTCTCTGCTCTGGTGCCTGGAGCACCTCCTCCCCCTCCTACTGCACTCACCTGGGTGTCTACAGGGCTGTTCCTCTCACATATTCTCACTCCCCTCTCCAGCTGCAGTTGCTGTTCCCCCTTCTTAACTACGTTATCCCAGAGGCGCTACCACCATCACTGATGGGCTTGGCCTTGGCCAGCAGTGGGTCTGTCTTGGAGCTGGCTGGCATTGGCACTGGTTCTATCATAGGGGAAGCTTCTCATGCAAGCCATCCTTGCAGCCTCCTCACTACCAAAAGCTTGCCACGCAAACCCAATACATCGATGCATATGCATTTTCTGTGCTTAAAAGTAACTTTCATTTTGGCAACAAGCCTGTTTGAATACTATTTATAAGAGATCTGGTTTTATGGTTATAGTGACAGCACGAATGAAAACTAAACCCTGAGAGTAAAAATTGCCTCGAGAAGCCAATCAGAGCATGGAAATATCATCAAAAAATCCCTGCACCTTCTTGTTTCCTGACATTGAGTGTCATTGGAGTTCTGTGTTCACTTTGCTTTGAGGAAGCAGGGATAAATGACACTGAAACTTCAAATTAATTGCTTTGCAGTCAACGGTCCCTCTGCCAGACATACTGGATTACTCATTAGCTGACCATCATTTCTAAAAGACTTTACTTTCTAAATTATGTTCAATTAATTGCAATTATCCTTAATTTGAACATAACCCCCCTCTCCTCAAGACATTATCCACTAAATGAAAAGAAGTTTTGACATTAATCTCCTCAAATTTCTTTTTTTTATGCAGTAGTCCTGCATAATCCAAGCAAGAGTGCGTCATTATACTAATTTCAGACACACAAATCTGAATCTATATTGAATGAGCAGGTAAGATTAGTGTGTCTCATTACCACACACAAACCCATCTGCAACTGTGTTTTACACTTGGGCAGTTAAAATGGCAACCTTTTTGACCGGGAGAGAAAACAGTTTAAATACCAATCAAAGCATTTGACATAATGTAGTTTGAACATCTTGGCAAGATCATTAAAAATGGAATTAGTTGTTGAGTGATAGCGCAAATGTGGTACTCTAAAGGACTTCACATTTCTGGAGCTTATCTCATGCTCTGCTGAAACTCATTAATGTATCTATACTGAAAGCTGTGATTTTAGAGAAACTGAAATTAAGATTTTGCATGCCTATTTACATGCAGATTATTGCAAAGAAATTGAATTACCAGTTGTTCCAGGAAATTCAGTTTGGGTAGATGTTCATGCACAAGTTAAATAAGGTATAGACCTGTGGTGTGTTCTGTACAAAACCAAGGCAGTTTTATATCAGACAACTCAGATTATTATCTCTAATCCCAGGGTAAGGATTGAGAACCTGGAATAGACCTTGGTGGTTAGAAATCAGGCACAACAATATTTACATTTTAAATGCCTGATTCTAACAACCTGTTTGTACTCTGTATGGGGGACCAGAAACTTCAAACTAATCAAAATGGGTTCTTCTCGTGTCGTGGCATTATGCACCCCCAGCAGAGGGACATACCATTTGGAGCCTTTTCCTGAAGCACAGCCTGTAGTTTTCTTCCTCAAAACCCCTTCAGGGCTCTGTGTTTCCTTTAAGGGCCTGGCGAAAGGAAAAATATGAATTAGGTAGCAATGGTGGTGATGACAGTGGCATATATTATTCACTTTGCATTTAACATAAAATACAGAAACATCTTATAGAGTACGCACTGGTACCCAAGACTGTCCCCTTTTACTGTTGTCGCCCTTTTCTCACCTCTAGCATTACATTCCTCTTTTTCCATGCCTTTCTCCCCACCTCCCTTTCAATCCCAGTAAATTGCCTTGATTTCTACTTTTCGGTGTAAAGTAACTTGAACATGACAGGCAGAGAGTACCTCTCACTTCCGCATGGTATTTAGGACACCCTCCTTGGAGGTGGCAAATGTAGTTTTGAGCATCCTCTGATTGAGGAGCAAGTCAAAGCCAGTTTCCCAGTTCCACCCATGAGACATTGCCTTCTCACCATTGAAATTAAGCTCTATTTTACATTTTGGGGGAGCCCAATATTCCTGGTATATGCTAGATGAATGATGAGAATCTCTATTAGTCAGAACCACTAAGGATGCTGAGGGGAAGTTTGGAGTTTCCTCATACATATCCCTATTTTCCTTCCCCCTCTCAGAGAGCTTTCTACAGCAAGGATCACACAATGCTGCTGTCCTTTGAAAAGCCTCTAGTTCATGAATGACATTTAATTACCACTATGTAGGACCAGAAGTCATCTGTAAGGGTGGGGAACCCATTGCCAAAGGCAATAATGAGATAGCTTTTTTTCTGAGCAGTTTACAACCAAATGGCAGTAAAAATGAAGTGGTGTTGTGCATTGTCTTTCATGGCACGGCGGATGGAGACATGGGTGGATGAAATAGCTTGAGTACAGTCACACAGGAAGTGTAAGACGAAATGAAATTTAAGCCAACACTGACGTCCCTTGCCTCATTTGTTGGGCTGACCTTTTCTGAAGCAAAGAAAATCTTTAATTTTTCTGATGCTGAGGAAAAGGGTGTAAAAAACAGGGTAGTCACAGAGCAATCCTGCCTCTAGAATCCCCTTCCAATTTCAGGCATAGTTGTGATGCCAAAAGATGAAATGCAACCTAGGATTCAAATTCTTGTCTCTCCCTGTCTCAGGAGTAGGAAAGTTGGTCCAGACTGGAATTCATCTGACTAGGACGACCCAGTCTGGGTGGCTAGTGCTCTGGGGAGGAGCAACGTACTCAGTTCTGCCCATGCTCTGTTGCACCCCCTGTGTGCACCTGGGAAATGCCATGAAATAGTGGTCCTGTGAGTCTCTCTTTCTTCTCCACACTGGCATTGCCATTAGTAATGAATGCACTGGAAATGCTGCTTGCTACATGACACCTTTTTCCTTCTCTTCCTTGTGCTTCAGTTTTCCCATTCCTCTCCCAGAAAGGAGTCCTCAGAGTGATGGTGACATATATGAAATTATATAAAATTTGTAATCTATATCAAAGATACATATATATATATACACACACATGCACACACATATATGTTCCTAACATCAGAGTGCTTTTATTTATTCTACTTCATATTTCATTTGCACCGTACAGATTTCTAAATCTATTCTCAAATATTTTTTGACTAGCTCTCTCAATGTCCCCTTAAATTCAAATGTCAGTGTATTTGTCCAGGCCTACTTGCAGAACCAGCCAGCTGAGAAATGGAGCATGAATTCATTAGCAAATCATACCCACCAGAACTGACCTTACAACCTGCATGAATCAAAAAGAAAGACTTAGCTTGGCTGACTACTTGTGTGAAAAAACGGAGGCTAACCAGCACAGTCAAAGAGGGCAAGACTCACAAAGAACAAAATGTTATTATCAATCTTGTAACATCAAATCAAAAACAATGGAAAGAAAAAATATAGAAATAAGTCTCTGAGACTATTTCAGTAAATGTGACAGTTGCTTACTAGGTTAAAAAAAAAAAAAAGTACAGGTAGCCTTTATCAGTGTGGAACTGAGGAGTCACATAATGACAGCCTACGCATTGTCATTCTAGGGAAGAAAGCGTTTTACAGCATAAAAGAAATTGTTGTAGTGACCCAGGGGAGCTGCCAATGTTTCTTGGATGAGGACAATTAACCAAACCAATATTGTTAATTTTGCCACAGGTTCTAAATGAAGTAGGAAGCAGAATACACACTTTGCCTGAATAGACTCAACTTAGGCTCTCCAACAGAAGGGAATTTCAGTAAAACCCTACAGCAGCCAGGACTGCAAATGATAAACCAGCACACCTGCAGGGATAGATATGCACAGGTCTTAACAACGCAATTGAACTCCTGTTGGTTGGTTTCAGAAGGAACAGCCTAGACCAGCACAGGCCAGCACTGCTATGCACCCTGTTTGGCATCTCTGTCACCACCAGAATTGTGGGGAGCTGGCAACAGTAGTAACCACCTGCGCACAGTGCCTTTCCTCCACAGTGCCTTTCCTCCCTGGAAGGGTCTCCTGACATAAGCATCTGCATCAAAACAGGCATTGCCCTAAGTAGATATCAGCTCCACACCACAGGTAAGGAAGTAGAGTTCCATGGCTTATCCCTGCTTATCCAACAAGCCACTGGTACAACTGGTCTCCAAAAACACTCCCTGCTGAATCTTGATTCCCACACAACTGCACTTACAACCATTTTAGAAATTAACAGCTTTGTGAGCCTCTCAGCCTCAGAAGTGGTGAAGCAGAACAACCCATGGCTGTCTGCAGTGAAAAGGCCCATAACATTCAGGCTGGTGGCACCCCAACCTGTGCCGTAGAGGCTGAGGCATATACATGTCCTAGTTGGTAATATTGGTAGTGTTTTAGGCAAACACTTGTGCCAGGGAATTGCTGCCTGCCACTGCCATGTGCCAATGGAGGACAAGACTCTGATGGATGCACGTGCCCCACGTGAGGGCATGCCAGCCAGCCAGCACACTGCAGAGCTACAGCAGCAAAACACCACTTGCAAAGAGCCTTGTTTCTTTGTCAGGAGCATTTCTTCTTTTCTTGTTTTTAACTAGATGACAGGGACCAATTAAAGTAATGAGCCTCACAAAGTATTTCCCTTGGCTAACAGCAGCCTGTATTAATGTTTGCAGAAGTGCAGCATTTGGGCCATAAGATTTCTTATTAGATGTTAACACTTTGCAGGATGCTTCAACACCCTGTGAAGTCCTCCATCTCTTAGACTGGTGCTTTTGTCAGGCATACGACCCCTCTCCTGTCTCCCATGGCTGATTTTATCCCAGCACCCCTGTAGATGTGAGCACCCAAACAGCACAGCTGTTACTGCCCAAGGCCCAGCTTCTCCTAGAAGAGCCACAGAGGTATTAACCCCTGCCAGGCAATTTTTCTTCTGTGAACAGAGCCTAATTTTGCAATTGTCTCATTTAATGTTTTTATTGTGGACTGAGGTTTTTTTGGTGGGGAAGGCTTAAGCTAAAATATATAATGACTTCAGGCTTGATCGCTCTCAACCTGCTAAATCAGTTTTGGAAAGAAAGCCACAGGTTTAATTTTTTGAGATAACTTATTTTCACAACTGTTGTAATAAAGGATTATGAAGAAAATTTCTCTGTTGAACTTGACAAGCTTCTGCTTACAAACAAAAAAAAAAAAAAAAAGGAACTATTGACTTTGTTGGCTTGAATTCTTCCAGCTTGTTCTAATTACCACTCCTATTATATTCTTGTAAAATGCCAGACTTTCAAATGTGTTGTAAATGCAAACAGTGAAAAGAAATTAAACATAGAGATAGCGCCAAAAAACCCAAAGTAAGTTTATGAACTTATTCAGTTCCTGCTTCAGTGCTCAGTCAAGCAGATGCCATGATCGATGCAGGCTCTGGAATTTGGATCCAGATCTGAATCTGCTTGCCTTCCAAATCAGTGCATTTCCAGTCCTGTGGCTGCCCTCCAAGTCCATCATTGAAGCTAAAACTAAGGCCCTGTTCCACATTCTAGACTCAATTTTCACAATTTGTGGGCAATTTTTTCAAATTTTGGTGCCCAATGTTAAACCCTTGGGGTGATAAATGAGCATCACTGAGATTGGAGGACTGTGAACAGACTAGCTACCTCAGGCTCCAATTGTAGACTTGTGCTATAACTTTCTTGCATGACTCTCTACTTCATTATTACATTATTACATTACATTATTACAATGTATTCTGGTCATCATTACTGCCAGTGAAAATGGCCTGGACATCTTGGCAAGAAGTTAGTAAAGCAACAATCCAAGGCTCCCCCTCTACCACCAGCTCTTGTTCGAGGACCACATGAGAACCAGGGTGGACAAAGGAGCAGACATACAAGCGGAGCACTGCATTTAGGTGGAAGGAAAGGACAGGGGACTTTAAGCATAGTCCAGCACTATGTGCAAGAAAACCAAGCTAGAGAGAAAAGAAGCAAGTCAGTCTACCCTCAAATATGGGGACAGCTGTCAACTTCCAAAAGGGCTAAGATCAGACTGAAGGTGGCATAAGTCAGGATTTTTGCTCTTTTGATGAGGGTTGTAACTTATGCTGTATTTCAACAGCACAGTGACTAGAATGAATGTACTTCTTCAGAGGAGGAACTTCCAACTCTTTGGAAGAAAACAGTTGACTGAAATCAGGTTTCAGACTCCAAGGATGAAAAACAATGTGAACAAAGTTACACCACTTTAGCAAATTCAAGAACTGTATCAGTCACTCCAACTTTCCATCTGAGCTTAAGGTGCATAAATATTCCTCTATTAATCATTATCATCCCCTCCTTGTTTGTCCTTATAAAACATTACACTGGAATGGTCCTCAGTCCTCCACCTTGCAAAAGAAAGGACTTAGGACTTTTATAGAAAGTGCTCAGCTCTTGACCAAAATAAATCAATGGGAAGAAAATAGCAACATCCAAACCAGAGAACTGGAGTCCTAGCAAGCCAAGTGACCTTCACATCTGAAAATGATATGTCAATATCACGGTGAAACCTTGCATTTATATATCACTTCATCTCCAAACATACCAGACCATATGAAATGATTTAACTTCACAGTATCAGCACCAGGTTGTCTTGGCATAATTATTGCTATTTTAAAGATGAAGATAATTACCAAGATCCTAGACCTGTAGGGAGTTGCCCAGGTGACACTACCCTGGTACCAATGGCAAGAGTGTATGTCACTTGCCAGGACAATGCCCCAACTGATCTTGCCAAAGACACAGAGGGAAGTGCCCAGAATACAAATTTTAACTCCAGAAAGCAGCTCCAGGAAAGCAATTAGACATGTCCTTAAACCTGAGCATGTGCTTTTCTGTTCCAGGAACAAAATACAAGGCTCCTGATTACCAGTCTTTTGCTCAAAGCATTATTCTTGTCATTAAGAATAATGTTGTTACAAACTTGAAGGAAATAGTTCTTTCAGATCAATCTAGAGGGCAATTTCATCTTGGATTCTGCTGTTGCTATTGCAGTCAGTGAGAGTTTTGCCATTAATTTCAGTATGATAAGGATCAAGCTCTTAATGCACACACTAACTTTTAATTGACTAAGGTAAAAGAGTTAGGCTGTTTGCTTTGCACTCACCTGAGATTTTTTGCAGAACAATACCTTTCATTTTTCTTCAGTGACTGCCAGGTGTTCTGAACAGGCTGTGCTTTTCCATCTTAAAGCTAAATATAATGCCAGTTACAAAAAAACCACTCCAAACATATTTGCCAGGTTTGAGACTCCTTTTAACAGACATTTGGTAACACTTGCAAGTTGCTTACAACACTCAGAAACCAGCTATAAGCAATGATTGCTTTTATTGAAGAAAATAAAATGACCACAATTATATTAAATTGCATTCTCTTATACTTGGAACTTGAAATTGGAGCTGTGCTGAAAGGAACAGTGCACAGATGCTAATGTAATATACACTAATACTTGAAATTAAAAGCCACAAATTACACCAGTCATCTTTACTTACATAAGTAACTATTGGTCACTTAATCATTTGTTAATGATCATACTAAGGCAAGGCGGCTACATGGCAAACATTATATTATTGCCATAGGCCTGTCCAAATCCCAATTTAGGAGAGCTAATGATACTCCACCAAGCTAAATTACCCCTTGTGTTTTGATCTGTTGTGCTGTTTTCTTCACTTCACCTTATGTGCTGTTATGGCATGTTGCTAAGCATTATTAAATACTTTGAGATGCTGTCCTCACATCGTCATAGCAGGTGAGGTCCTCCTTAGTGTAAAATAACACCACACTGCTGCTGTCTAGGGAGCTACACTGAGTAGCTTCAGGCCGAAAATTTGACCCACTGGGTTTAAATATACAAAGGACTTAATTTGTATAATGGAATAGAAAGGAGAGTAAACAAATGACAAAAAAAACCCCAAACTATGTTCTCATAGTAACTGTTGCTCCACTGCACTACAAAGCAGATGCATTTCTGACGTGTTCAGGAAGCATTAAGATCTTGATTGTAAGACCAGTGTTTGGGGTTTAGTTGCTAGTCATACTAGAAATCACAACGTTAGTAGTAATTGCTGGAAAAACTTTTTCAAACAAAAATGATATACATGATATATATTTGAGCCGTTGTCCTCAGAGCTTTCTAGCACATGAACTCACTGAAGGATGGAGCAATTTTGAAGCAAGCTTACACAAGACCCCACAACTCTGCAGGGCATGGAGCACTCGCTGCATGACCCAATGGGATGCTAAAGGCACTGATCACCCGGCAGGTATATTCTAGATTAGAGCATAATGAAACAGTTTCCCGGAATCTTTATTTCAAGTAAATCACTGTCCCACAATCCAGTCTAAACCTTTCCACAACCTGTGTATCTATGTGTGTACACACACACACAAACATTTTTATGCACCTGTCAACAAATTAAGCCACAGACCTACAGTGTTTATCCTTCTGTACTGCAGAACTCATCACATGACTATTGAATATGATATAAGAAAAAAAAAAAGAAACTTTGTTAGAAACAGATAAGTATGAAATTGTGGTAGGAGAGACCAGAGAGCAACAAGCAAACCCCCTCAATTTCTGGATAAAATGCAATAGAGTCTGCATATTAAGAGAGGACTCTCCAGTGTTTTCCCATACAGTTGCCTAATATCTTTTCCTGCCTAATTCTTCTTCTACGCTCACCCTACTGTCAATGGGGACAAAGAGCAACATAGCAGAAAATCCACTTCATCTACTTTAGAAATTTATGCCAGGGAGAAAGGACCAATTGATTTTTAAAGGTGCTTGTCTCTCTCTACTGGTCACAGAGGAAGCTGAGATAATTTACTTGGACTGGTCAACTTTTAATAAGTTTGTAAGGGAAGAGCCCATCCCTGAAAGACTTATTAAAAGAGTCTCTGTTTAGATGTGCTTAAGTTTCTTCAAAAGGTGGTAGATATACTACTACATGCAACTGCACACAGTCAGTACCAGTCCTCAGCTCTGCTTTCTCTCTTTGGGCCTTTGCTTGGGAAGGGAAGTCCAGTAAGATTTCTTGGTCAAGAACACATTTCAGTATCTCAGCCATGAAGATTAGAAGGCTAAAAAGAGCCTGTTGGCATTGTTTCCTGAGGAAAAGGTGCTCAAAGGAGTAAATCTCTCCTCTCTAGATGTTCACACCTTAAAATAAGACTTGTTGGAAGGCTTTTCCTGCATAATAGATCGACTGTGCTATCAATGGTGAAAATTGCATTCCTGGTTCTTTTTCAACACTTTTTTTTGAGGGGTGTGAGAGAGGGAGCCTTCAGAATACATTGGTTGTGAAACTACAATGAAATTATTTTCTCATTGTACTATTTGCTTTATAGCTTACTGGTTTGTGATATACACACCTAGCCACTGCTTGGAAAGACCAAATATTATGTGAGGCCACCCTCTCAAGGAAGCAATGGCTTGTGTAACCCTGTTTTCTCTGATTTCCTGCAGAATCCCTCAAATCCCCTTCTTCAAAGGTATCATTTGCTATTGATGTCTGATGCATCATAAAGCAGATCCTAACACACACACACTCAAAGAAAAGCTGAAAATTAGAGCAGGCTGGAAAACAAGAATCTCCTTTTGCAAAATAGGCTGAGATTTTGCCATTTGAACTTGTTCTGTACCCATAGAAGAAAGAGAGGAGAAATCATCCCACCAGTGAGTGTTTACAGCCTGCATCTGAGATGCACAAGAGCCAACCTGAAGCCTCTAGCTCATTGGCCCACAGCTGCTTCCTGAACCTGTCTCTTGCGTGCCGGCTGGAGGCTCTGACTCCCCCACTATGGGTGCCACTCCCAATGCCTCTCATTACAGCTTTTCCACTTCAGATAAGAAAATTATCTACTTTTTGGCCCAGAGAAAGGTTCACACAATACTTGGTTTTGGTCTTTGATCTCCCATATCACCCACATCAGTTGAGAAGCTGAATCACCTGGCTGTGTTTAGTGAAAACTCCAGAAGAGATTAAGAGAAGGGCTGACTACAGTGTGCTGGATGAAGACACTATTTGGCTTTAGGAAGATGCAGGTAGAAAACTGTCTTCTGATTTAGGATTTTAATGCCAGTTTATTATATTTCAGAACCTAAACAGTGAAGTTCTGGTAATGTTGGAGTGAGTCCATATCTCTACCTAAGCATCCAGGACACCACTGAAAAATGTCCTGTTTTGCTGAATCAATGATTTTCAATGAATGTTCAAAGGCTGAAGAGAACACGATGCCAAAATTTTGTGAGCCACCATGTTGCAGTTTTGAGTAGCATCCTTCGGGAAATTGTATATTTATACATAAGTTGCCTAGAGCAGTGCAGCACCGTTTCAATAGCACATGGTAAAAATGACATCCATCCCTGGATTTACGTATAATTCACCCTCCCTTGTCCAGTCTTGGGCAAATGGTTTGAGGGAGCCCAGACATTAGGAAGGGAGCTATGCAGTTTATTCAGATGTCCCAAGACAAAAAGAGAAGAGAAACAATTATTATCTGCTGTTGCAGTCTGTTTTGGAAGGAATTTCTTGAGCTGAGGTGGGCTGAAGCCAGGCAAGGGCAGGCAAGAATACCCATAGTAACTTCAAATCCTGACAAAGTGCCTTGGGCAACTTTTGTACCTTGATGAACGGTATGCATTTTAGAAGGCTTTGCGTTTGTTCTTTGTCTTGTTCAAGATCCCTTTGGATTCTGGTGGCTGTGGTTTTATTAAAAACTACCCCTATTGTTGTGAGGGCTCCTGAGCTGATGGCCTCCGGTTGAATGCATGCCTTTACAAGTGGCTTGAAATCACTCACTGTCACACTGACTCTTCTGTTTCATTTTCTGCTTACTGAGCACAGAGAGGAGATGGATGCTTTCACTGGGTCTGTCACCTGCAAAGCCTTGGAGGGAGTGCCCTGAAATAAACATGGTGATTTTTCTTTCTGCCCTACTGATCCCAGTGGAAGGCAATTTTTTCCTAATCCTCTTAGAATATTCTGTGGTTAAAGGAAAGAGATCATCTCACCTATCTTGTTGCACATTAACCCCACATGCATACTTTCTGCCAACCCCCCGTATGAAGATGGCTCTTTCACGTGAATGTAGCCAGAGGCACATTGTGCCATTTCCCAAGTGATTCCAGTGTTTGGCCCTGACTGTGCTTCCAGAAGAGTTCAGATCTGTCCCTCTGACAATGGGAACAGAGACTCACCCAATGTTACCTTTGCATTAGCCTCCCCAGTTCCTCAATTCGTTATCTCACATTTTCCTTGATATATTTTCCTTTGAATTTGTGTGATGCCAGTGATCAAAGAAGGCTCCCCTTTTCTTCCTCCCCATGACATCCTATCAGTGAATGACCCTGGAGATGTATAGCTCTCAGAGCACATACCCATCAGGTGCCTCTATGAAACTAAGAAAAGCTAAGCAACTTCTATAGTAGATTTTCATCAGATGGTGTTAAGCTCAAAATGAATGAAGAATAACAATTTTGATTTTCTCTGGGTATGTAGAGTTAAAGATCTGGAGCTCTACAAATAAAAGAAAACTGAGAGAGCCCTTCATAAACCCCAAAGATGGAAAGATATGGGAGAACAGAGATGAATCCTCCAAGAAATCCATGGTACCAGGAGTGATGTTACCTCTATGTTGTGCCCTCACTGCAGAGTAGTGAACTACAAAGTCTTTTTGATTTCCTTAAGCATGAAGTTCAGCTAGAAGGGGCAAGTTTCCATCAGGGTTAGGACTGTTTTTTTCCATGTATTCCAGTCCACAAAAATTTTAAATGCTCTTTTTTATTAAATTAAAATAAAAATTATTAAATTAAATCAAAATGTATTAAATTTTTAAAACTCTGTAACACTTTGTCTTTCTGAATAATTTTTGTTAATTTCTTGTTTTACAAAAATTACATGGCTCATGAGATCAGAACTCTGGGATAAGTCAAATTCTTCCAAACTATCTGACCAAAAAAACCCCTTCACTTCTGACCTTAACAAAAAAGAAGGTAGTTTACTTTCTAACTTGTTCTTTTTCTTCTTCTCTATACCACATCCTTGTGTGGCAGTCACTACTGATTGTGATGCAGGGTTTGCTGGTTTAGAGTTTTCTTTTCAGTGATGTATGATTTTTTATTAAGATAAAAATTAAAATCAAGAAGTACTTCCACATTAGTCATCAGGTAGCTTCCAAGTCTCTTCCCATCTGAGTTGCAATTTAGAAGCAAAACCCTAAAAATCTTATGTCCATTCACATGAATTTCTGGGCACCCTAAATATTTTAGCACAGTTTCCCAAGCAGGTCTTTGTCACAGCAACTGCATAACAGATCATGTCTGACAGCTAAAGTTTTGACCTTTCTTCATAAAACAAAGAGTTCATCTTCCAGTTTACCAAGCAAAAGACATCAATTTTAAGTAAGAAATCAAGCAATTGGATAAAATCTCACAATATTTTCTTTTTTTCAGTAAAAGAAAACTATCTCAAAACTAGTCTCAAAGAACATCAGGGACCAGTGGAAATGCTTATATTTTTAGATTCAAGAAAGCATCTTTGCTGAAGTTCTGGAAACCTTGAGAGAAGAGCAGTGATTGGTATGCAGATGGAGAAATCATAAAATCATAGATTCACAGAATCATTTAGGTTGGAAAAGACCCTTGCAATCATCGAGTCCAACTGTTAACCTAGCACTGCCAAGTCCACCACTAAACCATACCCCTAAGTGCCAGATCTACACGTCTTTTCAATACCTCCAGGGATGGGGACTCAACCACTTCCCTGGATAGCCTGTTCCAATGCTTGACAACCCTTTTGGTGAAGAAATTTTTCCTAATATCCAATCTAAACCTCCCTTGGTGCAACTTGAGGCCATTTCCTCTTATCCTATCACTTCTTACTTGGGAGAAAAGACCAACACCCACCTGGCTACACCCTCCTTTCAGGTAGTTGTAGAGAGCAATAAGGTCTCCCCTCAGTCTCCTTTTTTCCAGGCTAAACAACCCCAGTTCCCTCAGCCGCTCATCATCAGACTTGTGCTCCAGACCCTTCACCAGCTTTGTTGCCCTTCTTTGGATATGCTCCAGCACCTCAATGTCCTTCTTGTAGTGATGGGCCCAAAACTGAACACAGTATTTGAGGTGTGGCCTCACCAGTGCTGAGTACAGGGGGTAAATCACTTCCCTGGTCCTACTGGCCACTGAATGCAGAAGCCCAAAATTATGTTCACTGCAATTACAAAGTGGGAAAAAGATAGGAGAGAGTGAAAAGCTGTTGCAGGAGATGCCTTTTAACGCACTTGATACATAGAGCAAGACAATAGTCAGGATGAAGTGGTGACCATTTAGAAATCAAATTAATCACAAAGGTGCTCTAAACAGTTTCAATATTTTGACTTCTGTGTAGTTACCCTGTCCCCTCTGCTTGTTTCAGTGACAAAAAAAAAGGAGCTCCTGCTTCAGTTCATGCTATAGCTCTACTGCAGCTGTGGAAGAGCAACGAGAGTCTAGCCTGCTTCATGCATCATTGACCAAGTTGTCAGCTGAGTCCCCAGCTGCAGATTCTTTATTGGTGGTGATAATGCTAGAAGCAGAAGGGAACACAGCTTGACTTGCAGGGCCCAAGCTGAATTCCCATTTAGAAAAATAATCCCTTTACTCATAAACTGAGCAAATCTGATAATGAGTCATCAATAGACAACAAATGCGGAGCCCCTGCCATCAGCCATAAGGGGGGTCCATCTGACTCCACAGAATCTGCAGTATGGAGTAAAGAGATGAAGGGAGTTCAGTGGGATCAAAATTGTACAGCATGTAGGTTCTTTCTATATGGTAAAATATTTCAGAAAACTGTATAAAAATCATCAATTATTAGTGTGCAGTTGGTATGAGAAAAACAAACAGTGGACACAGCTGAGATGTAATCCTGCCTTGCTACTCACCTCAAAAGGTCAGTAGTCAAGGATGGCAACTGTCTTCAAAGTGAGGGAAAGACATGGGAGCTTGACCACCTGATCTATTCATGGGGAATTTTTAAATGGGGAAAAAAGGACGAATTCATCTGAAGCAAAGAGCATACGTTTCCAAGAGTCTTGCAGAGAGAAAATCTGAACAACAAAGAAGCTTATTTAGCTACTAAATGTTGAATTTTGAACATTTTGAGTTGAAAAAGAGCTCTTCCAGCATCCATGGCTCAGATGCTTAAAGTCACCACTGAACAGGAAGCCTTAGGAAGTGGGGATGGAGCAGAAATTCTTAGGGGATCAGTCCCCATTAAAGTGTGAAGAGCTAGAACATGAGTTCCACCTACAAGCCAGTCTCTTGGGTCCAACTCTCCGTAAGGCTCAGGACGGGTCAAGGGTTTTGCTGTGGGAAGAGGAGTCAAGCCCCAAGTAACAACCACATTTTCTGGTGCAAAATGGCATGTGCAGCCATAATGAAAAAAGTTGAGATTTTGATTCAGTTTTCCTTTGCTTTTCAGCTTAAGGACGGCAGTTTCAAATACACAGTACTATTTTACTCCATTTCTACCTAGAATAGAAAGTGCTACTGCACTGGTGAGTTGAAGCTTGTCTAGCTGCTTCTCAGATTGCATCTCAATGCAGTTAGCAGCCCTCCATCCTCAGTCCACTGTTGTAATGCTGGACATGACAAGTGCTCTGTGGAGACCTGACAACTTCAATAGCACAGAAAAACAGTCCAAAACCTAGCTATAATTACTTTCCAGACAAATATGATCTATTCAGTTATTGTGGTTTACTGGTTAACATTTAAATGGGCAGAACTCTCCACAGCAGAGAATTTCCATCATAAAGCTCTGTCCCATGCTGTACTTTGTAGTTATAATGCCTATAGAATTAATTAGTTAAAGCAGGAGAGGTACAGGTTAAAGTCTACTTTGTCCCACTCCACTAAGATGTCATTCACGTGGACCCTTTCCCTCCTACATCCCAGGGCACCAAAATGATGACCTCAAGCTCCTCAGCCCTAGGCAGAAATCCCAGTCAACTATCCTAGGGATATATATTGGACCCTGTTCTTAGGGGTCTGTAGTCATTATGGACAAATTGTTGCTCACTGTATAAAATACTATAAATCCTGTATAATGACTTACAGTGTCTAAGAAACAGGACTCTGGAGTGCACACTCTAAAGCTGCAGTCCTGAGTAACTTCTGGTGTGTCTAGGTTAGTATTTTAGTTTGAAGCAAGGTGTTTCACTTTTGAAGTGAAACTCCAGACCACCTCCACTTAGTATGTTTTGTTTCACGTTGCAGAGCTGTCCTGGCTCCAAATCCCCGGCAGAGGAAACTAAATCAGGAGATGTGTTCCAGGAGCTCATCAAATGTGCTCCAGCTCCTGATCAGTATTCAGTTCGTGGGACCAGACTGAGCTACGGCAAAATGATCCTCCCCCCTTGCCACACCTCTGAAAACACACTCTGAGGTCACAGCATCAACCATTCATCTTTCTGAACCTGCTTCTGTTGGGTCCCAATACTTGGTAATTCAGGCACAATCACTGTGCTCCCTACTGAGCCCACAGGTATACCTGGAAAGCAAGCTTAAGGAGGGCTGTAGATTGTCTTGAGGGTAGCTGAAGAGAGCTGTCATCAAGGGTGGGTGTCATACGTGTCACCTCCTGCTAGCAAGTAGGCAACAACCCTCTTCTTATAAGGTTTTAGATAACAGCCAGAGTGGTAACAAAGCCCTTTGCTTTACTACTGTTCTTACCAAGGATGCTGTTAGAGACCACAAACGCCTTCATTTGCAGTATAAACATGCCAAGAGCATTTACACAGACAATTTGCTCCTTATGCCTGCTCCAAATTTTTTCCAGCCTTTCTTAAGCCAATAAGAGGGGAATTCCTCTCTGCTTTAGAGTGACTTCCTTACTGCAAGGCTAGGTCTGTGTTAAGAGTTTCATGTTTTAAACTGGATGTTTGAGGAAATGGGCTTTATCTTCACAGCTTTCTGTGTTTTGGGCAAGTCACACATTCTATGCATCCTTTTTTCAGCTCTTCAAAATAAAGGTAATCATTCTTCTAAACCTCTGTAAAGGAGTCAAAAGCTACTGTAGCAATGTTTAAGTGTACCAATATCCTAAAGATTTGCAGTTCTCCAATGAAAATGTTAGTTCAACAATTTTGGATCTTTCTAGCTCTGTCCAAAAACTGCTTCAAGAAAATTACCTGGTAACAGTAAATTCATATTTTCAGTGCTGAAAACTTTGTCCTGGATGGAAGACAAAAGTACAAAATTGTGCCAAAGTGAAAAATATTTCAGGCTTTCAAATAAAAGAACCTCTTCAGTTTTCCCATTAACATTATGGAGAGGCACTTTTTTTCCATTTAATCCCAGCCAGTTTGCCCATTTCTCAGTCAGCACAGACACATACAAGATCAATTCACATCTGTGCAGGATCTTTCTACCTACTGTGTTTAATTTTTCTGTCCAAAGCCATCATTTAAATAAATAAATAAAACCCCTTTCTTCCTTCATCTGTGTTCCAAGCTACAACTGTTCTCATTAAAAACTGCAAAGGTTTTTCTAGGGAGGTTGCACCTTTAAACCTAGAAATTAATTACTGATAGGCACTCCTGCTGTCAAGCCACCCTGCATTTACCTAGCTGAAGCCCAAATAACACAAAATCCATGTAGAGACCATTAGAAAGCCATGTTTTGAACTCCTCGTTGGTGTATATTGTTCATCTTTTTCAGCTTTAACCAAGTCCTTTATCATTTTGAATGTTTCTCTAAGTCACCTTGAAATCTTCCCTTTTGCAGAGAAAAATCCATCAGCATTTGCTTTTCCTCTCTTCATTTCCCCTGAACAAATATTCCTCATTTATCTCAAACTGCCTTTTTCCAATCAGTCTCACAAAGTCACTCAAAAAGGTATAGCGCACATGTTCCACAAGCTCTTTGTGAAAAGATTTTTTTATTTCCTTCTCTGATTCTGAACCTTCCCAGAGCTATTTTGAGGGCTGGGGTTTTGTTGCTGTTGTAGGGATATTTTTTTTAATTATGCTATAAATTTTTAAGTTGGGTCTTGAATGAACTCACTGGAGAGTTCTTCCAGTGACTGGTCCTAAGCATTTGTCTTTCATTGCATTTTCACTGCCATAATCTGCTTGAAACCTTCTGAGTTAGTTAAAACTTAACTTATGGCTCCTTTCACACACAGCTGTCTCTAAACAAATTATGCTTTTTGAATTGCAACGTGTTCCCTCCCTACAGCCATGCAAATTGTTTCTAATACTATAATTGCAATTGGTACTTAGGAAGATACTCCATAATATTTGGATGTGTACTGTGGATCTCCTTTTGTAGACAGTGACCAAATGACACTGTCAGCCAGTAAAAATCTCTCTCATACTTGGAAACTTTAAAAAATTTCTGTTGGGGGTTTTGCTAATTTCCATTCTCTCTCTTCTCTCAGAGGAGCAATTTGTGTACTATAAACAAAGTTGTCACAGCTCACCAGAGCTGGAAGTCTGAGCAGAAGCAGGACCTTCTTGCACCTGTATTTGTCCTGCTTGATTCTTACAGGGGAAGCACATGAGCATTCATATGCATGCGTGTGTGCGCACACATATGCATACATGACCTACGATAGCTACTTCAAAAAGTAATAATTATATACTGACTGAAACAGCCTACTATTTATAGCACAGAGAATTGTTATGTTATTTCTAAATCACTGTGTGGCACGGATGAGGAGATGAAGACTTCTTAATGACCATTCCCATATATGCATGTATAAAACAAACCGGATATAATTATAAATGGTTATGTACAAGTAAGACAACTATTTTGAGCTTAGGTTATTCCATTTCAGGAGTTTGAAATTATATTAACAACACTCTACAGGTAAGAAACACGAAGACTTAGCTACAAAGTTTTACTGGCATCTCATTCAGGAGCATGAAGCTACTCTTTCCTGTAGTTTTCTATAGAAGAGGGGGGATAGATCCTTAAAATGGATAACAGCAATGCAGACTGGGGCTGTGTCAGGACAGCCTGGTTTCTGTGTTCGCTGAGATGTTTCACCTCTCTAAGGAACTCCCTAAACTGCCACAATGTGCCTGTGGACAGAGTGGTGCCCATCACCAGGGACGGGAGGGAGGGCTTCGCCTCTTTTCACACTGCACAACAATCTCATGGAACTGAGCCGCAAGCTAAGAACAGCTTCCATCACTGCTGACTTGCTGTGTGCTTTCTTGAAGATCAGCTTGGAAGGTACTATTAATCTTCACATAATTTTCTGTTTTAGAAATGGGAAGCTGCTCTGAAAAAGCTGGTTGTATAATTTTTCATCATTGTGGCTCTCTTCGGTCCCTTCTATTGAAGCACAACTGCTTCGTAGCACTTTATTTTTTTTTTCCTGCTTTTTGGCTTCTCTAGTCTGGACATCTCCTTTAACCATGTTAAAAGATTTTCATATTCTTTAAAGTAAAAAAAAAAAAATAAAACCACACTTTCTATTGCTTCTTGTCTCAGTTACCAGCTTTTAAGTAGATAATCTCATCTTCTAAGCTGCTTGCTTGAATAAATGTCCACTAATATGTCCAAAATGGTTTGTGACTTTGTAGGCTGCAATGAAAACAAATGGCAGCAGGAAGTAATCCTTTAAATAACTACAGAAAAGTGCTCACCTCTTTAGAATTCTCATAGTTATTGTCATGAACAATGTCCAAGTCATTAAACCCCCCCCCCCCAAAGAGCCAA
>NW_009260610.1:1289142-1308054 GCF_000687185.1 Egretta garzetta
GTGTCATGAAAAATTTCCAAGTCATTAAACCCCCCCCCCCCTAAGATCAAAGCTCTCACCTTGCAAGCTTCTTTTATCTCTAAAGACCTTTCTGACATATATGTCCTAACTGCTCTGGAGAAATATAGTGGACTCTTAGCATAACTTGACTATATCCATCGTCCTGAAATTCCACCAAGCTGTCAACACTGGGGACAGAGCAAAATTACTCACCTCCTTTCATTTTGCAAATCTCATGACCCAGAATCCATGGCAGCAGATGAGTCAGAAATTCAGTCTCCAACTGATGTCTGGTAGCAATGGCAGTCTGAGATCCCTGGACCCTGGATCTAGGCTTTTTACCAGAAGAGATATTTGCCATAATGGTACTTTTCCAATATTCTTCTTTTCCCATAGTTTTTAACATCCAGTGAGTTATTTAGAAGAGGTACTCAGAAATAAAGTCAATTTAATTACACGCTGACAAGATACAATCATTAGCAGAGCAGTACTCCCTCATTCCCTGTGTTTTTTGTTAGTAGAACCTGACAATGAACCTGAATCCTACTGTAGAAAATGAAGCCACAAAACTTCTGGTTGGGAAGGAAGAGGAAAGCAGTAATTCACATAACCATTTAGGCCACTGTTCCCATTCTTCTACATGTTTAGTTCATCAAGCCCTTTGTCAGATCTGTATAAATCAGTAGATTAAATTATGACATGGCACAGCATCTAATCACGTCTGGCATTCCAGTCATAACAACCTTATCTTGGAAAACAGATCCTGACCAACAATTAGATCATGATCAGAGCTACCATGGTTTGGTATCACAAAATAGTTTTACTTCTCCCTATTGACTTTTCTTTGGTTTACCTTCTAATAATTTCCTACAATGCTAGCTGTTGAATACATTACCAATACCTCTAAATTACCTCTAGAGTCCTCTTTTTTCCCTCTTAGATATTTATACACTGAATTAAAATCACAGTAGGACATCTATGTCTTTGCTTCTACTTGCCAAGATTTAAGTTGCCTCTCTCATGTGTTGATAGATGCATGTAGCATAATGCAAGCAGGATATTAAAAAGCTAATTCTTTTTCTTTCCCCTCTTTAAATATCTTGTGGTTTTTAAAGGATCAACTAATTCAAGTAGCTCTTTTGTATTCCTTTACAATCTTGCAATCTTACTCTTTGTTAAGTATGACATGGCAACACAATTTAAAAATGAAGACTGGCCATGACGAATGTGTTTTTTAAAAAAGACTAATCCACCACTTTTAATCTAATATCCCCTTTCTGGTTATGGCCTTTTTTTTTTTTTTAAGCAGGCAAATGGCAAAATGACTTAGGAGATTTCTGGAAAAACAACAATTAAAATAGCAAGAAGTCAGCTTATGCCTGTAAAAAATTACTAGAAAGGTTAGATTGACTTGCATATCCTGAAGCAAAGTGTATTTCAAGTGACTGCATGCTATAGGGAAAATTCAGTTTCATTTGGGGACTTGTCCTGGTTTCAGCTGGGGTAGAGTTAATTTTCTTCCTAGTAGCTGGCATAGTGCTGTGTTTTGGATTTAGGATGAGAAGAATGTTGATAACACCCTGATGCTTTAGTTGTTGCTAAGCAGGGCTTACACTAGGCAAGGGCTTTTCAGCTTCCCCTACTCTGCCAGGTGCACGAGAAGCTGGGAGGTGGCACAGCCAGGAGAGCTGACCCCAACTGGCCAAAGGGCTATTCCAGACTGTATAATATCATGCTCAGTATACGAACTGGGAGGGAGTTGGCCGGGGAGCAACAATCGCTGCTTGGGGCTGGGCTGGGCATAAGCCAACAGGTGGTGAGCCATTGGATCTTATCTCAACCCATGGGTTTTGTTTTTTTCTGATTCTCAACCCCATCCCACTGGGGAGAGGGCAAACAAGCAAATAGCTGTGTGGTGTTCAGCTGCCTGCTGGGTTAAACCACAACAGCAACACATGGATTTCCTCTAAAGAGAGTTAGCAGACTCTCTTATCATCCTCTCCCAGCAGGAGAATGTGAGTTATAAAACTAGTGGTGGTCTACCCATCCATGGTGGGTGACTAGTGTTGCACCTATGCATTGTGAGAGTAAAGCATCATCAGATCAAAATGGCAGCACATACACTACTAGGCTCACAGCTAGGACTACCAAAAATGATGGGCAACGCTGGATCAGCCTTCACAGGCTTTATTCCCAGGTGTTTCCATTCATGCCAACAATTCTCCTCTGGTGTAAAATTGCAATGGATCCACTAGATTGGATTTGAGACGCACAGCTTTTCATCAGTAAAGGATCTGACACAATAACATTAAACATGGGAATAAACAAGGGAACTGAAGAACAGATAGCAGTGCTGATGCTGAAGATCAGTCCTGTCAGGTTTTGAATATCTCCAAGGATGGAGACAACTGTTCTGGGCAACCTGTTTCAGTAGGACACTTCAGTTAGGATGTCACTCTATATGCTTATAGACATGAGCAAATAAATAGATAAAGCACCAGAAATATTTCCAAGCATGTACATACATTCCTTTCTCTGGGAAACTGTCCTCATCCAGACTAAAAATCCCAAGTTTAATAGCTAGAGATCACATGGGAATGCCATCAGCAAATTTATTCCTGGTCTGCAGATCATTTGCAAAGAGTTTTTTCCACTGATTCCCCATTCACAGTTCGTGCTCTGATGCTTTGTTACACAACTCAACCTCTTTGTTTCTGGATGATTTACATGATTCTTTATCCTAGCACAAAATCTAAATAGGAAATTTTACACTATGTGAAGTATTCTCTCAGTAAATGTTTGTGCATTTCAGCCTGACATTTGCCTTACACAGTAATAGAAGACCTCAAGCACTCAAATGATTGTCAAAGGCAGACACAAATGGCTTGCAAACAAAACCATTAAATCTGAATTCATGCTCAAATGTGGAAAATACTCACAGAAAATATGATCCTAACATTCACTGAGCACTCACTAATCAATGTTTGGGAAGTGTATTTGCTTATGGTCTTCTCTGGTCAGTGCGTGATTTTGAAAAACACCGTGCTTTTTCTTCCAGTTCTGCTTCTTGGAATTTATGACAGATGAGCTTATTAACAACTGCTGTAGGTTCGCCCTGAGTTACTCTTGCGCCCTCTCCAACTCAGAGACCTTAGCTCTGCAGTCGCCTGACTTCTCAGCACAAGAGGGTTGGGAAGTCATTTGGGAATTCCAGTGAACAAATTCTCCATTATTTTGAGGAATTAAGACATGTCCCATGAGCATTCTTGTCTGTTCTGGGTGCGTAATATAACTGTGGCTTTTAGCCTTTTAGGCTGTGAGTTTGTTTCAAAGCATGAGGGGATGAAGACTGTGTTGGCATGTGGAGCGTGTGCATCCCAACAGCTGACCTGGACCTCTATCCCATGGCTACCCACAGCTGTGTTAAGCAGCACACAGCACCCAGGGCTCTGGGTAACACTGCCTCATGATACTTTGGGCAAAGTGTTTCCGCACCCAGTTACCCTTTTCTGTCAGCAGCACCTTTTTAAAATGTAATTCTGATTTGCCCTTTTAATGAGCCCATTGCTCTCTTTTGCTGTTTATCTTCCTAGCATTAGTAGTCTTGACACATTTTTATGGAATTGTCAAGTTGTTCTAGTCAAATAAACTTTTTTTGGTCTAAATAAATTGAATTCTGAATTGTTTTTACCTCCCTTTATTAGGCTGTTTTCCACATTTAGGCCAGTGCAATTTTTTCTATTCCTCATATTTGGTATCTGCTATGTTCTCCTTGGATCTCCAGCCACAAAACGAGCCTGAGGTATCTATCCTGCACAGGGTTGAGTCCCTTCTGCAGAGCCCTTGCTATGTGGAGAGCATCTCTGCTCCCTGTAGGACTGAATCAGGGCTCCACTAGTTCTGAGGTCATGAGCTCTCATTCTCTATTTTAATCCCTTCCTTACCTTATGCTCACAAACCGCACAACCCTTCTGATTTTCTACCACCCATTTAATGGGGCTCACTACACTCATTTTCATTTTGTTGTTTTCTCCTCCATAGTTAGAAAAACTTTTTTTTTCCCCTTCAGTTTGCAGCTTACTCACTTCTGAGGCAAAAAATACCCCAATGACCAGTAAGTAGAAGTAAGAATTCTAAAGGGCACTTCAGATAAACAAACGGATAAATAAATAAGCACATGTGTAGACCTGCATTCCTATGTAAAATTGACCCAAGTTACTAAGTAATTAAGTGATGAATGTTCTTACTCTAACTGATATTAATAGAAGATGCTGGATGATCAGATCTATGCCAACTTAAGCTTAACATCAGATATCTATTTTTTAAAAACTCAGCCAAACTATCCGATAAGAGAGAGAAACAAAGTGAACTGAAAAATTTACTGTGAGCGACTGTAACATTCCATATTTGCAATAAATAGCAAAACAATAGCAGCTACTTCACAACAGGAAGGAAGATGCCTCTGTATTTAAGGGCATATGAAGAAAAAAAAGACAGAAGGATACGTCTTTTACTATGGTGTTGCACAAGATGTATGGCGTATGTACAACATTCAGAGGGCATTTTTAGAAGGCTTCAACAGTATTACATGGCAATACTGGCAATGTTGACTGACATCATTTAGAGTTAACAAAGCAAAATGGGAATTGACACATTTTTTCCTGATTTCTTCCCATAAAAAATAATAAACCTATAGATCAACAGCACTTCCAGAGAAACAGTGAATCAACCAGGCAGATTTGATATTGGTTTCCAATTCACAGGCGATGTTCAAGTGCTGTCCTGAACTATCTAAATATTGTGACAGCAAGACTGGGCTGGAAATATCATTAGGTCAGCATGGCTTGTACAATTTCACATTTGCCTCTTTCTGGTCATTTTGCAAATAAGTTGTTTTCCTTCACAGCTTATTGAAATAAGTGATTTTTACAACTTCCTTGAGCTTAGGAGGAGCCCTAGAGTGAGCTTTCTCCTTGGTATTTTGACACCTGCATTTCTGTTCCTAACAGAAACTAGGAATTACAGATGTGTCTTTACAGAGGTACCCAGAGAGGTAACTTACATTTTGGAGATTCGGGAATGCTGGATGCTGAAGGTGATTGTACCTGGCCAGGCAGCACATCCCTCATTGAGAGCACATAGATAAAGCAATGAAAATTCACATTTCTGCTAGTTGCTGTAAAATCTACCTAGCCACGTTCAGCTGTTGAAGCACGTGGATGGTTTAATTGTAATTTACAGCTCCATCCTGGGGGGACTGAACCATGCAGTGACTCAGTCCGTGCACAGATGGGACTTCTGTCTTGCATCAGCTGCTGCAAAAATACACTTACTTCCTGTAATAACATCTTGCATTTTTCTGAGTCCGCACAAAAGAGTGAAGAAATTGCATCTCAGACACTGATCTTGTTACACGAACAAGTCCTGAGTCTTCCATATCACAAATGAAGTCTTATGAACCCCACAGACAACTGGAGCTAAATTCTCAGGCCAGGTAACCCTGTTATGCTTCCTCACCGCAATGTGATGTACTTTGCTTCACATCCCTGCTGTGACTGCCGGCACAGGCAGACACTCCAGCTGACTCCTGATTGCAGGCAGGTTTGCCTTGCAAATGGAAAAGACCAATTAACCTTTCTTCTCTCGTTTTTTTCAGTGAAACCTTACTTCATCTGAGTAATCCATCATTAGAGAGCATATGAAAGATGTTGTGCAAGGAAGGAGGGAAGGCAAGAAGCAATTAATATGTGGAAAAGTTAAAGGAGAAACAGTTTTTTTAAACTTGTTTCAAAATACAAGGGGAAAAAGACTGAAGGGAAAATGTGGTAAATGCAAAGCACATAAAAAGCCATGTTGAAGTAGGCAAAGTATAACTTACTTCTGGAGTGCTCTGCTGCAGTAAGTCCACATGTGACTTTTAAAGATTAGTATTTTGAATCTGAGAGCTCCTTTGGAGTGAATCACATCAGCTTCTATGAAAGTTCATGCTGGGTGAAAAAAAAAAAAAAGAAACAATGATCTATCAGGAATCATGAAAACGAGCTTAAAGACTTTCTACAAAGTCGATTTTTCAAGCCCATTGTGTAGATCTATTTCCGTTCCTGGATCATTTAACAGATAAAGGAGTTCTGACCTTCTTTCTCGTAAGTTTATCTCCTAGAAGTGTATGCTTAATTCACATGCTAAAAATCCTAAGGACATTTTTATTGAGTTTAATAACACAGCAATGCAGCCACAGTAACTGTTTTTTATACTGCAAGAGAATGGCTGCCTTAATTAATTTTCTCAAAACATTACCAGATATAAAATTTTATTAAACTAATCACCCATTTCTGTTATCACTCAACTCCACTTTAAGTTATACAAATGCAATTTTAAAGTCTCTAATCTGTAATGCTTATTTATTTATTTATTTATTTAGTCAGAGATGTGGAGGAGGCTTATAGTTTAAAATTTCAGAGCTAGTTTCTACTGGGGAAAAAAAATCCTAATAGCTACTTGTTTTTGCTTTTTTCTTTTTTTGCTTTGCCAATCCCCTTCATGTCCTACTGTCTTTAGAACAGCAGATGACCTTCCCTTGCTTTTACAGTCAAAATGGTTTTTACACTGTCATTACCTCATCCAGGTTGCGTTGTGTGTGAATACATGGCAAAAAACAGGTTATGCACCTCTCCATGGTACCAGAAGAGAAACCAAAGCCTGAACTGGCATGTGGCCAGTCTCTAAAACAGCTACCTCTTCAGGTCCAGAGGGAAAAATCAGGCCAGAAAAGCTTCAATTTCTGCTGTCTACATTGTTTGCTTCTGTAGATTAATCTAGGGTAGATTTTGGGCGGGGTTAGTATGTAATATCTTTGTGGATTGCTGCCTTTACTTGAAAGAAAAGGTAAACTAGCTTTCTAAAAAATAAATGTTTTTAGTAAGATTTGCCTTGCTTTGTTAAAAATGCACATGCTATATGTTAAAGAGAATCAAACAAAATGCAAGGCAAAAGTCGCCTTGGTAAGAAACTGGAATGATACACAAAATAAAGCAATGGAGATGATGAGCCCACTTTCATTCTTGCATTAAGATTACTTTTGTTCCCCACTTTCTTTAAATTCTTCTGGAAGAGACTAGAAAGTTCCCAGAGGACCAGATCTCAATAAAAGGAACATTGTTTTATAGTATTTTGTTGTATTTCAGGTCATGTCACTGACTTCCATGCCTCAATATCTGATAGAAAAAAAAAAAAATCCAAAATTTTAATCAAGTTCAGACACTCAAAACTTCAATGTTCAGAGAGGCTTCATGATTGTTTTCTTGTGCCCCTGCTCTCTGTTTATAAGAAGCTGCAGATTTTGTACTCTAACTTGTGCAAGCCACCAACAGTGACAGATGTTTTTTAAGCTGCAGTTAGAGAGATAGCATAGACTGAAACCCTTCCTTTTTATTATTGCTTTTGATGCACACAAATCCTTTAAGAGGAATTTTAGCAATTGTTCTGTTATTGCATGTCCCCTCCCCTCTTCAGTTAAATTATTCATACTTTGTTGTCATAGCGATCCTTTCTCTCACTGAAATGTTTAATAACTAGTCCTGACTCCCAACCAGACACTGAATCAAGGTGTAACAAAAGCTTTATTAACTCATGTGCTTTGAGGCAGATGCATTGTTTGTCTTCCACCTACACTTACCTTGAGCTGTTGTCAGTCCAGTCCAGTGATATTAATGATGACAGCAAAGATGCCTGTAAGAAACGCCCTTTACATAAGCCAGTTTCTTACATAGCGTCCCTCTCCTTTGCAGAGTGATGAGCGTCTTCTGTTAGCTTGACTCTTTTCAAAGCGGTGGTAGGCAGCCACTGCTCTCTGCAGAGGCTTCCCTGTCGTGATGGATGTGGACGCTGGGGCTAGTGGGACATTAAGAATCACAGAAAGTGTCAGGTCTTAACAGGCAGAAGGGTGACGGTGGCATTTTTCACTGTTTTGAGCCTGTGTCCTCATTATGTACCTGTGCTGTTTTACTCTTTAATTGTGTCCCACAATGCAGACCAAGTAGATGTTGATCTAACTTGTCTATTTGCTCCAACTTCTATGGTGACCAGCATGACTGATATTTTACATCTGAGCGTTGTGTTAGAACTCATCATAACCTTTCCACCTACCATACACCTGAGGAGGAAAAATCTGTGTACAAGAAATTATTCAGTGAATATGCACATTCTAACTTTTCCTACCATTTTTACAACAGCCCCTTTAGGGAATATTAGTCAGAGAGGATCCCCTTTAATTTTTACTTTCCCAAGCAGAAAGATGGTTGCTTCTTTAGCAATGGTGTCACCTCATACAACTGAAGACCTAAAGTCGCATTAAAGTAGACATTTTCCCTTCCTTTGACGAATGCTGGAGAGCCAGCACAGATGACGACCAGTGGCAGAGTGCTGCTCTCTTGGAAGCCCAGATTCAGTGGTTCCTAGCTTCCAAGCCCAATCTCACTCCATCCCAACACATTTCATTACCTGCACACTTCTTTTTTGAAGTCAGCAATAAGATACTACAAAACTGGTTTTGAGTTCTCTGTGTGCGTTCTACAGTCATTTCATTCAGCCTATTCCCCTGATTTCATAGTTTATAAGAGCCCTGGTCTTTTGCATGCCATTCCTAAACCTGAGAGAGTGGTACACAAGAAGGCAGGGACATCCCTGGTGGTTCAGTTCAGTGCAGGTAACTTTATAATCCCTACCCATACTCACTTAGCACTTTCACAGATATCCTGTATGGGTTTCCGCTTGGCAGAAAGAGTGGGCACTGGTGGTCTTAAGCCACTGACATACTGTACCACAGCCAGAGCTGTGTGTAAGTGGTGGACAAATGATCTATCGGTTGAGTGATATAGATGTATTCTTCTGTAGTGGTCTGAATGAGTGGCGAAGGGCCCAGCTCACAGTGTCAATATCAGCCAAAATCTACATGATAGTCAATAGAAGCCTTGTTCTAAAAACTCAGTGTTTGGCCTGAAAGAGGTAAATCAGCTAATGCAGCAGTCTATGAACAGTCCTTCTGGATGAGAGGCCTGACAGAAATGTAAATAACTAGAGCTTCTGATGCTGGTTCTAATTCAGAAATAGCATTCCATTTTCTTGGAAGAGTTCATGGAAGTACCAAAGGTTTATATTTTAGGACACCATCTGCCTTCAAGCCTGAGTAAGGCATTTGGGATGAATGCCGTATTTTTGCCCAGCCTGCTGGGATGACAAAAACCAACATCCTAGGCCAACAAAGATTTGCTTCCATGGAAGAATGTAGAACCAGTTGTGTTCCCCAGCAGTTCTGCTATGCTGGCATAACTCCCACAAGACAAAAGATGTCATTCAGGGAAGTGGTGCCAGGAGAAAACAGATGACCTCCTTTTTCTTCACGTTTACTTGTGGTGTGTGTAGGGGAGAAAAGGAGTAGCTTCGCCAATACAGATGTCAGCAGAACTGCTGTCAAGACCAGTTGTTATCCCAAGTGATGGGCATGGGGGCACACCACCTTTTCAAATTCATCCTGACATCAAAATGTTCTTTTGGCTGTCGTTATCTTATTTAACTACTTTACCCGGGATTTTGCTCATTCTGCCTATAGCTTTGGCGGTGTCTACACCCAAATTATTCCCTTCAGTCAGGGAAGGTCCAACAAGCTTCACCTGAGTAGGCTCTACCCCTGTAAAACTTCTCATTTGTTTTCCTATCCACATGGGGAGTGGTATATCCTGCATCATTTATTCATCCTCAGTTTGGTACATGTATTTTCTCTAACGAGTGCTTCAGCTGTTCAATGCCCTATTGGAAAGGTCCACAGAGTCCTTTCCAGCTTTCTGTGGTTCAAATATTAAATACAAAGCAGAATATGCATGACTGGGTTTCAGAATACTTTGTGACACTAGTGTTCATTATGGGGGGCCTGTGCTAAAACTGACATTTTTTTTAATATTTTGTCATAAATCATAATTTGCTGTTGTACATCCATTTTACTTCATAAACGTGTAATGAATGGTTTCTGGGTTAGATTAAATTTGACTTTTTTAGCACACTAAAATCAAAACAAGTGATGTAAAAGGAGAACAATATTTTAAAATAATTCCTCTGGCTCAGACAAAATAATGAAAAAGATGCAGAAATTTAACAAAAAATATCTGGATGATTTAATAGACATTTCAGGATTGCGAACCACTCATTTTCCATGCAAACTAGAATGAATAATACAGTATGCAATATGTGACTGTGCATTGATTTGAATAAAAATACTGTTTGTTTTTAAATCACATAAAATACAGGCCTTACCCAGCAAAGTGCACAAGCTTGTGAGTCCCCTAAATGAATTCAGTTAGTATCACTGAATCACCTGTCATTACAAGAACACATGCTTAAGTTTTGTTGGCCTAGACTTACTTGAAGAGCCAATCTCCTCCTTCTAGCCCAGTCCCTTAGGCTGTTTTTTGATTCTTGGTCTTCTTCCAGGCCTCTCTTGCTTCTTTTTTTCTGTTAGGCTTGCTTCCCCCACCCCCCGCCCCATCACTTATTGAATAAAGTACCAGAATGGTTTTACAATTCAACTCTTGCTCCTGTGCCCCAGAACTGCAACACTGCAACACCTTGGTACATTGAGTGGTTATGAGATTTTGTGATCCAGTGAATTAAAAGGAAATTTCACTTTTGTGGAAGTCAGGCTTACTGATGCTTTTGTGGACCCTGCAGTATCTTGTAGGATCACTACTGTGAGAAAGGACTGCAAGTAATCTCCTTTGCAGTCCGTCAGATGCAATCCATCAATAGCTTGGCCCTTGTTAATCCTCCCAGACAGCTCCAAAGCTGTAGGATTGAGCTAAGAGCTGAAGTCTGGAAACAAGATAGTCAATAGTCTCATTCTTGTGCTGCCCGTATGGATGTGAACATGGGTCTACATTAGAGAACAGACCTTCTGCGGTCTGAAATGATCTCACCTCTCAACACACGCTTCAAAATATTTTTTATCCCATTTTTGTTTTCAGGAAGCCACAAAGAAGCTCCCAAAAACTATTCTGGACCTCACAGCCTTCTAAATGAATAACAGAAACAAGGCATATTTCTGTGAGAAATGTGTGATCTATGGGTCAGGCATACACAGCTTTATTCTGTCTATTCATTTACCCCTCCTGATCAATATCAAGCCTGACTGCAAAAGCCGAAGAAGCCCCAGGGCTGTGACCTGGGTATCTTCCTTTGCCGTGCTGTGTCTCCAGGGTGCAGCTTCTCACACGTGACAGACCCCTTTCTCCCCCCAGGTACAGGGAGGTGCCTAAAACAGCACCCACAGCCGCAATTTTCAAGGCCCAGTTGTTCTTAACACCACAGCAATGACCCTCCAGGGCTTAAATTCAGGAAACAGTGTCATCATTTCAAGCTGTATTCACTTTCTCTCTCCAGTATTGCCTCAGACACAAAGCTTTCAGCTAAACATTTCCTAACTAAAAGACAGTTTAGTTCAGGGACTTAAAAATTCCTCCAGAGAATGCACTATTTGTAAAACTAATATGAAGAAAAGCAGTGCAGCCTCTTCACTGAGTGCCTCTGTTCTCCAGACTTATTCTTTCCCAGCCTGGAGGAAAGCCCTCGATCTGTAGCAGTGCCTTATCTATGTGTGCTGATTTTGGCTGGGATAGAGTTAATTTTCTTCATATTAACTAGTATGGGGCTACGTTTTGGATTTCTGCTGGAAACAGTGTTGATAATTCAGGGATGTTTTCATTACTGCTGAGCAGAGCTTACACAGAGCCAAGGCCTTTTCTGCTTCTCACCCCAACCCACCAGCGAGGAGGCTGGGGGAACACAAGAAGCTGGGAGTGGGCACAGCCGGGACAGCTGACCCCAACTGACCCCAGGGATATCCCACACCATATGACATCATGCTCAGCATATAAAGCTGGGGGAAGAAGAAGGAAGGGGAGATGTTCGGAGTGATGGTGTGTGTCTTCCCAAGTCGCCGTTATGCGTGATGGAGCCCTGTTTTCCTGGGGATGGCTGAGCATCTGCCTGCCCATGGGAAGCAGTGAATGAATTCCTTGGTTTGCATGCTTGTGTGCACAGCTTTTGCTTTACCTATTAAACTGTCTTTATCTCAACCTACAAGTTTTCTCACTTTTACTCTTGCAATTCTCTCCCCCACCGCAGCAGCAGGGAGTGAGCAAGTGGCTGCGTGGTCCTGCTGAAAGAAGCACTCTTGGTTTTGGAAATGTATGTGTCTAGTTCAAAATGGAAGACCTGCACACTGTTTTTCAGAACCTTTTCTCAAAACTTACTCATTACTTATAAAGGAAACCACATCACTGTTTTTAGGAGGGGGAGAGAGAGAATAGGAACAAGTTCATTTTGCTGCCATTCCACACCTATATTTGACATGCCCTAAAACTACCAGTTCTGGAAGAGCCAGAACACAGCCTGCAAAGCTGTGTGCCTGGTTATCAGCATTAGTGACTAGAACCCATGAAGCAATGCTTCGCTATGGGCAATCAAAGACTCAACCATAGGAAAACGTCACCACTGGGCATACTGCTACAGGGCTGTGGGTGTGCAGTCCTCAGCTCCCCTGTACTTTTGGAGGACTCACAAGCATGCTCAAGCCCCAGGAGAGATTGCTGGCCGCAGCAGAGGACGTCAAGAACACCAAGCTCCTGCCAACCAAAGTGCGCTTTGGCCCTTGGGGCAGCTGAGCTCTCCAGCCACGATCACCACCTGGACCCATTTACATACCAGTCCCTCCCACAGAGTTTGGATGTAGACTTTCTTCCTATTTCCAGTAAAGGAAAAGGCTGCAGGCAGAAATGTGCTCATAAACATAAGTTTTTGTCCTCAAGTCCCTCCTGAACTGACTGTTCTTCTGGCTTCTGCCTGCAGAATCTCTGCTGTCCCTTCTCTCTCTTTCTCTTGCCTGAAAGAAAAGCTTGGTATTTCATACTTCTGAGCTAATGAGCTGGCCTGCCTGACCTGACTCTCAGGATGAATCAGCAGGCTAGTTCTGCACCTCCATGCCATACCAATGCCCTCTCTCAAGTGGGTTTAGCATAATTTAATAATATTTTTTCCTGTATTAGCCCAGTGGTGATCCTCTCACGCCTTAGAAGCATGAGTTGATCATTGATGTTATTTCACATGAGGTAGGTCTCATAGTCCAGCTTCAGTGTAAGTACAAGATGGATTTGGTTCTTTGTAATAATCTGTATCAACAGCTACTGGTCGGTGGGTAACAGTTTCTGTCCTTTTGCACAACTCTGTAAAGGGGATTCCAGAGTGGAAGGCTATGTTCAAATCAGATTCCTAATTTAAATTTCATAGACATTTATTAGCAAACATATATAAAATTAAAACTTAAATAATGACAACTCACATCCATACCTGCATTTACTATAAGTAATGAAATTATTTATATTAAATGAACATTAATATCCCCATAGTAGTTGTGAACTGCTGAAGGCAAATCCCTGAACCAGGTAATTCAGGAGTTATGAAGTTCTAGATCTAAATCTGTGAATGTACTGAACTAGTTAAAAACTATAACCTCTTTTGCAACTGTGGGGATGATATTTTCTGCATTTCTGTTTGTTTAGTTACTTAAATTCAGTGACTAATTTATTCATAGCTGAGAATTTTTGGCTGCTGAAAAACTGGATAGCTTATTATCCCCTTCCAATCCATAAATATAAATGAGGTGTAACAGGATGAAATCTGGTAGTTCTAAAATCATGACAGACATGATGATCAGAAACTATTAGTACAATTTGTTAACCATGGACAATACTTCCTTTGTTTAATGAATCAATTAGTTTTAAAACCCATTTCAATAAATGAATGTTTTCCCTAAGTAACCAGCTATTTAAGGTGGTTTAATTTAACTAAAACAAACAACTTTATAATGTTGGGTTTGTGCTTCTAATTGAGTTGCAAATTCCATCCAACTGCATCTTGACAAGAGACACAAATAAGAGCATAATCATAGTAGGATAAATAGTACATGTATCTTTCACCATTTTCCTAAATTACTTTATAATCATAATCTGACTAAAGGTATACCAGGCTAAATGCATATAATATAGTCACCTCACTAAAATAAGTAACTTATTTAACACACATGTTGTATTTAAGTGAAAATCAACATGTTCCTGTGGTTACTAATCAGGAAGGTCCAATATTCCTTTAGGAAGGTGACTAATAAGTAAAAATGCAAACCAAGATTAAAATTGATTATTTAAAACTAAGTTTCCTGTTTTCTGGTTTAAATGATGATTAAAAATGGTAATAGAAATCAATCCACAGTGTTCAACTCCTGTTTTTTATTAGAAGCACAGATTTACTTGTTTTTCTGTGGCAGAATATATCAGAAATGAAAAGAAAATAGCTTTTTGTGATTATTTATCTATCTGGTAATTTCTTAAGCACAAAGGACCCTTTCACTGTTCTGGGGAAATTCGGTGGACTGGAAGTTAGTGGGTAAGCATTTCGTAAGAGTGGCACCAATCCAACATGATATCATCCTGCTGTAGACTTCTAGCTTAATTTTAAGCCAGCTTTAAGATCATTTACATGTACGTAATTCTTTAATTACCAACAAGAGCACTTTGTAACATTAGCATAATATCCGGCAATATTATTCACATTTCTTTCATCAATATGGATGCTTACAAATACCATAGCATATGGAAAGCTGCCAACTTCACTTGAGCCACTGAATTGTTCTGCCCATCATTCAATTTTCTTAGCATACATTCACAAAATAGAGGCATTTTAAAGGAGCAAGGATGTTAAGCAACCTGCATAGCATCATTTGAAAGACAAATCTCTTCATCTTAGCTGTCCCCTGGCCACCTCTGTGTGGGAATCTCTTCAGCATCCCTTATTCTCTTTCCCCTTGCTCTTGTGAAGTGAAAGACAGCCAAAGTTTTGTCAGTTAATGGCTGAAATGACAGCCCTAAAGACCGAAACCTCCTATAAACCCATCTAATAAGAATAACAGGGTTAACAGAAATTTGAACTTACCGTCACAGTCTTACTAAGAGGTAAATTATATGGGATTCAGCTTCCTACCTCAGGACACTCAATGGCACCATTCAATGCAATGCTTTATAAGGCAGGTCTTCATACCAAAGGCATAACTGCAAATGCAATACATAATGGGGGCAAATTCAGCATATTCCACAGGGTCAAAATAAAATCCATTGGCAAGGCAATCACTACAGCCCTGCTGTGCAAGGAGCAGAGGACACATTAAATGGGGAAGGTGCATGTGCAATATCCATAGATCCATGTCGTGCCTGCCCATTTGCCTTGCCTTTTCCTGACAGTGTGGGTAGCTGCGGGGAGCACGGGGCCTGGAGGCAGAACTTTGTTCGGGGCAACGTTTTACTTCTCTGCCCAACACAGGGGCCTCACACGGAGGTCCTCAGTATCCTCAGTACCATTGCACTCAGGTGCTGCAGAACAAACTTTTATCTGTTACTGCTCCACAGGCATATCTCTTTTCCTGGAGCTATCCAGCCTTGGAGAGAGACTTGCATTTTGGCTTTTCTCGAATGGAGGAGAGTGAAAGAGAAAGCCTTAATTTTGGGGAAGACATCTGAGAACAAAAAATCAAAATGCTCCAGTATTTTTCCTGTTGTTCCCAGAAAATGATCAGGGTGGTGTTGCATCAACCACTGAGGGAAATCACTCAAAGCAAAATCAGAGTATCAGTCATGAGCTCCCTCTCCATCTTGGCCTTCTGTAGCCAATCCTCACTTAAACTCTCCCTTCATTACATTCATCCATATTCTAGGTAGGGGCACGTCTCCTACATTGTAGGAGACAGTTCCTCTCAAACAAGGACTCAAATGCAATTCACTGAAGCAGAAAAGAGGAAATTACATCCTGGGTATTAGCTGCTTTATATTTCCAGGAAAAATTATTAACATTTAAATAATCTTGCCCTCTAGGCCATATGCAACTGTATTTCAAACTCAAGCAAACAAGAGGCTGCTCCACAACTTGCATCTGAATTCAAGGGAAGGGTAGTGCATGATTTCTGGCAGCTCTGTGCTGGTGATATTTAATTTTTAGAGTTAAGGAAAGAGACAGTTTTGTCCACATAAACCTACAGTCCAGTCTGGGTCATAAATTAAAAGGCAGCCTCAAGTGTCCTTTACAATGTTATTCAGATGGGCCTAATAAAAATAATAATGGCTTTTGCTGCAATCTGTCTGTCTCAGTAGGAAAGAAACAGAAATGTTACTGAATATAAAAGATTTTGATGTGATGAGGTCCTGTGTGTGTCATAACATACCTAAGAAAAAGTCCGGAGTAGGACCTATTTTATGTAAACTAGTTCATCTCCAAAAAATTCTGCTTTCATTCTCTGTCTCCTCTATCTTCCTATCATCAGTCTTATATTTAACAGAAATCTAAATGAAAACTCGAATATTCTTCCCATAGGACATTCCAGTATTTCAATACCTGATTTGTGTATAAATACCTAATGAGGGGGCAGGAGGGAGTAAAGAAACGATGGCGGTGCCCAACAAGAGGACAAGAGGCAATCAGCACAAACTTAAAGACAGGAAATTCAACTTAAATATAAACGAAAAAAATTTACTGTGAGGGTGGTCAAACACTGACTGGCACAGGTTTCCCAGAGAGAGGGTGCAGTCTCCACCCTTAGATATGTTCAACACCTGACTGAATGTTACCTTGAGCAACCTGCTGTAGCTTGGACCCTGCTTCTGACCAGAGACTTCCAAGGGTCCCTTCCAACCTTACCGGCTCCCTGATTTCAAAGTTTCAGCAAGTTTCTAAGGTAGCACAGCAAAATATCCCACTGCGAGATTTACAACTGAAATTACCATGTCAGTGTTCTTGTACGGAAGCATTCCAGTTTGTTGAATCTAACTGATAAGTTTATTTTCAGATATGTTTGCATTAAATTACAGTTGCCTCCTTTGCCCGTGATTATCTTGTGGTAAATTATTTTCCATTATCACGTTCCTTTACCAGTCTATCATTTACTTTGGTATCACATGTCCTGTCAACATATGGCACAGCCAAACTATGGGAGAAGAAGAACATAAGTGATAAAGTACCCAAACTGCAATTTCAAGAGCTTGGCAAAATCTTCTGTGACTCAAGTGTAAATATTTTTGTTTGGTTCAAGAAACTGAAATATTTCAAATTCATCATGCAAAATGACCAAAAGTATATAACTCAATATTCCTGATAGAAAAAGAAATAAATAAGGAAGCATGATTCTATTCCCTTTAGCTTGTAGAAACTACATTTCCCACAGAAAAAACCCACACAGATGCAAACTACCAATGAGCAGTGGGTTAAAAAAGCGTAAGTGGAGACGCTGTATTGTGCTTCACAACCATCTTTAAAATCCTATTGCCTACTCTGCAGTAGAAAAGGGGCCACTCCAAATTTTCTAACTCCCACAGAGGGCTATGGGGAAAAATACTGGGAGCAGGGAGTCAATATCCCAATCCTACTGCCACCCCAAAGTGTCTGGTTACTGTTGTACATGGCAGAAGTTAAGAGATAGTAACAAGCTATATGCATCTATCCTGTCTAGCAACTTAGATGCAAAATGTTTGTTTCTATACACACTGACATAAAATCTAAGGATCAGTGGAGGATACACATCCCATTAAAAAGTGACAACTCAAATGTCTCCACAGCCAGATAGGTTGCCACAGACCTGTTCCCTCCTTGGCCACTTTGCAGGATGCCACTACCCCTTGTGCTGCAGTAGCATGGGGGAGCCAACCCAGCCAAAATCAGCCCTGCAAAACAAAGAGGGGATAATTTTTCAAGCTGATCCATTCCATGAACCGCGACTGCCCATTCACAAGGAAGTCAGCAGGACCACAGGGCCAGGGAGCGCGAAGAGCTCTGAAAGCCTCAAACAGAGGAGCCGAAGCGGCCACCGAGCGGTCGCTGGCTTGCAAACCTGTGTGCATGTTTGTATAAGGGAAGCCTTTATCTTTTCAAAGCAAAGAGTTGTTAATTAACTGGGCAAGTACTGGCACTTGGTCTAACAGAGAGAACTGGCACCTCTCAGGAAATGAAATAATGTTTAGTTCAGTCAAGAGAGAAATTGTGGAGAGGATGATTAAATCTGTTATGTACCTCCTAGAGGACTTTGGATGGACTATAAAAGCTAGCATCCCCAAGGGGTTCTCTCCACAGCACGCAACCCAAGGTGTTAAACACACACAAGTCCAGGATCCCTAATGAGGTGTGCATGAGAAAAATCTGCAGTGGGTTAGCTGGACTGAGGGACAGACCCTCCTGGCTGAATCTGGAGGGAGGCAAATTACACACAGCTCCTCTGCCCCTGTCTTTTATAACTGTGCCGCTTACCTTGGATGTGCAAAATCACTGCATTTTCCTCTTACCTTGCCCAAGTTGTTCATGACCTCAGGGCTCCTATGCAGCAAGGTATTCCTTCCCCAAAGGCATGGGCAAGGCACCACGGGTGACACAAAACACCTGCACGAGCAGCCCCGCTCCCAGCCGCTGCCCCAGAGCGAGAGACAGGCAGCAGAGCTGCTGCCGCTGTAGTCCTGATGGCACAGTGTGCATCTGCAGGCATTTTTCGCATCCTTGATGCACAGTCTCTTCTTCAAATGGCAGAATCCCTTACTCTCTATGTTCATACAGTATATACAGTTTTTTGGAAATGGAAAAAAAAATTCTCTAACTACCTCAGAGAGACAAAAAATACTCAGCAATTGATCTGTTGTGACATTTATGTACACAAGTAAAGATCAGCCGCCATATATTAAACATAATATACATTGTAGATATATTTTATTCCCCTGCTGTTCTTGAGGAATGAAAGTGCTTCTGAGGACAGGTGTGAGAAATGAAAAGTGCTTGGATTGTGTAGGG
>NW_009260610.1:1308238-1347166 GCF_000687185.1 Egretta garzetta
GAATAACATTAAATTTTTAATAACTTGAGAGTCGTGTCATCAGCAGAGCAGCAGTAGATGTGAGAAAGTAGAAGTACGAACCACATGGAAATCTCTCCACACATATCGTTCCTGTTAACTTTCATTTTTTCCCCCACCAATCTTTTTGAAGGATGCTGCTGACTCCAAGTCTTCTGCTGTTGTGAGTCATGTTGTGCTGATCACCTGCCGGAGCTGGGGAGATCTCTAGGCAAGAGGCATACGCAGGCTGGGAATAAGATCTGTTTGAAGGGAAAAGCCAGCCTCTCTTATAATTATTTTTCCTCCAGCAAAGCAAGCAAAAGTAGTGGTGATATCTCTTTGGCAGAGCTAGCTAATTCAAAACACACCTCCCTTTTTTCACTGCTTAATAATAAAGAAACACAGTATTGGTCTGCTTCCTAGCAAAAATTAAAACAAAAATAGGTTTTGGCATCGATTGTTCTTGTACAACCAGCTGCTACAGTTATCTTCTCTCATCCTGTTAATCTAAAGAGAAAAACATGCAACCACCTATTATACACTACTGATACAGAAAATCTGCACAACGTGGGATGCAATATTCAGCTCACACAGCTGGAGTTCACTTGACCAGTTGTGTGCTGAAGATCAGAGTAAGCTGACAATTGTTTAAACACATCTTCTTGCTCAGCTGGTCAATTATTCACAGGTACAGTGGAGCAGGAAAACAGCTTTTGTTAGTGTGAAATGTGCATCTACATCTATCAGTGACTTGCTGTGAGATCTTTGGCCATCGCTTCCCTTCTCTGTGCCTCTGGTTTTCCTCCCACTCCTCGCTCTTTGCTAGCCCAGGTTCACATGGTCTGAGTGGTCGCCCTTTGCTGCCTAACACGGAGCGGGGAACCCTTCATCTCGGTCAGTGCCTTGGGGTCCTGCTGTTCACAGTTAAGTAATGGCTGCTTCTTTTTCCCCGCTGTAAGCTACAACATCATCCTTCCCCTGGAGGAAAGGTGCTAAGCTGGAGCTCAAGGTAAGTCAAACAGTCCCTGCCCCGCTACAGGTCCTCTGCGCAACCCAGGGCAGCCCCCCGAAGGTCTGGCCCCAAATAACCGGAGATGAGCATCTCAGCCTCTTTATGTACTCAGTAACTCTTGAAAACCAGAGCAAGAATCATAATCTGTCTTTCGGCTTGTGGCCCAGCCCTAACTCTCATTCCAAAGATAGGCATTTTCTGCTGACTTGCTTAACATGGCTTTTATAAGTTCATTAGTGTTGCACTGCTCAGCTTCTGCAGTGATGACAAGCAAAGGTTTAGAGGCCAACAGAAACAGTTTGCCAAAATACCAGCCTATGTGTTTTTTGCAGGCCTGTTTTGATGCACGAAATGCCTATTAATTCACCATAATAATTTATTGCAGTCTCACACCTGTGCTGGAGGTCCTGTCATATCGAAAGGATGAAAATCTCACATGCCTTACAATTGTTAGAAGGGTTTGCAAAGCTTGTTATCTGTTTTATTTATTATTTAGGGAATAGCGTAAGAGTAAAAAACGCTTTACGAAATACAGTGGAAGACAAGGTCTCTGGCACCAAAGTCCTGTGATCTACTTCAAATACAATACATGTAACATCAGTTTGGATGCAAGTGTGTGTAAAGGTGTCAGTTACGTGGGAAGAACAATGTACAGGTTTTCATTAAAAGACAAAAAAGACTAAAACTCTCAGAAGACCTCCACTGATCTTTTTCCTTTGAAATCATTCAACGATACATGCTCACAATTCTGTTTTTAAACTAAAACAGTAATGAAAGCTGGCAGCATAGTACATTTGTGCAACTTTGCACTAACAGGCCAAAAGTTCAGCCTATTAAAAAGAATAAATATCTGTATTGAGGCAACATATTAAGCATAGTTTGATTACAGAAACAAATAAAAAAGCCTTCTTATCCCACATACATACTATATGCAAGATTTCTAGAGGAAACAAAGGTCCTGGAGGTTTAATTGCCTTTGTTCGCTTGAAAGAGTAATCTCATGATAGTAAGATGTGGAAACTGCTATTCTAACTCCAGACCTCCGCAAACCTCTTTTCTTTTCTTTTTTACTCTCTGCAGACCCATAATAGATATGGTACTTAATAGCTCCTCTTAAAGAGGTTAGGATTTGGGGGGATGCGTGTACTGCTTCTGTTCTTTGGACTTTTTTTCACATCATACCGCAGTTACGCTGAATATTGATTGCAAATGTGCATTGCACCTTTGACCCTTAAAGAATATAGTTATATATTACATAGTACAACTAATACAATATAAAAGAAGAAATATAATATAAAATAAATATTCTATTATGATATTTTTAACGTATGCTTATATATTATATACGGTCTCATCACAACCGATGGGAGCACTGTCACATCTTGCAGAACACAGAGGAAAAAGGAAGAGTTTGAACAGAGAAACTGTTGTAATGCACTACTGATTCAGAAAACATGCACTGTTAAATAGCCTGATATTATATTAAAAGCAATACTGAATTAAAGATTTGGACAGCTGAAATCCCTTCCCAAGACTGAAAAACACATATGGCAAGAATACCAATGAATGCGTCTTGCGAACATGTCTTTGTCTGCTGTAAGTTAAAAAACCAGACATTAGATAGAGTACCAACTGCTTCACCTCTCAGATGTATTGTTGAGATCCTTATTTGTTTACATTTGGATCAAAAGGAGATTTCTTGGGAAATGGCTGCATTGTGCCCACTCTTCTGGAGCAGGTTTTCCTGGATTTCATATGAAGCAGCAGGCTGTTAGGAATTAAGTTGCTGTGAGCTCCAAAGGTCACAAATACTCCAGTATTTCATTTAATTAACTATGGACACTGTTACAAACCAATATATTTTGAACCCCCCAGTTTTCCATGCATTAGAAACAATCGTTTTCACTTTATGTTCACTAGTGGTACATCTGCAGTGGTTTTGCACTAAAGATATTGTTTATTTATTTACATGGACACCAGGGACCAGAGTAGCAGAGGTGCAATGTAATTCCGCTGAAATTAATCAAGTAACTATAGCTTCCTACTGATATAATGCCCACCCTCATGATAAAAACCTGTCTGCAGAATGTTATCTGTTCTTTAAATTTTAATACACAGAAACACAGATATTGAAAAAAATCTCAGCCATAAGACAGAGCTAAACAATTCAGAAAGAGTCAGTTTTATCTTGCATCTAGCAATTACTTTTGCTGATTGCCAGTGCACAATTACATCAATGTACAAGCATTTAATTCTGGTTTTGCACAACATTGGGCAAGTTTACGTGTAAACGAGCCTACCTACCTGTGCTGTCTCCACACATTTGTTGTCACCAACGTTAAATAATGGTTTGCTGTGCCGAAGTGAGTATAGGATATGGTCTAAAAGAGGATGGGGAGCAGAGAGAGGCACATCTATTTTCTGTGTCTTTACTAGGTTAGGAAACAAAAACCAAAGTAAAAAAAAACCACCCACATTTCTTTACTAAAGACCGAAACTAAAACCATGCAATTAAATGCATAGAATAGGTTCCACTGAAAATTAAAGGTATTTGAAAGGTGAGATCTTTGCAAAATGTCCTGCATTAATTAAAAAAAAATCTAGGAAAATTTAAATATATAGTTAACAAAGCTGAGCAAAATAAAATCTTGAGTGTATGTACTGTAGGTACACTGCAAAGTATTACTACCTGGCAGAAAATGTGTCAACTATGCTGCTTTAATACAATCTGAAGATTGTGCTGCAAAGCAGCATGAAGTGTCATTAGGTGAGATAGCTGGACTTCCGACCCTTTTCTGACAATAATTGGGCGGAACGTAACATTGGAAACAAGCGAGGGAAGGGCATCTAAGATATTATTTCACGTTAGACTTACTGCAATCAGCTGTGTAAATTTAAGTATAATGTTCCCTTCAGTATTTGTTCACCTTTGATAAAAAGGTGGACAGTGTCAGAGAAGTAGTAAGCCATGGGGTAGCTGTGTTGTACCCAGTATTTTGAACAAGATCCTGTAAGACACTATTTCTCTGGGTGTAGATTCAGGAAGACAATGACATGTGTTCTTGGCTGTCTGACATGGAAACAATCTTAATGCAGTTATTTGAACTTTTCCTGCGTTTGCCATTACACATGTACCCATTTGCTGTGCTGGATTAGGGCCATTTACACAGGAAGCCAGATTTACCTGTTTACCCTGAACCAGGTGCCTGATGAAGGGAATAGTAAGGCACCAGACCTGTATAACAAAATTTGGATGAAAAAGATCTAATTCTCAGGCACTATGTTAGATGCACACCCCAAGAGTTGAGACCAGTCCTAAGAGAGAATATAAGGTATCACTCTTCTGATCTTGTACCATTATAAAAGTGTAATCATTTATTCCTGATATGTGTTTTCTGCCTCTCTGCTAAATTGTTATAATCAGTTTCTCACTCTCTAATCCTTCATTTTCTTAATAACCTCTTGTGAGAAATTCTGCCTTGTCTTAATGCCATCTTTTTCATCTGCACAATTAAGATTAAATTATCAGATTTAATCACATATTACTCACATTAGGCAGATTTGGATATCATTTACAGGGATCCCAATCGAATCTAAAAATCAATGGAGTTAGTTAGGATTTTTGTAAGTGATAGCAAACAAAGCCACAGGCAGTGCTGACTTGGTGTGGGACAACAGTAGGCACCAGCTGGTATTAGCTTTCCTGATGACTTGAGCTTCTGACCTTGTTCATCTCACTGCATTTTGACTGGCTGGCGATTTTGGGGCTTCTGCTGCAATTAATGGGTTGTTAAATAGTGGTAGGCTATGGGAAACTGATGAATTTTGAGAATTTCAGACTTCAGAAGAATCTTCTTTCAAATTTAACTGACAGCTTGATCTTCTGGGAAAAAGTTAGCGACCAGAAACAGTCAGGCTGAGACATGACCTGCACAACTCATTTGCTTTGTGACCTCCTTGAGCTTCATCACTAAAATTACAGGAAGAGAGTTTTTATAAAACTGCTCATAGGAAATGGTTTTAAAGGCACAGAAACCACGCTAAGAGATTTCCGCTCTCAGGTCTGTAAGAGTAATGAGAAAATCAAACTGGAAAAAAGTTTCTAATCTTAGTTGTAAGACCTAAGCACTGACTTTTCCCCCCTTTATTTCCTCCTAGAAGACAGAACAATGGTGAAAATAATTTTTCAAGCATCTTCAAAGGACTGAATTTGTTAACTTCTTAATCTTTCTTGTGTAACTGAAGAATGAACTGCATTCTCCGTATCAAGCTTTTGCATCTTAAAGAACAGCATATAGATTTTTAAAAGGAGTCTTATAAAGATCAAGTCTAGAATTATTTGTCATGTTTTAATTTCCCGTTTTAAAATAACATCAGCCATGAACTATTAAATGTAAAGTATTTCATCTGGTGTTTTTATCTTTTATCATAGTAGTATGGTCCACCAGTGTGTTAATCAAAAATTAAGGATAAAGCAATCCCAGATACTCATAGTAGCATTTTATCCATGCAGAGATTCCTGCAGAGATTGGGGGAGCAAAACGTAAAATAAGATTTCTACTGGACAAGTGTGAATTTTTATTAGATTTTACCATTTCTGTGTACATTTTACGGCAATTACAGTACTAACAGAAATGCAGCTCACAAAACCTCATGTATCTGGTGAGGATGCCCTCACAAGTTTTGAGCAATTCTGTACACAGAGCCCATGTTCACTGCCCGTGAAGTTCCAAATCTAATCTAAGGTCTATGTTTTGCTCAACCTCTAGTTAGCTTTGATGTATCACAGCAGACCAGCAGGTATCACTAAAATACAAAACACCACAAATTCTTAGCAGTTCTGCTTCCTGGAACAGATGATCCCAGGGTGAGATGAGATCTTTATTCTAAAGTTATATATGCTCATCTGTGGGTAAAGGTTTAATCTATGTATTTTCTCTTGGCTTTTATATAACAGCTTGCCCACTAAGATCAAAGCCCTTATCTCTCAGACGGACAAAGAAATGGACCAAAGGGAGGCTGAGTTCTGCAATTATATCACTACATCAATATCAAGAGGGAAATCAATTGGCTTCGATAAAATAAAAACAATTTTTTAGTAAATCATCTCACAAAGTTTATGATTCTCAAGTATTTTCTTTGAATTTTTCTATCCTTGAAAATCTCACTTTTTCCTAGACCTAAAAAAAGGCTTTTCTGTATATTATTTCCAACATAGGCAAGCCGTGAGCTACTGGGAACATCTCCCATTACATTTTCATGAAATTTCCATCTCAGTTTCCAATCCAAATAATTTTAGACAAGTTCAGATACATTAGCTTAGATATGCTAAGGCATACACGCAGGTTTTTTTAAGCTTCAGATTGCAAAGACTAAGATCTCCTTAAAACACAAATTAAAAATTTGATAAAACTGTCACAGTTCATCTTCCTGAAACACGCACTTTCTCTTCTGCTCAGTAAGCAGCCGCCTTTTTAAGATATGCTATTCAAAAGTCAAGTTCCTTTCCAGTTCTCACAGACATCACATATTCCATCATGTTCATTAAACGCATGAAGAGTGTAGAAATATTATTTGTCAGCATTGTCCTTCCCTTCCTGCAGCAAGCTCTATAAATTGACTGTCCCTGTGGTTTGCCTGTACAGCTGCATCCCCCAATTCATTCCTGTCGACATGGATTTCCTAACTGACTGTAACAGAGGCAATGATGAGTCTTAGTTTGAGGTGCAGGTACATGATAAACATTTGGTGTATTAGGTACATTTGGACTGGGGGTGTACACACAAAGATTCCCCCACCTCTACCCCGCCAAGGTATGTCATATGTAGTGTTGTAAAATGATTTGGACTGAGAGAGAAAAGAGGGGAAAAAAAAGGAAAATAGCATTGTTTGAGCTTTTCAATACTTTTAATCAAAACCAAATGGGCTATGATATATAAAGAGAAATTATATGTGTTTGCATGTGTCAAAAAGTTTTTGAAGTGTTTCTAGCAAACCCTTGTGAAGGAAATCAGTATCAAGCAGCAAGGATGGAGTTTTCAGTTCTACTAATGCTTTAAGCTGATAATCCATTTGGAGGAAAAGCATGTCTAAACTGCTATTCTAGTTATGTAGCCCACCTTTCCCATTGTGTAGGGCTCAGGTGCCAGCTGCCCTTACTCCAGACTGGCAGACACATTCCAAACCTAGAAAAATCTCTTGTCTGTTCCTGCCCGCTCTGTATTCCTGGGATTTTGTATTCTGAAAGTCAGACTTTTCAGTATTGCTTCACATGCATCCTTATGAAAGCACAATTCAGGGTTTGGGGGTTTCACTTAAGAGCTTTCTTTATAAAGAATTTTTTCCTCCAGCCCCTGACGTAAATCTCCCATGTTTCAGAAACTGCCAGAAGCCAAAGTAGCAGAGGGCTTTCATGTTTGTATATGGCTAGAAAATCTAGTTTGTGAGACCCTGGTGTTCTTTTGCTATTTCGCTGCTGTTAACGAGCAAAACAAAACCCACCCAGCCATCTGGCAGAACTTTTCCATTTCTTCCAGATTACCACGTTTTGTTTCTCTTTCCTGCCTGTTTTTTCCTGAAAGTCACAGGGCCTCGTTGAACTTCAGTCTTTTGCAAGTCTCTGTTTCTAAACAGTCTGGCGGCATTTCTCCCTTTTCCCATCCTTCCGTAGAACCATCCATGTATGCACACCTCACTCCTGCTGCAGCCTTCATCCTCACTGCTTCTGCGTCTTTTACCACCGTTTCCATCACGGACTTCTTCTTTAACAAACTGTCTTATATTTATATAACATCTTCCTTACAAAAAAAAAAAAAGCCTGTAAGCAGACTGGGTGGGAATTTTTCTGTCACGACTTTCCACCTTGAAAACACACACACACACACACGAACGCACAAAACCACAGTGCTCTGAAAATTCCAGTCCCTGGTATTTAGGATAAGTTGAACAGAACAAAACATTTTGCTTCAGTTTTCACAAAGGAAAATTGAAACAAAATTTGTGATCTTTCTAAAATTGAAATATTTCTGGTTTTCCAGCCAAAGTGAACTGTTTTGTCTGGCATCAGTTCAGTGCTGCTCTGCCTGCCTGTGGAGTTACAGCTCCTCCCAGGAGCAGCAGGCTGGTTGTCTGTGGCACATATTCCTTGCCTTAGGTAGGGCTTCCTGTTTGGGCTATTGCTTCTAAGATAAACAACACTGTCCCATCTGCCTTCTGAGCTAAAACAGGTATTTTAATTATAAAATTATTTAAACCGGCTTTTAGAGATATTCAGTCCAGCAAAACACTGAAAACCAGTCCTATGACAGGAGGTCAAAAGGCAGCTTTAGAAACTAGTAAAAGCAGTAGAGGGGCCTGTTTTTAAAAAAACCCTACAAATAGTTAGGAAGGATGTAGATACTTTTTGCAAGGGTAAAAAGTCTTTGCATTAAAAAATTTGGTATAAATCTCCTGTCTGAGGAACAGGCTTTGAATGCTTTCTTGGACAATTAGTTGGTCTTGCCAGCTCAAAAAACAAGCCTGGAATAAATAGGGATCACAGAGCTGTTTAATGGCATTGTTATTGTTATTTACTAAAAGGATTCTTTAACCGCTGAGTTACACAAATGTCTGTTTATCTTTGTGTTGACTGTCACAATTTTCCTAGTATTCACTGTGAAAGTGAATATAGATGAGTCCATGGAGAAATCAAGCATCTATTGTTCCATAGAAGTATCCCCTTTGAATATATGCCTTTCTGCAAGGTTTACAATAAAATCTTGGGGGTTTACGATAACTTGAGCTCAGCATAGCGTCCAAGGCACTTCTCCCCACCACCCTCCTCCGTGTTTGAGGGTCAAGATGTGCCCAAATACCTGAACCCCCTCAAAAAGTAATTCCACAAGCCAAGGCCCCCCATGCTGAACAGAGGGAGCAGGACATGTTGGTCCTTTCCAGCATAGCAGCTGTAGATAAATTTAAAGATATTTAAAGCTAAATCAGAACTGAAATCCTTCCTCAGGGTCCACCTACAGAGAAGCTGTGGCAGCTCTCAGCATGTAGAAACACGGGGTATGAGCTTGTTGCCCAGCTGATGCAATGTGCTGAGCCAAGTGCCTTAGAGAATTTCATGGTGGGACACTGCTTCCCACTGCTCCATACAAGGATTCAGGGTAAGGTTTTTATATTAGAGTAGAAACACTTTGGAAAACGTATGAAGCAAATTATTTTTAAAGATATCATCAGCCTGGTGAGTTTACCACTACTCTAGAGATAATCACAATACACTTAACTGCAAATAAATAGTAACAAGGAAAATAATATTTTCCTGAAGAATATTTATTCAGTAGTGTATCCAGAGGTCTACCTGACCTCTTCTGAATGGAGCTAGCCCTAGCTGGGTAGCATACAATACATCAGTACATCTTGTAAGAACCATCCCTTTTACAAAGACACTTTTTCCAGAGAGTCTGAGTAGCCAGTCTGACTCTGTGTTTGAAAGCAGCTTCAAATACAAGGTCTGCAAAGTAAGTAATCAGTAGTCAATGAGCATCAGACAAAAGTATCAGCTGGATGCACTGAGGACCACCTTTCCAGAAAGCACTGCATCATCCTCCACTGCAGTCAATCACAAACAATTAGACAACAGAAGTAAGGTATCGAGCCACTTCTGTTGAAATGTATGTTCTTTTAAATCACAAGGTAAACTTTTGCTTCTCTTTCAAATAATCTAACACCACAAATTAATGTAAGCCCAATGAATTGTGTGCACAGGAAGGATCAGGCATGCTCTCTATCACTTTGCATAGCATCTTTCATATAAAAGGACATACGCACTGGGTATTGGTAATTGCCAGTTACATATCAACCGTGTACAAGATAGTTTGCATTTGGAGGGTCAGGAATTCCCACTGTGCGGAGGAGATGCATCATATTCCTAGGGCTAAACAAGATCCTTCCACTTAGGCAACTACACAGAGTGGTAGCTGGAAATGGAAGGAGCTGGGTGACTTCTCACTGGTTTTTCCTCCACTTGCTTAGAGACTTTCTAATTTCCATTTCTACAAGCGTAGGGAGATTGCTCTGATCTCATGCCAGCCATGTAAAAGGAGGATCTGGCACTCTTCACTTCTACTTGTCGCATCATGTATCCACACAAGGCAAGAAGAGAGCACAGGTCGGGGTGAGGTACATCAAGAAATACTGACATTTATGGTCAACACTGAAAAGTATGCCAGATGTGAATTGGACTTGGAGTCTGTTTAACCTCACCATGTCTCTGTCTTAATGTACACCTAGCATGGAGAAACTGTTACAATTTCATGTTCTGGTTCCATTCCGCTCCCTCACAAAAATTCCTTTTCAAGCAAATACTTTAGGGTGAATTTTAAGGTATACATGTACATATATTTATGCAAATGGCAAAAGCATTTGTGAGAACCTTAAGAAGTCTTAATTCTTGAATGTTTTCTGAATCAATGGGAATTAGGCAGTGAGGAACTTAAAAAAAAATAATCCCCCTGCCTGCTTCTTTTCACATTTAAGAGCATAAAAAAACCAGAAGCTGGGAAAATTATTTTTTGTTAATTTTTCAGGAGTAGTATAAAAAAAAGTGGATGACTGAACGGTCACAGACAAACACTTAACGGCTAGGGCAATCACCCACTTAGTGGAAACCCTGGCTTCAACTTTCACATCCTATTGACACTGTTTGAGCCTTCATCTTCCAGCTTCCAAGAGGATTTCTTGTTTGATAAGCTATGGTATATGTTATTGTTTTGTATGGCATGTATGTGTCAATGTGAGAAAGAATTACCTTCTCTCTTAGCTTGATTAGTATGCTCATTGCATAGGTAAATACAGTAAGTTTAGAGTGTTTCTCTTTTTCAAGTGGAAGAAGAAAATGAGCCTCAAAAAGACAGAATGAGAGAGGGACTATCATCCCCCCTGGATGCCCCATGGCGCCTCTCAGGAAACTCAGGCTCAAAGCCTGCAGGAAAAAGGGAAGAGTGAATCAAGGACCCTTGCACCAGTTGTGAGCAATTTCTTAGAGTAAAAGGGCAATGACAACTACCTGATTCAAGTCCTTTGCTGCCTTCCTTACATGAATACAAAAATATAATAAACACTTTGATTCAGGGAAAATCGGGGACTTTGTTCAACACAAAAGGAAAGTTTGCAACATTTTGTCCTCGTGAGAAAACCAGAAAATTTTCTATTGGATTTAATCATAACCAATTGTGTTCAGTGGTGGGTTTTTTTGTTTATTTGGCAGCTGAACTAAGAAATCAATTATTGTTCCATGTATTGTACAGTACACTGCTGCACCATTCTAAATATCTTTTAAGTTATGGCCCTTGGTTCCTAAGGTAGATTTCCAGAAACAGGAGGTTCTATTTTCCTTTCTAGGTCAGTAAAGTCCCAAGGGAAAGAAGAATGTTTTATGTGACAGAAATTCCCAGACTGAAATCCCTAGACCTTTCCATTAATTTACCAACCAAGCAGAATTTATGAAGTATCTAAATTGGAAATGAGATGTGTATCTTAATGGTCTGTTCCCCCTGTAAGCGAATGAATAAATAAATAAATCACACTACTGTTGTGGACAAAATGCAAAGCTGCTTGCATCTTTCTATTTGAGCTTTAAACACTTGCAAATCATTATGTGAACACAATGAAAAGAAGGATGATAGAAACTGTGTCATATGCCCATTATGCAGTGTGCAAAAAAAAATTCCATTTGTTGATAAGATGGAAAGTAATAAAGATCATTACAAGGATAAAACACTTTCACTAACAAAACGCAGATTTTAGAACACCCCATACTGCTGTGGCTTAAGATATAGAGAATATTACCCAGCGGGTGTAGAAAGCTGCATGTCTCACACATTGAAAAAACAGTATAACTCCTTATTGCCATGGGGCTTTTAGGTCAAAACAAGTTAGTGTATTAAGATTTTCATGAAAGCCATTAATGAATGGACGTTAGATTTTGAAACCCCAGGTTTACAATGTTGAGCATGATGACCTACCCAAAAGAAATGATTGCAGAGTTCTGTATCAGGAAACCATTTCACACCTACATCCCTGTAACTCATAAAAATATCACCTACTTTTATACATGAGTTGCTATTCCAAAATACGTGTTACTTTTTTTTCTTTTTTTTAAATACTGGCTTTCCAGGAACATAATCTTTAATGCTATAGTTGATCAAATGTAAATAGATTCTATAACTAGACCGCTTGGAACCTGCTCAAAACTGACCTCCAACCTCCACTTATGAAAACTGGACATGCTTGATTGCTCCACACCGACACAGAGCATGTTCAATTAATGCTTACATTATAAGGATTGTGCTAACAACACAAATGGAAATTAAACCTTTTCACTACCCATCTGCATCTGAACATTCATAAATTGAAATAAGTGTAGAAGAGCTGCACTCAATCAATTTCAGCTCCAGTCCCTGACCTGATTATGTTATGCATATCAATATACATTCTCTTAATTAAATGTGGTTCAGTGAACACTAGTGGTAAGAAAAAGGGAGACTATCGTCCATTTATTGCTACCCAAGATATTACCAGGAAAACAACAGAAAGTGAATTAATGAGGAAAAAATATCAACTAAAGACAAAGCTGTTGCGTTATGTTATTGTAATGTTCTCCTATGCCGAGAATCCAAGCAGGTAACATAAAGTGTCACTATTTTTCCCATGATGATCAACTGCGGAGCTCAACAACTACACAAAAAGGCATAATGTCTCTGAGGACAACCAAATGCTACACTTAACTGCGTATCACCAATCATCTGCTGTTGCAGACAACAGGAAGGCACCCGCTGGAAAACTGCAATTTAAGAAAGAAAGAGTAGTGTTGAGCCCAAGGCTTCCTACCACCCTCAGCTCTCTCCTTTTCACATCAGCCCGATGTGATTTCCACACAACGCAGCAGGCTTTGTGTTTTGGTTTGCTTTTATTTTTTTCACTTTCTTTCTTCTCAATTCTCTCCAGTTTCATGGTCCCTTTTGACCTCTTCCCTAACCATCCTGCCACGGTGACACCCATTGAAGCCATTGCACAGCGACTGTTGCCACACACAGCATATAAATGGTTTCCACAGGGGAATATTTCCATCAATATGATTTGGCAACAGAGGGTCCCACACAAAGACCGAGTTTGCAAGGCTGCAAAGAGCTGATAATGGAGTTCGAGGGCATTAATTAAGTTTCTGGCAAAGACAGCTTTTTACTCAGGGTAATGCAGATCCTTGGAGGAAAAGAGGTGACGGACTGGAAGAGTCACTGAGCACTGGCATAGAGACTGATTCAGGAGGGGGAAAAAATATCTACAGTTGGCTTGTGTTATTTCTATGGTATCTTTCTCTTCCCTCTCAGAGTCAGGCTATGGATTACACAGCACTGATGATTCAGAAGGAATAAAACATCCTCTGGTGTGCTAATGAGCATGTGTTGCATTGCACAGATGGGAGTTAGATGAACCCAAATATTTATTCCCACCATTGCTGAATGCACGTGGTAGACAGCCTCTCATTTTAGCCCATTGTGATGAGCTAATCAATTCTGGACCTGGGAATAATATTTAGAAAAAGATCATTTTAAGTTCACCTTCATGCACAAAAGCGAATTAAAACAAACAAATCAAGCATGTTGAAACAAGCTATTTGGAGCAGACTACATGGGAACACAAATCTGATTCCAGCATGGTGTGGCAACTGCAGTCAGGCTTGCAGAGATAAATATGGTGACGGCTCTCCATCTTGCCTTCCAGAAACCCTGCCAAATCCTACTAACGGTCTCTGCCCCCGCTCCCCCTGGGCTCCTCCAATCTAACAGCCCTGAAGTTCAAACAAATTAGAGAGAGGTTTCAATTGCATCTATTGAGGCATATAAATTTTGTCTTATTTAGCTCTTTTTTTTTTCCAATTCATGAAGGGTCTTCAGTCAGACTACAATTGTTTCTTACTTATTTGCACAATAATTTCTGAAAACACTTATAGGCCTGAGATTTTTCATATGTACATAGTGTGATTTCCACCGAATAGTAAGAAAATTTAACACTATTTGCTTCTGAATGAAATTCAGAAAGATGGTCTGAGTCCCAGCTGGAAAAAGCTGCAAAAAACCCAGTACATGGCCAAGAAAACACAACATTATCTGTGAAAGAAGAGCCACAGGCAGTAGAAAGTAAATGAGCGAAGCTTAGGGTGTACTTATTTTCAATACAAAACTATGTGAAGTGAAAGCACAAACAAATCAATGGGAAAATAAAAAATTCATTAAGCTATCAAGGGAAAACATTTTGCCTTTTGGTGTTTAACAATGACTGATATTTTTTACACCCATCGTGAAAGATAGGGACCAATCAATGGAGGAGAAGGAAGTAAGTTTCTATTTTAATCAGTGCGCATTTCTGTAAGTAAACTCCTTTACTGAAATATGTCAAGACAGCAAAATGACATGCAAACTGAGATCTGGAAAATTCTATTTTGGCTAATTTGGCTAGAAAAAACTTTGAGTCTTCAACCTCATTTCTTTGAAGCAGAGAGAACAGGGGGGAATGCTTGCCTAACACACCAGTAACATCCATATCTCTACCCCAGCCCTTTCTCTGCACTGGGTTGTCGTGGTTTAACCCAGCTGGCAACTCAGCACCACGCAGCCGCTCGCTCACCCCCCCCCCCCTCCTCCCTCAGTGGGATGGGGGAGAGAATCGGGAAGAAAATAAAAGGTTAGAGCCGAGGGCTGAGATAAAGACAGTTTAATAAGAGAAAATAATAATAATAGTAATAATGAGAATGATAACAGAATATACAGAATATACAAAATGAATGATGCAGAATGCAATTGCTCCCCCCCCGCCAATCGTTGCCCAGCCCGTCTGAGCCGCGAGCAGTCCCCGAACCACGAGCAGTCCCCGAGCAGCGAGCAGTCTCCCCGCAACCGACTGACTGACTAACTCCCCCCAAGCATGACGTTATATGGTATGGAATAGCTCTTTGGTCAGTTTGGGTTAGCTGTGCTAGCTGTGCTGTACTCCCAGCTTGTTATGCACCTGGCCGAGCAGGAAAAGCTCAAAAAGTCCTTGAGTAGTCTGAGCACTACTTGGCAACAGCTGAAAACATCAGTGTGTTATCAACATTCTTCTGGTACTGAATCTAAAACACAGCACTATGCTAGCTACTATGAAGAAAATTAACTCTATCCCAGCCGAAACTAGGACATGGGTGAAAATATTAATGAAACATTATCTAAATCTTCACAGCATCTCCTTTGTACAAGAAAGCCACACACCACTGAGGACTTGACAGTGACCTATTTTTCCAGCAGCCCAACTCTGTATTATGGTATGGCGTTTATTTTCATTTTCTTTCAGGGGTTCACTGGGTGGAGGGTTAGGAAGGGACAGAAAGGTCCTAGAGAAGACATTCAAGGTAATTTTGTTATCTACTAGCTCTCCTGGGTCTATGCGTTCTCACATTTCAGTTTGTCTCAGTGAAAGTGAAGCAGAAAAGCAGCTACACAGATACCTGACTCGCTGTCTTGCCAATAGCTTTGGGCCTTGCCAGGGGCAGAAGAACCATCAACAAATACTAAATACAGATCTCATAACCAGCACAAGCTAAGGAAAAGCCATATATTCAATCTTCAGTACTCACATAACCAATTGACACAGATAACTTGTCTCTAGTTCCTCAGGCTACAAAATCATGTTTAACATCGTGTTAGCTCATATGACTTCAGCTGTGAGCCATCTAGGTTTCCCACCACATTCATCATACTAAATCCAGAGCAACTACTTCTCCATCTTACATGACCTACTTTTCCACATAAGATAAACCTCTCACAAAGCAGTCGATTAAGGGTGATAAGATACTTCAGCCTTTGCTGATGTTGCCAAACAGGATGCTAATTAAAGCTATTTCTGGTGATAGCGTTTTCTTACTTTCTTTGTTCTTTCTTTCTTTCAGTCAGTGTCAACATTTAGTCACATAAAACCCAGACTAAATGCAAACAAACTTAATCCAATGTTAACACAGAGGCCCTCTTCCCCATCAGCTTTTCAGGGGCTCTGAATGGCAAGCAAGTTCCTAGAATTTTAATAGCTGCCATGGTGGTGCCTCTTCCAAAAATTTCTCCCCTTTCCTCTGAGAGCTCTGCAGGCACAGTCCTGTAAGTAAAATCAATGACTACTCTCATAATTGTAAAGTTGTCAGGCTAGCACAAGAAGGGTCCTTTTTTACCCTCTTTTTAAAGTCAGGAAACCATGCTTTTCCGTTAACCTTCCCAGGTTAATCCAAATTCCCCCTTTGCAAGAACATCTGGAGGAAATTAAATGCAATAACACAAATATTTCTAAATAGTTTGAGTTGATGCTTCCATAAAAGTCTTATTTCATTTATGTTCCTATATTTCCCCCATCTTTCCACTCTCTCATCTACCCAGGGACAATAAAAAACATTCATAGAATCATAGAATGTTTTGGGTTGGAAGGGACCCCTAGAGGTCATCTAGTCCAACCCCCCTGCAGGAGCAGGGACACCGCTAACTAGATCAGGCTGCTCAGAGCCCCATTCAACCTGGCCTTGAATGTTTCCATTACTCGTGTCTATCAAAAGACACTTAAGAGCTAAGTAGAGCAAGTCCACCCATTCTACCCTATAAAGGGGAAGCAAAAATCCCAAACAAAACAGCATACCTGACTTATGTAAACTGTTAGATTTTAAAGCATGAGGTTGGCTCTGTGACATGCAATCACATAAAGATCTTCCCATCTTTTCACACAAACACCTCAGCCTTGGTCAAATAATTTCTCTCTTCCACTATGAGTTTTCTCTCCCAGCTCAGCACATGTACCAGTGAGCTTGCTCAAGACTTTCCATCTTCCCTTCATAATTTTGCCTCTCTGCCTGCCTTTGGGTTCATTCCCCCCCCCCCCCCCCCCAACACTATGTATTAAAAGGTTTTGAAATTTAACTTTAAAAAGAGCTGTCCAATGTTTAATGCTTACTGTTTCTCCATCTACATCCCTGCTCATGTCTTCACCTAGGATATAAAACAAAACCTAGTCTTCTATATAGAAAATTCATATAATAATCTAAAAATAATAACCCATGAAGTTAAATTTTTTTTTGTGTGAGATGCATTACAAAAATTATGCAGATAGCAACACTGTTTGCCTTTTGCCATTTAGGAATAGAACAGTAGAGTAAGTATCTATACTTCTCTTTCCCCCTCAGCCACACAGCCCCCACAGAGGCATGTAAGAAGCTCCACCCGCAGTGAATAGCACCGGTGTTATGTTGTGACAGATCAAGGACATCTTAGTATTATAAATTTCTTATTTATTGGTTGAGAGTGAAGCAGATGCCTGCAACTGATGGTTCCATATTTTGTCTTTAAGGGCGACTGAATTGATATCTAGAGGAAAGCAGCCTTGCTATTGTATTTTCATAGGGATGCCATGACATCTGGAATACAAGTCAGTTAATTTTACTGTTGCTTAATACTACCCTATGGCAATCCAACCAAAAAACAGATCAATTACAATTATACACTTGTGCTAAAAGTCTATTAGAAGGATGTGTGACCTGATAGTTAAAATCAACCAAAAACAAAACAAGAAATTTTCTTTCTGGTGATGAAGCTGCAAGTCTCAGAGTTCACATGGAAAGGACAGCTTTCCTGGTTCCTTCTTGATATTATCTCCCTCTTTTGCATCATTATCAAAGATTAGATTCATCGGTTCAGCCTGAAACATCCACTTGCAAGACCCAGATCATGATTAGGTCTGCATTCAGTTGCATGGCCTTCCAGTTTTCATGCTGTGGGTCTGATGGCAGCAGGCTAATTGATTGCATGTGGATGTGTGGTGCTGTATGTGTTCATGCTGACATGCAAAATTTCAGTCATAGATTTCTAAGAATGAGTAGGGGTGAAGCCAAATATTCAGCACCATTTGAAGGTTCCTACGGTCTTTTCTCTGAAACGTACTAATAACCCACAATTTTGAGAAGATAATTTTGCATTTGGGAAAAAGTTAGCAATAATGACTAGGCAGGACAGCACTGAACAGATTTCCTTGACGATGCAAAAAGTTGGTTTTCATTGAATAAGGTCAACTGGTATTTTTCCAAAATGAAAAATTTATTTCAGATTTTTTTCTGCTAAAAATTTTCTCAGCTTTAAAGAAGTGCAATATTTCAATTTGGAACTCGAAAAATATTTAATCATAGAATCATAGAATCACTTTGGTTGGAAAAGACCTTTAAGATCATCAAGTCCAACCTTTAACCTAACCCTGCCATCCCACCACTAAACCATGTCCCTAAGCACCTCATCTATCCTTCTTTTAAATGCTTCCAGGGATGGAGACTCGACCACCTCCCTGGGCAGCCCATTCCAGAGCCTGACAACCCTTTCAGTGAAGAAGTTTTTCCTAATGTCTAGCCTAAACCTGCCCTGGCACAACTTCAAACCATTCCCCCTTGTCCTATTGTCCATTATCAGGGAGAAGAGACCGACCCCCACCTCCCTACAGACTCCTTTCAGGCAGTTGTAGAGGGCGATCAGGTCTCCCCTCAGCCTCCTCTTCTCCAGACTAAACAACCCCAGTTCCCTCAGCCGCTCCTCATAAGACTTGTGCACTAGACCCCTCACCAGTTTTTAACTGCATTAATTTAGGATGATACATCAGTATCTGTAAAGCTAAATATGCATTATAAAGATGCAATACATAGGTTTTTTTCACTCAAGTGATTTTTAAACTTTTTTCCTTTAATTTGGATTTTTTTTTCTTTTTTTTTCTTTTTCCGTATTCAAATTATTAATAGTTTTACTGGAATGCCACTGTGATTTTAAAATAATTAAATTTACATACATTGTAAATGGGTTAAAATCATTAAATCATACTACTTAGTACAAATGGAAATATTTTATCTTTTCTGCAACAAAATGGGGGGATAAGTACTATGAAACAATTTGATTCTTTGATACAAAGTGATATACATTCAGAATATTGCCGCACTAAAAAAAAAAAGTGTAAACTAGAGGAATATTTTAGAGAGAGTTTCAAAACATTACGCACATACTTCAAGCCTACTTCTCAGATGATCAGAAATGTCTGTTTTTTTCTATTTTAACTCTGAGTTTAATCATCTTTATAAAAAATGATCATGAAGAAGCTGTAGGCTAACACGCTTCCAGTGAGAGGCCCTTCCTACCCTTTAACGATCAGAAAGATTCAGTTAAATATTAAGCATGGAACTTGATTTTTTAAATGCATTAGCTATAACAATTCTGTAAAGTGTTGGTATTCCCAATCCCTCTTGTGGCTTTTCTGGTTTTGGCTTCAACACTGTCACATCACCATGAGTTTTACAATCTCAGAGCTTTTCTGTATCCCCTTTAGGAAATTACTTAGACACCTGCTGAAACACAGTGACTGCCTCAGAGTTTTCTACGCAAGTTCTGCTAACATTCACATTTTAAGCATGTGATTTTGTAGGCTGGTGTGTCTAATATAAGGACAGGACTCAGTAATGAGAGGTCAGCAGCCATATATAAGACAGCATGATCTTGTGATGGCAAACTGATGGCCACGTTTTTTAAGACTCACGAGGGAAATGTCAGTATCACTATTACGTGGTCAGTAAATAACAAATATGACAAAACCACATAATCCTGTAATCCTTTGAATATCAGGATCCAGACCTGCTCTTTCCAAAGCCAGCAAGGACTTAGGTTCAACTTCCAAAGACTTCAGAGAAGTTTTATCTCAAGATAGGGGAACAGCTTATGCAACAACTGCCACCATTTGAACAAAAACCTTGTAAGATTTCAATGCACTTAAACCTGAACTGAATTTAAATCTAAAATTAACCACTATCTCTTCTACACCCACTCCCCCACCCCCCCAAAAATAAGCAGTTGAATAATCTTTCTTCATTTTGTAATGCAAGTTACATTTTGTAACTCCAACCTGAATTGGAGGCTGACAGAAATATACTGGGTTTGGATAGTGCTACTGAAAAAAAAAAAAAAAATTTTTGAACCTGAAAGAGATAATTTGGCCAAACAGCAGGTACATAACTTAAAACTTCTGAAACCATTCTTCACCTGGGGTGCTTCAACTGAGAGGAGATTTTATGAGTGTTACATAATTATCAAAATGTAGGGTGGGAGCATGCAGAGAATGTATGGATAATATTTGAGAGACTATTCATAATGAGTGTGGAAAGTTTAGATTCAGGAAGAGTTTAGAAGACTTTCCTCACCATTCTGCAGAAAAGCTTTCGTCACACCACGATTTCTTTGATAACCCTGCCTGAAATATGTGGTACATCCAGATGGAAAAATTCTAAGCCAGATGAAAACTGGGTAGACTCACTCATTGCATGTTCGTGGTTGTCCCAGTAAGAATGATCCATCATGCTCCAAGAATCTCCTAACAACTCAGTCTTTTAGAAAATGATACAGATTTGGAGCCTTTTTTTTTTTGTTTTCCAGGACCAGTTTATCATTAATTAAAAACTTTCTGTGTGTTGGGATTACAATACCATGTTTATCACATCAAGTAAGTCTCAGCACTTAACAGAGTGGAGCTTGAACAAACTGTAAGGTATTATATGAGAAAAGGCTGCAGTGAAACCCTCAGCTCCAAAGCTTGAACAAATAAACAGAGCAAATAAAAAGTGGTTTTCTTGCTCCTCTGTGCACTCAGTGGAAAGAAACTATCAAACTTTTGCACCCCACTGCTTCAAGACGCATTAAAAATCTTTCTCAGTTGAGAGCAAAATGTGACAACCACCATTGCTATTCTGGCTCAATTTAAGAGGAAAGAAATCTATTTTTGTAAGAGCTGTCAGTGAAAAACTTTCATCTAAACATTCATTCATGCTCAAGAGTGGTCCTGTATTTCATGCTTAATGGGCCAAATTTAGAGAGAACCCTGATGCTGATAGCCAGCACTGACCCATGCTGTGTGTTGACAAAAAGCACACTTATGTGGCACTGTTTTTCTACTAACATAAGAATGTAACTTAATTTAGAGCATCTTCCAAGCAGTTTTGGTTTTCTCTGTGCAGCAGCTGTAGGGTGTGAGTACATGGTACTTGTCATATCAGATCGATCAATGAAGCCAGTGAGCTCAGGGTTTTCCGAAGCCACTTCTGGAGATTTCTGAAAGAGATGCAGACTCCCAGCACTTGAAAACAAAGCATCGATGGTAGGCATGGGGATGGAAGCGGGGGAAGTCGGGAGCTGAATCCCCTCCGCAGTCACCTTACCCTGAAGTGAGAAGTTTCCTTATTGCTGCTGCATCACGTGGCACTTAGTAGGGTTATTGCAGAAGCCTCACACAGTTCCTCATAAGATAACTGTAATTACATGTGATGGCTGCACCCCTGACAAGTTAGAAGCAACAGGCATGCAATGGTCACACATTAATATTTGAGGAAAAGCTGTAAGTGAAGAGAAATGAAGGGATGGAGGGAGAATATGACCTTTAAAAGATTAAAGAGAGTATCACATTGCCTCCATCAGTGTGTGCCAAGACAAAACCTGTTCCTTTTCAGATGTCTCTCTTTCCTTCTTTTATAGAAAAACACTGAAGCTGAGCACTTATGAGTAATACTTGGTGCAAAACCAGGATATTAATTCTGAGGAATAAACTCTGATGTGAAACCCTGACTAGAAGCACTGTAAATACTTATGCATTCTCACCTAACCTTTTCCTACAGACCTTGGTAACAGCAGGGAGCGAACTTTATGATTTTAGCCTAATGCCAGTCTAAATGTTTGCTTGATAAGAGTGCTGCACACAGAACTTTTTTCCCAGATATCAGCTTTTATTACAAGGCTAATATGTGAGCCAAGTGTAAGGAACAGACCAGCAAAATACCCTTCTTGAGACTATAAATAGAAGATAATTTTGTATTCATATCCATTCTTGTTGTCCTCTAACTCAGAAAAAAGGGGTGGGGAACCTTGTTTGCACCATGTATTTCTTTTAGTTCAATCTTTCTCTGGAAATAAGGTTTTGAAATTCTTCTAATTGATTTTGTTTATAACATGACCGTGATAAGGCAGTCTGTACTATCAGATGTGTTTCATTGATTGAGATTTTAAATGAGATGTGACAAATTTACAATGATCCGAGTGGTACGTGCCAACTGCTAGGGAATGAACTTCATTTACTGTTAAATCAATCTACTTCTAATGTTCAGGAAGACAGGATGCTCTGGGTGTCACTGCCTGAGAACAAGCATATTTCAGACTCCCATTATCATTAACCCACCCCTAAGCTAGGCTTGTAGTTGTCATTGACATTTCCCAGCACAGCAACCCCAAAAACGCACACAGTTGGATGCCCCTTAGCATCAAAGTGGACCATAACCTTGACACACAATGATATGAGTTCATGTCTAAGAATTACTCAATTCTATATAAAAAAATCTAATAGTCTTCTTATTTTGCAATCTTATTTTCACACTTCTGTGCACTTCCTTATTTGATTTCTACGTTTTAATTAATTTATTTATTTTTACTGCCTGCCTCCACTCTTTCTTCCTTCTCATACTCAAAAGACAATAACTCTGCATCCAAGTCCCATGCACTTTCCCTAAAGACACTGATGACACTGGCTTGCAGACTCTTGTTGGACGCAGAAAATGTTGCTTGCAAGAGCTCTTGCTTGTCACCAGCTGCACGGGGGACAGCATCCTAAGGGGCTACTTGTTACCAGAAGTGCACTGTCTCTACAACCTATATTCTGCCTCCCTTTTTCTCTTACAGTCCACCAAAATACCCACTTCTAATGTGTACCTAATGCCCATCTCTAGTGCCCATTCATTACACTTTCAAAGAAATACCCCTCAGCTTTCCCACAGACTCTCTCTAGTGTTTGGGGTGAACTCTCAATCAAGGGTTTGTCAAGGAGAATTAGCTCAGGCAGACCACATCACCAACACAGCACAATACTGGGGAATCAGGCTACCTAATTCACAGCTAGCTGCTTCTGTCACATGGGATACACAGATCCCCGGGCATCTGCTAAAGCACCTCCCCTAACTTACTTTTCTCTCTCTCTTTTTGTTTAAATACTTAGACATTGTACTCAGGTCATAAAGTTCTCTGGGGTAGGTGCTAGGATTCTCTGCTCTTTAGTGCTCCCAGGTGACAATAAGGCAGACAGTAATTTAATCGACTACAAGCATGTGTGCAGCAATATCAGAAGGCAGATCCAAGTAGATATAAGTTGCACACTTCCTTACCCATCTGATCATATTTTATCATCACACTGGCCTAAACCCAAGTCTATTTAAAGTCAAAAAGTGTTATTTTGAGATGTCAATCTGTCATAATTTTGGACCCAAGGAATAATTAGGGAGCTTTCCATACTTGCCAGGTCAGACGGTCTTCTGCATCCTGCCTTAGGCAGTTTTACTCTTATTTATTTGAACATACCTGGCCAACTCAGTCCTCCTTTTTAAGCAGTTAAGAGGGATTAATTGAAATTTGCGTCCACACAAGTAAAGTTTACTTGCAAGTCTGCAAGTAAGCATAGACTACAGACACTTGTGAGGTCCAAATGCCGAAGCCACTTGTTATACTGTTATATTATTACTTCCATGGCTTTAGCAGTTAATATGATAGACACTACAGAAGAAATCCTACACTTAAGCCATATAGTTGCATAGATAGTAGGGATGTGCACACCAGGCAGGCTGACATTAGAATGTTTTGCACAGCCTTTAGAATCAAGCACAGAAAATAACCGATGGAATCATTTTCTGGAGTAAAGATCATCTGAGAGCAAAGAAAAACTCCAAGCCTTCACCTTCACACACCTAATCAGAGATTTGACACTACAGTGTTAGAGCATGTCCCTTTTGATAAATTAAATATGAATATTGGAAGTGGCAGCAATACCAACAGTAAGCATGTGCCTAATGGCTCAGCAGAAACATTCTCCTACATCTGGTAGCTCTCCACACACAGAGCTATTCAGTGCCCTTCGAACATATACACAATGTTTTCTGAACTAACTATGATGCTGGCATATGGTACATTTACCAAGAAAGAAAAAGACAGACTTTTTAAAAGCACTTTCATGACCATTATGGCAGAGAAAAAGTTGGTCACTGTTACAGGACCTGAGCCAACATTTATTTAAATCAATGCAAAGACTTTCACTGACTACACAGTGGTCTTTGGATCTGGGCCACAGTAAATGGAGAGTCTTGCTGAGATTCCTGGCCTCATAAAGAGCCAGAGACTACCACAGCACCACCAACGCCTGGCTAAACAGAAACTGTTCTTATAAAAAGCCTACAAGGCATAATAGGGGGGAAAGCAAAAGGTTCCCATGGAGTTCAAAGAGCTTCTGAAAATGAATGATACAATTCTTACAGAATTTTAATGAACCTGTGTTATTCAATAAAGAACTATAGCTGTACTGCAAAATTCTATCAATCAAAATTACTGAATATGACTTATGAGCATTCTCCAGTAAATCCTATGATAGCTTTCCACAAAACTGTAACAGTATAAGACAATATGCAACGTCTTGTTAAATCTTGACTAAGCAGTCACAAAAGATACATGTGATTACAGCGTGGTGCTTATAGTCCTAATGGGGGTTCAGTTTAGGGTCATCCCTGAAGAACTGTCTGTTTGCCAGCTAGGCTGTAGTCTCCTGCCAGCCCCTCAGCTCGATCCCTAACAACAGTTCACCTCAGACCGGGAAGTTCTCCAGAAGCCCCAAGGCTGAGATCAGTCTGGGGTTTCCTCACCTCCAACCTCCCCACTCATGACCGTGTTTCCGCCCACCCTGCAGGCCTCCAGCATAGGAAATCAGCGAGCAGTAACCCCACAATTCCCTGGCTTGAATTCCTCCCTCTGTGTCCCCTCTCACACTCCTTAACGCTCTTGCCAGCCCTAGGCAGAGACAACTTCGTGGAAGCAGATGACGTGGCTGCAGAGCAAGTACACTGCTTTGTGCAGCGTGACAGAGCTCCAGAGGTACCTTAATGCCATGCTGGAGGTGCAGTACAGATGATTCTGGTTAGGAAGGGTGGTGAAAATGAGTCAGCTTGAGCTCATTCAGGACAACATTGGAACCAACAGTAAATATCACAGTCGACACAGCTGAAAACAAGAACATGGATGCATCTCAGGCTGGCATTTGGAAGCATTTACATTAACAAGCTTCCTGTCTGGATACAAACTTTCTTGTATATCAAAAAAATGATGCCAGCTCCTTTTTCCTCCCTTCAGCTACTACGGCTCAAACCCTCAGTTATAAAATACATGCTCTACCAGGAACTTCCACCGCAACCCCACTTTCCATTAACTCTTAAACTGTAACCCACACATTTCTTTTTCACTCTTGCAGCTATTAAAATGATGCAAAGCCCTGCTTTCAAACAGGTGTGCAGCTCTTGCTCTAAGCAGCAACATTTTTCTGAACAGCCTCAAGTGCTGTCACGAGCTCACACTACCAAGTGTGGAAAAAAAGCTACCACAAAACCAAAGTATGATGGAAGCAAGTGACAAGGTACCTGGGACAGTGCAGGCAGTAAATGCTGTGGATGGGTGCTAAGCACTGGACTCATCCTGCACTAGAAGAGCAGCGATCCAATGCAGACGTCATGTGTTCCCTAGGGCTGCTAGTACATGCACGGTGCTTGCTACAATCTCTCCTTCAGTTTTGCTGTGCAGACCTGCTTTCTTCCTGAAGTAAAATGAAGCCTAAGAGAGTTTTGGATGAGCACAGAACATGGATGTGGCATCTATAAAATATGACCTACTCAGTACAAGTGCAAAGAAAGAAAAAAGCAGTTTAAGAAAAAGCTTCTCTAATTTAAACAAACCAACCAACCGTCAAGGGGCTATGGAACATCTAGAATTGTAAACCTTCTGCTGAACATTCATTTGTGAAGTTTCTTTTTTATTTAAATTTGAAATTTATCCAAGTTTTTGACACAAAGTATACTGCAACAGAACTTAGAACCATTAATTGAAAACTAAAGTGACAGAACAGTTTAGAAAACATAAATTCAGCAGTGCTATGGCCAACAAATCTGACTGCACTGCGAAACAGGCACCCAGCACAGAGCTCCTTACATCATCCAAGCATCAAATGTTGCCAATAAAAGAGTTTAGGTTGCATGGAATATATAACCCGGAATGACTGTACAATAAAAATAAATGAGTGTTCAGAATTTTATATGGATTTCAAGAAAGCATTTGATATTGTACCAGCACAACAGGAAAGATAAAGTGGTAAAAAGAGAAATATTATATTGACTTAAATGCTAAAAAGCGTATCAGTAGAAGACGGTACAGTTAAATTACGTACTCTGCTTATTATGTTGTATATTATGGTCTCCAATGAACAAGCCAACACTAGTATGCAGGAAAGATTTTTTTCTTGGAAAAATAAACTCCTGTCTTCTCATTCAGAGAAAATAAGTCCTCTCTTTTATAAGTAATGTGTCACCAGTTACTTTAACTCTGAAATGCCTCAAAATCTTTAATGTCTTCATCTTTACATGCCTCTGGAAATGATGTTATTCATGTTTCACAGATTATTAAATGTGTTTTTTTAAAGACTAATGAGTTCTTTTACTGCCTGTTTCAGTCTAAGGAAACTGTAGGAGCCCAGGTCTCACTGACTGCAAAGAGATCCGGGATCCTATCTGCATCACAAACTTTAAAAATCATTTTGGACAGTTGGCATGACAGAGAACTAAAGACAGATTTCCCTAACCCCAGGATGGTACCTTAACTTCTGAATCACCTTTTTTCTATTACAAGATAGGCATTAAGCCAGCAGGCAAAAAAGTGGAGAACCATGCCATATTCTTAAGAAAGAGGTGAAAAACAAAATCTTTACTGCTAGTTGAGCTCTCACAAGGATAATTACATGGCACATACCAGTTTGATTTAGTTTTCTTGTCTTATTTCTAGACCTGGTGTTGCTCCACAGCAACAGGCTTTCTGTTCCAGAACTTAGCATTCACAGAAGCACATGAGACATCTTCAGCTTTAATAAAAATAATAAATAATAATAATAATGAATACCAGAGAGTAAGAGAGAGCACTTTAACTGTAAGCCCTCCTAACAATATATATAGACATAAATGACCACATACCATCAGTGCTGCTCATGAAGACTCACACAGCCCACCTTCCCCACCCCCTAAAATCATTGCTTAATTAATTCTTATCATGCTTCATCATATTCATAGACAGCTCTGACAAGAATCAATAGCAAAGAAGTTTGTTCATTTAATTTGGCTGACTCTTTTAACTCATTTAAATTAATCATTTTGAATGAACATGCTTTTTCAGCAGGTTAATTCTTACAGCAAGTACCATCCATATTTGTGGGGAAAGAGGTAGGGGGAGACACAAATTTAGGATATAAATTTAGGATATAAAATGGTAAGGAAGCAATTAGACAAAATAAAGAGAATAAACTTAATCCAGTAATCCCATCGCTCTTCTTCAGTTTCAAAAAATAAAGAGAAATGGACAACTGAGGCAAGTACAGTCAGAAGAACTGATTAGAGAGAGTTAATCTTTACAGTGGTAATTCATGAGGGTTGAGTGAAGCAGAGATGACCCAGACTGATATTCAGAGGTAGGGTGTTGGCTGGATCACCTGCACCTTATCACCCGAACCTCCAGGACAGCATTGAGGCAGGATCTTTCTGATCTGGAAAGAAACTAGGAAAACCTAGCAAAAGAACCCTGTCTGCTTAGCTTCTTTATGCCACCAGTAACGGTGATGAAAGATGCAAAGAGAGAGTGACAGCCCCTGAATAAGTCTGTAATTACTTCCATTTAAAGATGTTACAGCTTCCAAGGCATAGTGTGAACGGGTTTGAAATGAGTGACATGGCATACATCTGGCACAACAAGAGCAACATTAGCCAGACAGAGGAGCTTAAGCTCTGAAAATGTCAATTTTCAGACTAAAAAGGGTTACAGACTTTAATGTCAGTGATTTATTCAGATAACACCATGAACATTAAAAGGGCATGAGTTATGCTCATGACTTCCCATGTGTCAAAAATGACAAGACTATTCCTCAGAGTCTGCTGAATAGAGAGATTATCAGAAGCAGATGGGAAACCAAATTTTGCTGAAAAACAGAAGATTCTGGTCTTGTCAACAGAACCTACAAATTACTGTATGAGCCCTATCAAAGTAAGAAAGACTATGGACAAAACCTGAGCGGGAAAAAAAAAAAAAATCCATCAGCAGGTATGTATCTGAGCTGCAAATAGCTGGTTCATGTTCCTCATCATCTGTGCTCTGTGGCTTTGTCTGCACTTAAGTTTATGAAGCTTGCTGCCTATCACTAAGATAATGATATACATCTGCAAGACAGGGTTACGCTAGGATGCATGATGGCGCAGTGAAGAGTGTTACATAGCATAGGTCAGGATGAACCTTGAATGTTAAAAACAAACCAAAATAAAACACAGGAACAAAAAATATTGAACAGGTGTAATTTGTGCACTCATTTGTGAACAACCTATACTCAGGATGACTGGCGCTGTGTTCAGAGACTGCCTCCACTTCTGAAATAAACAGAATCCTTAGGCAACTCCCTAAGATCGCTCTCTCAAACGTAAGGAAACTAACCCGACTGCACAGCCTCTGCGCACACTCCCCTCGCATGACCCTCACCCAGGCCAGGATACAGTCATGCCTTTAATATTATAGATGCTAAGGGCTCTGTCCTATAGTCGCTACTAGGAACTCTCGCTCTCCTTTGCCTATTGCAAAACCACCTTCCTCCAGACTGTGCTATGCAGACCAGCTTCCAAGTTCTCCTAGGACATTCTGTCTGGAAAGGACCAACAAGGAAGCAAAGGGTTGGAAAAACACCTTTGAGCAATCAACCAGCTACAAAATGATGCTAGTATGAAAAATATAGCAATTGAAGTTTCTTGCCATCTCATTTTATGGGACCCTGTTTTTTACTGCTTGCTGGTTTGCCAAATTTTACCTGTACTTGCTGAGAACTGAACTGTTTAAAGGAAATATCACCCCCATATTTATCTATACAGAAAGACGACTTTACTCATGCTGAAACCGCCCTTGTCATTGGTGAAGCTGGGATCTGAAGTGGCTATGTTTCAAGGCCCCGATCTTGAAAGTCAGCTGGGGTAGGGTCAGTCTGAGCCCTTTCCCATGTGGGAAGTCAGTCAAATTTAGCTGTATATGCATTTTAAAAGCTACAGCTGACATGGTAGAAGCTCACCATTTAGAAACAAGACTGCTTCTCCCACATACAAAAAAACCCAACCCACAAAGTCCTTACCCATAAGGGATGTTCTAGGTTAGATCAAGTGGACGTTCACTGCAATTTTAAACACCTGAACCTGGAGCATTTCTCCTTCCACCACCACTGCCAGAGCCCAAGAGCTTCCCAGGAGCTGGACAGGAGAATGCCCGATGCCACAAGCAAAGGTGGGGAGAACATGTGGTCTGGAGGAGGTGTGACTTGGGCCATGCCAGAGAGATTTGTGGGCTGGCTGAATAAGGCAGGAAGATTAGAAGAAAGAACATAGACTTCGCATGTTTGAGACCAAGCGTGGCTTGGGAGCTAGCTGATACCATCTGAGGCAAACAGGAAACGGGAGCCAGCACGGCAGGGGAGGTGCACTGAATAAGATACTGGCTTGGAAGACTGGGCCTGGGTGGCCCGAGTGTTAGGTATTGAGAAGCATTTGGATGAGGAGCAAAGCCTTCAGGAAGAACAAGCAAATTCTGGAGACCACATCAGACAAAATAACCTGGAAAAAGGGAAAGGAGTAACTCAGGAGTGGATGTAGACAACCCAAGGAGAAGGAATAAAGAAATTTTCTGACCGAAAGGATGGATACAGGTAGGGAGGCAGTATCTTCTGGGAAAGAAAACAGAACTGGAAGACAAGGAAAATGAGACTGGGTATGGAGGGACTCAAGCAGGTTGTAGGAGGATCTGTGTCCATTAAAGCACACTTCTCTCCAGAGTGTGGAAGGAAGCCAACGAGCCAAGCCTCCCCTCTCCCTCTGAAACCAGACACTGTCCCTGCATGGCTCAAGCACAGGAGTGTTTCAGTCAGCAGGAGTCTTGGCCATCATTACCCCTGGTGCTAAATCAAGTGAATAGTGAGAAGATGGAGGTTTCTTTCTGATTTCTTATCATTAATTCTAGAAACTACACACACCACACAGCTAATAGAATGACAAAATTTAAATGCAAATGCTCAAGAATCAGAAAATCCCCAAATTAAATTTGCTTTTGCATAATTCAATGTACAGGGAGTGTGCTCAATTTGCTACCATTTTTAGCTGTGCAATCATAGGCAAACTGTCCCCACATACATGTCCCCACCCACATGTTGTAGGAATGTCTCTAATTTGCAGTTTTCGGAAGACCCTGAGGAATGAGGAAGCAGCAAGAGAAGTAAACTCTTTTCCAGAGTACAGATCTTTTAACTCTATCTTTTCCTTTTTTATCTTTTCTTACTGAAGCCAAAAGAAGATGAAGACACATTTGTTAAGGAGCACATTAACAACAAAGAACCATTCGCTGTACATATGCTGAGGTGGTTTTCTATCAGTTGATCAGAGCACTTTCCTATCCATCTGTATCTATCCTCTGCCTCAGAATTGTTCTACCAAACCTGATTCATAGAAATGAAACAAAGAGCATGCACTTCACTGGAAAATGCATCCTCAGCTCTCCCACTGCATGGGGCAACATTCAGGTAAATGACCCTGCTTTGCTAATTTATGAAATAGGATTACTAGAGTCCCTCCTCACAGAAGAAGAGTGGTCGCACTTACAGACACTTGGGAAGAGCCTGGAGAGAAAGTGTTGTATCAATACAGAGAGCATGATTTGTATGTAAAACTGGTATCTGTTGCAAAGCCGACTTAACTGGAAAAGAGCAACAACAAAGTTTTGGACACACTAGGCCTTCCATCACAGCTACAAAAACACTACCACTGCTATGAAAACACAGTATTATAAAGCAAAGCTGTTAGTTGAGACTATGAAAAGTCCAAGACAAAGAAAGAAAATGCGAACAGTATCCAATAACATGCTTGACCACGCCAAACACTTTATCGTCTATTTTCATCTACTGGTAAGAAAGTTTCTGGGTTTGTTTTCTTTACAAAACCAAGGTAGCTGCCATTACAAGAATTTCAGAACCTCACAGGTTTTTTTATGTTCATCACTTTTTTTTCTTCACACATCATTTCTTGGGTAATACATCATGCTCTCCACCCTTTGGAGCACCTGGTGGGATATTATTGAATAGATGCAGCACATTGATTCTGGACTGCTGGGAATTACCGGCTGGCACAGTGGGTAACAGGATAAGTATTAACTGTTGCAGATAGAATTGTTTCTTCTTCTGTACAGAGAATGGCTCCCTTCGGTTAAAAAGAAAATAAATATGTTCTAAGCATTTCTCCCTCTTCATGCTTTCCCAATTTTCAGGACTTTTGAAGTGGATCCCTATAATTTTTCTTCCATACGCAATATTAGCAGATAACCACTATAAAAGTTTTGCTGCTCTGTATTTGCATGCCTGATCCTTAGTTCAAAGCTCTGATTTTCACAACGCTCAGACAGATTCAGAATTGATTAGTGCAATGTAACATCTTCCAAATTCCACCTACATATAAGAAATGCTACACGAGCTATGCAGTATTAGGATGAATAAAGTGCAGTAATCCAGGCTTCAAGAGGAAGCATTCACAGTATCACCATCAGCACACATTGCAGTAAAGCCCCTGTATTTGCTCGTTTACAAACAGTGCAGATGGCAACACAAGCTTTAACTCTGGCAAGCATATATGAGATTAGATATTCTTTTTCCCATAATCTTTTTTAAGCTTGCCTCCTCATAGAAATAAAGCTAGCAAAGGGCTCTGGGAGAATGTACAAATCAAGTCTTACAGGTAATGAGAAATAAGGAGCTTTAAGATATAGTTTAATGCTATTCCCAATGGACTCCTCCTCATGCCAAATTACATCTCAAATATTTATGGTGCTTCCAAAGGGAGTGTCATCCTTCTGAAGAGAGTATGTAATATGGATGTACTGATAGTGGACACAGATCACCCAATCTTAATGACATTGGTAACAAGACATTGGGCCTATCAGTCATTAATATCCTATTGCAAAAAAAAAAAAAAAAAAGTAACAATAAACTGCAGTGCCATTAACTATAAGAAAGCTTTTTTATTAATTGCATCTCATTAGTGACTGCAATATTTTACTAGTGAGTACAAACACTATCACGGTAAGGTTTTAAATTGATTTTTTTTTTTCCTTTTAAGTTGCTTGAATGTGATTAAGGACCTAGAAGATGTTTTGACCTTTGTAAAGCTTAACTGAGAAGCTTCTTCAGGAAAAGTAAAAATTACTCAGGTTTTGAAGTCATTAATGGCAAGCCAATGCACATTGTGGGAAGGAAAAAACAAGGCACGGTGCTAAGCAAAATTATGGTTAATAACAGGAGAATCTGAGCTAAAATGCAGAAAATATTACAAAAATTATGAAGGATATCAGAAATACACTTTATAATGAGCTCACAATGAGTTGTAGCTACACAGGTTGAAATGGCTTTTCTGGTACATAAGAAGAGGAATGATACTTGCAGGGAAGTCATAATGCCTCATTTCTTGAAACAGATAAAGCACATTCAGAACAAAATTGGAGGTATTTAAGTAAGACAGTGATGTTATATATTGGGAATTGGAGGCAAAGGTTTCTGAGCTGATGTAAGGCACGGACTGCTAGACTAGATGTGTGGGTAAAAAAGATTTTAAGTTACTCCTTTTTCATTCCACCTATTCTTTTTTACCATCTTTTTTTTTTCCCCACACTTCCCACAACTATCAAGCATCTCTTAGCAAGTACAAAGGCCCTAAACTAATGTACTGATGTGTAGCTTACACCACTTTACACGTCTTAATTTGACAATTAGATGAGGGAATGTGAGGAGGAAACACGACATAGCCCTGCAGGGTGCAGTTTCATGACATAGCTAAATTATCCTAATGGCATTCTCTGCCATTTTAGCTACCAAAATTGTCACACCAGTCAGGTGAGTGCCAGAGCCACTGTAAGTAAGGAGGACAGAGGAGGGACAAAGCCCTTTCCACCAGCAGTTAGCTACAGGATTAATGTAGCTGTATGTAACATGCAGTGGTTTGTGGTAGAGTGCGTGTGTGTTTGTGGGAATGTGTGTGCATGTTATTTTTTTATTTCTCCTTCAGATCAGCTCTCTGATGTGGTACTTCTCATGGACATGTTAACACTACTATTAATGTGAGTGGGGGAACCAGGAAGAGTGGGGAGGAAAGGAAGGAAGAACTTTGATCTGGGTGCTTCAAAACTGCCTCACGTTCAGAAGGTACCAGAGTCAACCACGGAGCGGGGAGTCTACAGATTCTTGCAAGATGTGGTTGAGAAAAGCAGCAAGATATTAGACAGATATACCAGGGTTGCTACACTTGTTCAGTCAATACTCCATTTGACCTTTGGACGTCACAGTAGCTGAGTTGTAAAAGACAAATAGACTGACTACTATTTGGAAATAGTATATGCATATATATGTATATGCATAAGAAAATTCCTGCTCTCTCAATGAGCATTGCACTTATGCAATGAAGCTTGACGTTTGAGTCATTGTCTTAGCTTGCATAACTGTAAAAATCATTCATGATCCTAAAGTTACCAAGTGCATCTACAAGATTTCTCTGGCTGACCTCCTAAGGATCTGATTTCCATGAGGCAATGACTACGCATTAGGCAAAAAAGTATTTTCTTTTATTAGCTCTAGATTTACAACCCTTTGATTTTATTACCTGTCTGGTTTTTCCCATGTCTCTAAGCAGGTGAAAATGAAGCGTTGATCTGTTTTTATTATGTTCATCATACTGCAAGAAAGTGGAAGAACAATTATACAAAAGCAAATATAATCGTGTGAAAAAAAGCAGGGAAGAGCACTTTCCTCTCATCCTTGCTTTAGGCAAAGACAGTTTCCCCATGTTTCAAGCTATTTTAACACTCTCTACCTCAATGGCAGCTTTGGTTTTAATTCATTATTAACTTCGTCAGGGCCTGCCATGGCATAGGTTGAGCGCACAAACTTGAAAAGGCCTCCCTGAATCCACTCAACTAATCCAACCTAGATCTTTCAAAGCTTGTTGAAGGAGCTCTCTGATAGAACCATTTGCCTGATCTGTCCATTTGTAGATATCTGTCACTAAACGTATTCCCTCTCACATCTTGTATCTTCATTTGATATTATATCCATAATATACTTACATTTGATATTATACCCATAATACACTTACTTATTAAACTATCTCACATGGATGCACACACTCATATTCTCTTTTTTGCTAAATCACCTGAGAATTGCAATTTTTCTGCCAAATAAACAACCTCATTGATCTATGTAGGTAAAAATATTTTGCATCGATCAACTATTGGGGTACAAGACATTATAAACAAAGCAAAACAAGTCCTAATTCTGCCAGACTAAACAGAATTCATCCCAGAAAAAAAAATCATTTAGTCATTACAGACACATAATGTATTTCAATTTCACTCAACAGAATTAGCATCCTCCTCATTTTAGTTGATACAGGAAAAATAAATTATTTGATGGAGCAGATCCAAGTGTATCTGTACCCACTGTTCTTTAATTTGAGGCATTTTTCTGATACAGTAAGAATTCCAGTCACACTTTATTCCAATTCTGCAACATTAAGTAATGGATTTATTTCAGTTTGGTTTAAGCAAGAACATTATGTTGCAATCGGCAAAGCATTTCTTTCTCTTTCACGTCTCAAAAGCAGAAATTTCACCAGCCTAGGATGCCTCCTGCAGACGAGTCAGGAGCCTCCATAATCTGAATTCCTCCTTTTTTCCACTCTTAAGATTGAAAACAAGGACAATAACCACCATCCTTTCAAGTCCTTCATTCAATAACTTAAAGCAATAGCTGGGATTAACAGCTTCCAAAATATTGTTTGCCTTCCTATCACCCGGCTATAGAAACAGCTAGATAAAGAACAAATGTTATTTTCTCCATCACTGGTGAAACGCACAGTAAGAAAACAGTTTCCATCAAGCTCAGGGCAGAACAACTGCCAAGAGGGAAGAAGTCAGACCTAGGTCATCTCCTGACTTAATTACTAGAGCAGGATAGAAAGGACAGAGCCAAAGTTCAGAGTTCTGCTGGAGCCAGACACCTCCAGAGCATGCTGAAACCAGTTGTAAACATGTTCATGCTTTTAGGGTTTTTTTTGCCCTCTGTCTCCGAGTAGCTTCATTAGTGCAGCTACAACCCAGTGTGCTCTAAATCATCACTTTAGTATGGGCAGTTCTATAGCTTTGTATTATTTTATGAAAGTTCCTCTTATGCAAGCAGATATTAGGAGCTGTTTGAATGTTGGTCCTCTCGTGTTCACTTGCTTCCTGTGGATCTTGCTGATGTCTGTGGTTTTATCTCATTGTTTATCTGCAAAATTCAATTCAATTATATATAAAAAAATTAAAACATTGTAAAACTCAAAATTAGGATTACTGGTAAAGCTTTGCACTCTTCCAGCCTATGTTTGTCAGTAGACCACAAAGCTCAGAAAACATGGAAACAGGTAATTAATTACAGGCCCGTGAAAATGTGACTCTGACCCCTACAGCTGACATTAGCCACTGGGAATCATCTTCTTCACTGAAATACAGGGAGGCAAGAATACCCATTTTATTCACCTTTCTTTTTCTTATCATCCCACATCTTGTGTATATGCAGAAAAGCAATAGATACGCATCTTGAGGGGCCCAAACTATTTCCTTTTCTTACTGAGTTCTGTCTGTTCTGGAAGCAGAAATCCACTGGGGGGGCTGCCCACAAAGGAGACTGCCAGCAGTGAGGGATTATTCCCAGAACATGCACAAAATTCTGATATTAGATGGAAGTCCACAAAAGAGGGCAAAGAAATTGTCTGTAGGTAAACATCAGTGTATGTGGCTGAGCAGGTGTTGATAGATCCCATCACCCAAACATAGGTTTTGCCATAATAAAGGAAAGAATTCAGACTGCTCTAGAGAAGCTCTGTGCTCCCTTAACGGTGGGCATCCTACATCATCTGCAAAAGCATCATAAAAATAACATGTTGTGCGTGTACAAACACATCACTTGCTCAGAGTAGCAATAAGTTTATGTCATCAAGCACCTCATCCAAGAGTTACAAAGTTATGAGATATCTAACTTCGAATATTCTCTGTGACAAGCTATGTGTGTATATATTTGCTACAGACCAACATGACTGCTTATACTGTAAATCTACCAACTCCACTCTGGCACGCCTCATACAGTTATTCAATAAATAAGCAAGCCATGCAACACATCGTGTACCTGAGTGTAGGTGCACGGTCATTCTGGTTGGTCACATACGGTCATCTCCAGGATTGCCAAACACCCAAAAGCTGGATCATGTCTGGCATCCAGTAACAGCCTGAAGACAAAAAGTCCTAAAGGGGAGAAGTATCTATCTGGAAAAACCTGACATTGACGAGGAGAGGAGTAAGGACCACCAAGGTCCCAACTCACACACAGGGCAGAGATTAGACTTCAGGTCCTGTGAATAGACAGGAATTTCCCCAAAGCCTTTCAACATATGTGTTTATTTCTAGAACTGTGAATTGTTTGCTATAAATATATGTGTAGATGCAGACAGAGGTTGTCAAATGAAGCCCCTTCCCCCTTGTTCAGAACCGGGGGTGATTTCTGAGTTTGAGGAGATAGAGGCTGCAGCAGCAGTTGTTAGCATCCCTGGATGGGCACTGCCCCGCTTACTGGGCTTGGACACAGATGCTTTCTCTGAACCTGTTTGTCTCTCTGCAAACAGATTTACACTTCCCTGTTGCTTTCAGTTGGCCTCATTCCTGCAACAAAGCTAGATGCTATGTATTCTCACACTAGTGCTTCAATTCCCACACACCTGCTTTAGAAGGAAAAATATTTTCTCTATTATTTAGTGGCAATGAGAAAAAGCTCTGAGTACACCTGTTTGTCTTTATTAAATAAGGGAAGGCCTGACTGCAGAATATCCAGCTCAAGCTTTTTTACCAACCTGAAATATTTTGCCTCATTAGAAAAGTATTTATTGCTACTTCTGAATGACCTATTACAAAAGATTACCCATCTCCTGTATTTTTCCCCTCAAAGATCTTTATGTGCCAGCTCCTGAAAATAAAATACATTGTTCTCATTCTTGCCTTATTATTACTTAATCTATCAAGGACTTCTGAATGCTTGAAGCTCCTACAAATCCATAGACCTATAAGATGGCAAACAAAATAAAATGTTCAGAATAGATATTTTCCCCTTGCATGCTTTGGAGGCAAATTAGGAAAGCAGCAGGACCTTAGAGGACTTTAAAATCTGGGTAGATACCAGTTTAAGGAGGAACAGAAGAAATACTATAGAGCATAACTTCATAATAAGAAAGAATTTTTAGAGAACAGGGATGGATAAGATAGTCCAGATTTCTTTTTTTACAGATGCCAACGGCTTAGTTTGGATGGGGAAATTAAAACTGTATTTCTGTAGCAACTTTGGTATTTGTCATAGTTTAACCCTGGCTGGCAACTAAGCACCACCCAGCCACTCACTCCACCTCGGTGGGGTGGGGAAGAGAATCGGAAGGGTAAAAGTCAGAAAACTCATGGGCTGAGATAAAGACAGTTTAATAGGTAACCCAAAAGCTGTGCATGCAAGCAAAGCAACACAAGGAATTCATTCTCTGCTTCCCACGGGCAGGCAGTGCTCAGCCATCCCCCGGAAAGCAGGGCTCCATCACATGTAACAGTGACTTGGGAAGACAAACGCTATCACTCCAAATGTCCCCCCATGCTCCTTCTTCCCCCACCTTTTTATTGCTGAGCATGACGTCACATGGTGTGGTATATCCCTTTGGTCAGTTGGGGTCAGCTGTCCCAGCTGTGTCCCCTCCCAGCTTCTTGTGGCCTCCCAGCCTCCTCGCTGGTGGGGTTGGGTGAGGAGCAGAAAAGGCCTTCGCTCTGTGTAAGCCCTGCTCAGCAGTAACAAAAACATCCTTGGGTTATCAACACCATTTCCAGCAGAAGTCCAAAACAGCCCCATACCAGCTACTGTGAAGAAAATTAACTCTATCCCAGCCAAAACCAGCACAGTATTTCACTGGTTTTTTTTCTGCTTTGTTCATGAGACCGCAGGCAGACCTCCTGCACACCAACTTCAGAAGGCCCCACATCCAAAAGCTGCACAGGTACTTCTGCAGCCAGCGATGTGCCACAAAGCTCCTTCTTTTCCTCTCTGAGAGTAAGACTACCATTACCTGCTCTCCAGCAGCTCCAGGGAGATAATGGATTTATCTGCTACCACTCAAGTTTACCAGTGTTTGACCAGCCTCCAGGTTCCTTTATGAATTTTGCTACTGTTCATATTCTCTTTGACAACACCAACTTTGGATTCAATTCAGCCATTTTTGCTATGACGGACAAAGTAAACTACTTTGAGTATTTCACAGATGATCCTTCTTTAACATCTCGAGTTTCCCTTTTTTCATTTTAGGTAAGAGTACTGAAAAGAAGCTTGTTGATTTTTAAAACCTTGAACTTTGATGGTCAAACACAAAGAGAATAGAATTAATCTTATCTTCATGACCTACAGATTATTATTTGCATTCATGTATGTTTAAACAGAAACTCAGCACGTTGTTAGATATCCAAACAGTGCCAGTTGCTAAATAAGGAGGAGGTGGCATTTGGAAGCTTCTAAGAAAAAAAAAAAAAAAAAAAAAAAAAAAAAAAAAAAAAAAATATAAAAATGAGGGGATA
>NW_009260610.1:1350887-1363613 GCF_000687185.1 Egretta garzetta
ATTCATTATTAACTTCGTCAGGGCCTGCCATGGCATAGGTTGAGCGCACAAACTTGAAAAGGCCTCCCTGAATCCACTCAACTAATCCAACCTAGATCTTTCAAAGCTTGTTGAAGGAGCTCTCTGATAGAACCATTTGCCTGATCTGTCCATTTGTAGATATCTGTCACTAAACGTATTCCCTCTCACATCTTGTATCTTCATTTGATATTATATCCATAATATACTTACATTTGATATTATACCCATAATACACTTACTTATTAAACTATCTCACATGGATGCACACACTCATATTCTCTTTTTTGCTAAATCACCTGAGAATTGCAATTTTTCTGCCAAATAAACAACCTCATTGATCTATGTAGGTAAAAATATTTTGCATCGATCAACTATTGGGGTACAAGACATTATAAACAAAGCAAAACAAGTCCTAATTCTGCCAGACTAAACAGAATTCATCCCAGAAAAAAAAATCATTTAGTCATTACAGACACATAATGTATTTCAATTTCACTCAACAGAATTAGCATCCTCCTCATTTTAGTTGATACAGGAAAAATAAATTATTTGATGGAGCAGATCCAAGTGTATCTGTACCCACTGTTCTTTAATTTGAGGCATTTTTCTGATACAGTAAGAATTCCAGTCACACTTTATTCCAATTCTGCAACATTAAGTAATGGATTTATTTCAGTTTGGTTTAAGCAAGAACATTATGTTGCAATCGGCAAAGCATTTCTTTCTCTTTCACGTCTCAAAAGCAGAAATTTCACCAGCCTAGGATGCCTCCTGCAGACGAGTCAGGAGCCTCCATAATCTGAATTCCTCCTTTTTTCCACTCTTAAGATTGAAAACAAGGACAATAACCACCATCCTTTCAAGTCCTTCATTCAATAACTTAAAGCAATAGCTGGGATTAACAGCTTCCAAAATATTGTTTGCCTTCCTATCACCCGGCTATAGAAACAGCTAGATAAAGAACAAATGTTATTTTCTCCATCACTGGTGAAACGCACAGTAAGAAAACAGTTTCCATCAAGCTCAGGGCAGAACAACTGCCAAGAGGGAAGAAGTCAGACCTAGGTCATCTCCTGACTTAATTACTAGAGCAGGATAGAAAGGACAGAGCCAAAGTTCAGAGTTCTGCTGGAGCCAGACACCTCCAGAGCATGCTGAAACCAGTTGTAAACATGTTCATGCTTTTAGGGTTTTTTTTGCCCTCTGTCTCCGAGTAGCTTCATTAGTGCAGCTACAACCCAGTGTGCTCTAAATCATCACTTTAGTATGGGCAGTTCTATAGCTTTGTATTATTTTATGAAAGTTCCTCTTATGCAAGCAGATATTAGGAGCTGTTTGAATGTTGGTCCTCTCGTGTTCACTTGCTTCCTGTGGATCTTGCTGATGTCTGTGGTTTTATCTCATTGTTTATCTGCAAAATTCAATTCAATTATATATAAAAAAATTAAAACATTGTAAAACTCAAAATTAGGATTACTGGTAAAGCTTTGCACTCTTCCAGCCTATGTTTGTCAGTAGACCACAAAGCTCAGAAAACATGGAAACAGGTAATTAATTACAGGCCCGTGAAAATGTGACTCTGACCCCTACAGCTGACATTAGCCACTGGGAATCATCTTCTTCACTGAAATACAGGGAGGCAAGAATACCCATTTTATTCACCTTTCTTTTTCTTATCATCCCACATCTTGTGTATATGCAGAAAAGCAATAGATACGCATCTTGAGGGGCCCAAACTATTTCCTTTTCTTACTGAGTTCTGTCTGTTCTGGAAGCAGAAATCCACTGGGGGGGCTGCCCACAAAGGAGACTGCCAGCAGTGAGGGATTATTCCCAGAACATGCACAAAATTCTGATATTAGATGGAAGTCCACAAAAGAGGGCAAAGAAATTGTCTGTAGGTAAACATCAGTGTATGTGGCTGAGCAGGTGTTGATAGATCCCATCACCCAAACATAGGTTTTGCCATAATAAAGGAAAGAATTCAGACTGCTCTAGAGAAGCTCTGTGCTCCCTTAACGGTGGGCATCCTACATCATCTGCAAAAGCATCATAAAAATAACATGTTGTGCGTGTACAAACACATCACTTGCTCAGAGTAGCAATAAGTTTATGTCATCAAGCACCTCATCCAAGAGTTACAAAGTTATGAGATATCTAACTTCGAATATTCTCTGTGACAAGCTATGTGTGTATATATTTGCTACAGACCAACATGACTGCTTATACTGTAAATCTACCAACTCCACTCTGGCACGCCTCATACAGTTATTCAATAAATAAGCAAGCCATGCAACACATCGTGTACCTGAGTGTAGGTGCACGGTCATTCTGGTTGGTCACATACGGTCATCTCCAGGATTGCCAAACACCCAAAAGCTGGATCATGTCTGGCATCCAGTAACAGCCTGAAGACAAAAAGTCCTAAAGGGGAGAAGTATCTATCTGGAAAAACCTGACATTGACGAGGAGAGGAGTAAGGACCACCAAGGTCCCAACTCACACACAGGGCAGAGATTAGACTTCAGGTCCTGTGAATAGACAGGAATTTCCCCAAAGCCTTTCAACATATGTGTTTATTTCTAGAACTGTGAATTGTTTGCTATAAATATATGTGTAGATGCAGACAGAGGTTGTCAAATGAAGCCCCTTCCCCCTTGTTCAGAACCGGGGGTGATTTCTGAGTTTGAGGAGATAGAGGCTGCAGCAGCAGTTGTTAGCATCCCTGGATGGGCACTGCCCCGCTTACTGGGCTTGGACACAGATGCTTTCTCTGAACCTGTTTGTCTCTCTGCAAACAGATTTACACTTCCCTGTTGCTTTCAGTTGGCCTCATTCCTGCAACAAAGCTAGATGCTATGTATTCTCACACTAGTGCTTCAATTCCCACACACCTGCTTTAGAAGGAAAAATATTTTCTCTATTATTTAGTGGCAATGAGAAAAAGCTCTGAGTACACCTGTTTGTCTTTATTAAATAAGGGAAGGCCTGACTGCAGAATATCCAGCTCAAGCTTTTTTACCAACCTGAAATATTTTGCCTCATTAGAAAAGTATTTATTGCTACTTCTGAATGACCTATTACAAAAGATTACCCATCTCCTGTATTTTTCCCCTCAAAGATCTTTATGTGCCAGCTCCTGAAAATAAAATACATTGTTCTCATTCTTGCCTTATTATTACTTAATCTATCAAGGACTTCTGAATGCTTGAAGCTCCTACAAATCCATAGACCTATAAGATGGCAAACAAAATAAAATGTTCAGAATAGATATTTTCCCCTTGCATGCTTTGGAGGCAAATTAGGAAAGCAGCAGGACCTTAGAGGACTTTAAAATCTGGGTAGATACCAGTTTAAGGAGGAACAGAAGAAATACTATAGAGCATAACTTCATAATAAGAAAGAATTTTTAGAGAACAGGGATGGATAAGATAGTCCAGATTTCTTTTTTTACAGATGCCAACGGCTTAGTTTGGATGGGGAAATTAAAACTGTATTTCTGTAGCAACTTTGGTATTTGTCATAGTTTAACCCTGGCTGGCAACTAAGCACCACCCAGCCACTCACTCCACCTCGGTGGGGTGGGGAAGAGAATCGGAAGGGTAAAAGTCAGAAAACTCATGGGCTGAGATAAAGACAGTTTAATAGGTAACCCAAAAGCTGTGCATGCAAGCAAAGCAACACAAGGAATTCATTCTCTGCTTCCCACGGGCAGGCAGTGCTCAGCCATCCCCCGGAAAGCAGGGCTCCATCACATGTAACAGTGACTTGGGAAGACAAACGCTATCACTCCAAATGTCCCCCCATGCTCCTTCTTCCCCCACCTTTTTATTGCTGAGCATGACGTCACATGGTGTGGTATATCCCTTTGGTCAGTTGGGGTCAGCTGTCCCAGCTGTGTCCCCTCCCAGCTTCTTGTGGCCTCCCAGCCTCCTCGCTGGTGGGGTTGGGTGAGGAGCAGAAAAGGCCTTCGCTCTGTGTAAGCCCTGCTCAGCAGTAACAAAAACATCCTTGGGTTATCAACACCATTTCCAGCAGAAGTCCAAAACAGCCCCATACCAGCTACTGTGAAGAAAATTAACTCTATCCCAGCCAAAACCAGCACAGTATTTCACTGGTTTTTTTTCTGCTTTGTTCATGAGACCGCAGGCAGACCTCCTGCACACCAACTTCAGAAGGCCCCACATCCAAAAGCTGCACAGGTACTTCTGCAGCCAGCGATGTGCCACAAAGCTCCTTCTTTTCCTCTCTGAGAGTAAGACTACCATTACCTGCTCTCCAGCAGCTCCAGGGAGATAATGGATTTATCTGCTACCACTCAAGTTTACCAGTGTTTGACCAGCCTCCAGGTTCCTTTATGAATTTTGCTACTGTTCATATTCTCTTTGACAACACCAACTTTGGATTCAATTCAGCCATTTTTGCTATGACGGACAAAGTAAACTACTTTGAGTATTTCACAGATGATCCTTCTTTAACATCTCGAGTTTCCCTTTTTTCATTTTAGGTAAGAGTACTGAAAAGAAGCTTGTTGATTTTTAAAACCTTGAACTTTGATGGTCAAACACAAAGAGAATAGAATTAATCTTATCTTCATGACCTACAGATTATTATTTGCATTCATGTATGTTTAAACAGAAACTCAGCACGTTGTTAGATATCCAAACAGTGCCAGTTGCTAAATAAGGAGGAGGTGGCATTTGGAAGCTTCTAAGAAAAAAAAAAAAAAAAAAAAAAAAAGATATCTGAAATTGAGAGGACTGAGTCCCAGTGGAAGTGAGATACAACAAAGTCTAGACTAAGTCACTTGAGGCCTCACATAATAGTGAAAAGAGAAGCCTGTACCAGGAAAATGTAACTATCCCCAAAGAAGTCTGAGCACTTGGAACGTTAAGAAATGAGCTGTTTCAGAGAAGGTATCCTAAATGCCTGCTTCCCCTCACTACATCACTGCTCCCAACAGCAACAGATCTCTGTACGGACTTACTACCAAAGCAGAGAAACTGGGATACCACTCATTTTACTTAAAAGAGAAATTCTGAACTGCAGAAAATTGTCATTAGCTGGGGATTCATTATTATCCCTAAAATGTAATTGTTACTATATGTGGAAGAAATGTGTTCATCCAGAATTTGGTACCAAGCACTTTTGTATGGAGAGCTTTCTTAAGGCATTGAGAAAGCATTGGTTCAAGTGGGAAGAACACAGAGGATCTAAAAACCTTGCAAGGTTGCAAAGATTAAACACAAAAGCCCTCTGCCAACCAATACAAAGATCCAGGATGCTAATCAAGTGTTCAGGATATCCTGTAGCAAATCTGTGGCTGAGATTACAAGAGACGGTATCTGATAGTTAAAGAACTTAACGTTTGTTGGTATGCAGACTTTGGAGTTTGGCGTTTTTTGGGAACAGATAATGCTTGTGTGGTGTGTTTAATGTGTTTGTCACTTCACTTCTAACAACACTCAAGGAGAAAAGGAGGCTTTAGTCCAAGACCTCCTGCAATTCAGACGTATCATTTCAGAAAGAACAGAGTGTATTAGAGACTTACTCATGGCTCAGCTAGCTGATTCACCTATTGAGCTAGCCTGCAAACCACACCGTGTAAATGTCACATCTGTCTAAATTTAGGTGAGCTAATGAGGTGTCGCAGAACTAAGTGAAACTATTCATGACACTGGGTGTCATTGCAAGCATCCTTGTCCCATGGCTTCCAGAAGTCAATTCCAAGTTCAACAGACACTTATCTAGTACCATCAGCAAATAATTATGTTATAGGCCATTCTGTAAAAAAGTGCATACATGCAAGCTATGGAAGCGCTATTTAACAGCACAGAATGGTTACTTATTACATGCCAAGTCAATTGTCGTCTTTAATGGCAATCCAAGGCTCCAGCTGTGGAAATGAGGAGTTCTGCAGCATTTCCCTTGCCTCTTGCACACATGCCGAAGTCCTGCCCTCTGAAATTTCTTTACATGAGAATGCACGGGCTTATGACCAAGAGACCCAAACCTTAGTATCAGAACTGTATTTAACAGCAGTTCAGATCACTCAGTACTCAAGACAAGGAAGGACTATTTCTGTACACGGTCTACACTGAAGTTGCTAGATAATAGCTATAATCTTGTAAACTAAGCAAGTTCAGTCTTTGTGGATTTTAACTGCAGTAGAAATTTGGAAGTTGGTACACACAATTAGAATTGATCAGGAATCTTACAGCAAAAATGGCTTCCACCAGAAATACAATTAATGGAAATGTGTCTGCATCTCAGTTTTTATCAGCTTCCATGAAAACTCTAGGGCATTTCCACTGGAGGCCTCCTAGCTTCAAGCCAGGTTGTATAATTCTCTTAGGAACCCCAAATCTCAAAAATCTCCAACTCCGAGAGCTTCACCTTGTTGCCTGCCTTGCAGTCAAGGTTCACAGGGCTCCTAGCCCCAAAAACATAAGCATGGTATGAGGTTCCTGATCCTTTTAGCTTCATCATTCCACTAGGACATTTATCTGCCAGGAAGAATGACTGTAAGTGGGTTCTTGTGTGTTGTTATAAAAATAAATAAAATAAATACACTCCCCACACACAGTTGAGCTAATGGATCTGTAACTGCATCAGTGTATATTGAGACTCTAAGTCATTTAGAAACTACAGATAACCAGGACTGCCTGGATGTCCTGGTGAAGGCCAGAATAAGTAAAATGCTAAATGAGAAAGTATCCCTCACTATAAAGGGGAAATTACAAGAAAAAAAATACCACAAACAAACCCCAAATAAATTTGGTCAGATCGCCAACGTACTCAACTGAACTTATACCTGGCCATAGATAGGCAGAGAAGCAAACCTTCCCATTTTGCATATCAGCAGAATAAGAAATCCAAATACCGATTCCAAAATGAAACACAGTTTCAGAGAAACCTACCCAGCACTGATGAGAGATGGATCATGATGAAGTACTGTACCTGTAGTTGGAGAGATGAATACATCACGCCTGTCTGGACACAGACTGGTCTAGTTTTTGCCCAGATGTAATTCATTATCCTTAAACTAAACCTGAAACCCCCTACAGCTGCTCTCCATAATTGCATTCATTGTTTTGGCAGAACAAATCATAAACTACAATCACCATCAGAACGTTTACTCATGGTATTCATTTGGTGAAGTCCCTTGATACACGTTGGCATAAAACAAACCTCAGCAAACCTTGGATTCATTTAAGTCCAGTGTTGTTCTTCCTAGCAATTATTCTACCTACAGTATTTTCTTGATGATTTTTAATCTTGATGCTAGGGGCAGCTTGTTTTTTCCCCTCTCTTCCTAAGCACATGCTATTTTTGGCCTAGATAAAGCAGCCATCACTCTCCAAAAAGATTTAACAAGTATCAACACTTTCAGCATCCTTTGGAAGAGGAATTTGCTTTTTTTTTTTGTCCCATATGTAATAGCTGACCACAGAGTTAATTGGAAATCCAATTAATTTCTGGTGATGCTTTCCTCAAGATTTTATACCTTTAAAAAAAATATACTTTAAATATATAACTTAATAATATTATGAATCCCAGAAATTGAGAACATAAATGTGAAAGCTCCTATTTCATAATGACAAGTTATATAATTTGCCATATACCTCCCATGGAAAGATCCTGGAATTTCAAAAATACTAGTTGAAAGAACACAAGATAGGTGCATGAATTCCACCATGTTATTGTATGCACTGGTCAACCGAGGCACAGAGCCTCTACATGAATCATCCTGCCTAAGGTTACTCAGGAGGTAAATGGGAGATGGAAGGAAAGAGAAAAACACCAGTCTCAACTCTTAGTTTGTTGTTCCAGCCGCCTCCAACACATTCCTTTAGCTGCCACAGCAGCCACTGCTTTCCTTTGACAAAGGCACTGATTTTATCAATATCTTGGGTCCCATTGTCCTTAGGCAAATAACTGAGGTTATTATTCACCAGCTATGAAGTAAGACACTCCCTGCTTGTAATTTCTTCTGCAGTGATAGCAGAGAGGTCACCCATTATACCTGGCAGTGTGACAATCATAAAAGGCTACTCAAAAAAGCAATTAAATGTTCTGAATAACATTACCATTTATATTCATAACAATGAATTTTGGCAACAAACACACCATGTTTACATCTACAAAAGCTTCAAATTATCCCTTTGCAAACAGGGCATTTCAAAAATCTTGCTACCTGTTCCTAAAAAGGATCAGAAAACAATGGAAGAGATTTTAAATTTTAACCTCTCCATTTTAAGACAGTTTCTGACACTTGATTGATGGTCACAGAATTCAAGAGCTACAGTTTGGGAGCCTGCTGATTAAAAGCTCACATCACCTTGAGCTTAGAGGTGAAAAGCAGAGAGAGTGAAAATCCTCTAGCTACATGAACAAAATCAGGGCAGAAAAAAATGAAAAGTGTAGAAAGGAATCATATTTGACTACTAAATGGTATTGAATTCTTATTCATAATTACCATGGTTCCTTGACACCTGAGATAGAAAACACAGCTCCTCTGTGCTGTACACAGAGTGAAAGAGTGCCAGCTGTCTGTAGACACAAAGCAGCAGGCAGAAGAAACAGAAATCGCAAAGAATTGAAGCACAAGGATTGAGATACTTATTCTTCCCTCCTAATTTGAAGCACTTAACTAATCTACTTAAATTAGGAAGCTAGTAACCTGCATTTTCTCTACATCAGTGATGAAAGTGAGATGGGATGAGGCAGTGCCTGGGTTTTTCTCTGCTGGCTATTCACTGGGTTCATGACTGATGCAGTTTGCTGCTGCTTCCCATGACGACAGGCCATAGCAACTTTCTCATGTTTTTTTCAGAAGTTAGCCCACAGAGTTGAGGTGGGAATTTAGTTCAAATCTCCTCACCCAGAAGGCCTGTATTCATAGACAATTTTTCTAGTAATATGTTAGAATGGAAGGGTTGAAATGCTAGTGATGTAGCTCCACAGATTAATATCTACCCCAGAAAGAGAATACTTTTTCCTAAATTGGTTTAAGGCAAACTGAAGTGACAACCTAAATGGAAAAGAGCCACTCCCACATAAGTAGAACAATACACACATTATAATTACAAGGATTTTGATTCATATCACAACTTGAACTGGCAATAACTGCCCAGCACAGCTGAGCTGTGGTCTATGGCCTTATCCATAGGAATATCCTTCTTTTTAAGGGAGTTATAGGAAAGATATCAAATATTGAAACATACTTCCACACTAAAGCAAAGCTAAAGACTCATTGATTCAGATGGTAAACAAGCCCAGTCATAGGTGCCTCAGTTTCTGACTGCTTCACTCTTGTACTCCTAGGAGAACAAACGCTGTATCCACCTGAAAGGAAAAAATAAACACCTGGACTTTGTTTTAACCATCCAAATCTGGATGGAGATACCCAGGGAACACAAAACTGCTGTTAAAGCAGAAAATCCCTCACAATGCTGCCTTTGAACAAGACCTAGCTCAGAGGGCTTTAGAAGTGCCTGCCTGCCAGAGTGAAGTAAGTTTATATTAGAGCATGTATGGTGATAAAAACCTATCGTGCAAACTGCATCTGGGCTAAAGTTCCATACAAATTTGCCTTGTATATATTTATTGTATCATGTGCTGTCCAAAATCTGAAGAGACAGAAATATTTCTCAAACACCAGGGCTCAGAAACACTGGCACTTTCTGAACTTAACCACCACTTCTTCACTCAGCGTTAATTCTCTCCTACCCTCTTTAGTAGCTGTACCCAAGGCCTGGGACCTCTGCATTTAGTCTTGTGTTACCACATCCTGGGGCAGCCCATAGCTCACCAACCAAACCCGTAGTTGGTTTCAGTTCCCCACCCTACTCTGAGTTGGAGCCCTGCCCATCCCTAAATACTAAGGAAAGGGGACAGAAGCTCTACACAAGCTCCTTAAAACAGGTGGAGCCAGATGGAGACACCAAAAAGCTCAATTCAGCATCCATCGGGACAAAGAGCCATTCCCACCATGAACCAGCTGAGACAAGGGAAAGCTCAGGGTGAAGGAGAGGCAGACCCCCATCACTTGCTTGTGAATAACCTGGCAGGATATTAACCTGTCAGAAGCAAAAGTAGCATCACTACTGTTCAAGCCTGCGGGAAGGAGTTATTCCTCATTGCCTCAGCTCTTCACAGACTGGACTGTTTGGGGCAGAACAGGAGGCTTAAGCAAAAGGAAAAAAAAAAAATCTCAGTATTCCCCTGTGTAATTCTTACAAAGGTAGAGATTAAATAATCGAACAGCAGATCACCGTTCCAGCCCATGACTCCAATCTAAGAAATGCACTGACTACTTGTCAACAGTGACAACAGGCATTTGGGAAGGCAGAGGAGCCTCCAAGCAGGGAGAGTACTCTGGGGAAGAGGGAAGGGCATCTGCCCTAACCCAAGGAAAAATGGGAAGTCCAATGCCCCCACTGTACAAAATGAGACAGAAGATCTCAGTTTCCCAAGAGTTCTAAGGGCTCATTAGTTAAAAATGAGTTAAAAATCATTAGCTAAAAATGTAAACATCCAGGCTGAATTCCAGAGCAAAGATTGTATTATTCGTAGTGCTTTAAATGTTAACTATTCAAGATTTCATTTCAAATACTTTTCTAACAATGAGATCACTGAATAATACCAAAATACAGTGTATGTTTATGATCTTTTAAGATTGCAATTTGTTTTGATTACATCAAACAGCATCTGCTCTGTTTTCTCTTTACCCAAAGCACCAAGAATATGCATAATCACAGTATCACTCTGTATTTTGGAATTTGCAAGTCTTTCTGCACATTTCATTAGAGGGGAAGTCTTCCAAGGCATACTTGAAAATATATAACACAACATGAAGAAAAAAAAAAACCTGTTAGGAATACTGCATATTTGCATTTCTTTTACTAGAGGCATTCATGTTCAAGAAAAAAAAATGTCTTTATTGCACCTCAGACTCTGCTTCAGAGGTAGAGAAGTCATAATCTTATGTTTATGCCATGCATTGGTGTAGTCAGGCATAGGCTATGATCACCGTGGTGTGCAATTTTTAATTTCCTAGGGGCAGCATTTTTTATTGCAACTGGCAGGTTGTTTATAGTTGTCGTTTTGAGATGCTTTTTAGTTGTTCTTCTTCGGGTCTTTTATTAACATACCGCCAGATATTGTTCTATGACGGCCCATGCTGGGTTAGTGATAATATTGTCTGCAGTGGCAGGTCTACCTTGGCAGATTATGGGTATAAAACGGGCAGGGGGCAATTGACTTGTCAGAATATTTACAAATTTCAAATTGCTATCTGCACCCTTAACGACTTGCACAATGAAAAAGATTGCTATGTCACCATATCTGCACCACATGATGTATGGCAATAGTTGGAGAAGATGGGCTGGGAAGGAGACAGCCCTCATTAAAAACAAATAGCTGTGATTGACACAAAAAACTATGAAGGCAAAAGTAAAGTAAACACATTTGGATTTAAGTGGCTTTATTGGAGGACTTACTGATCCAAGAAGCCTTGCTAGCCTTACATAGACTCTGCTGCAGAAATAAGTATTAGTCTGAGCCCAATAGCTGTTATTCCTGAAGGTACCTCCAACTCTTCTTCTGCCTGCATTAATCCAAAACCACTGCCTACAATTTAAAAAGACTACCATGGCTTGTCTATCTTACACTTAATCCATCTCTATCATGTTGTCAAACAATACTGTATAACAACTTTCTTTTTAATGCAACCTATCGCGTCTGACATACATCCTTGCTGCATGTAGAGAACCATTACTAAATGTAGTTTGTCTCGACATTGCCATTGTACCACCGTTTCCTGCCACTCAGAAGGTCCTGCCCTCATGGTCTTCAGGCAAAACACCAGCATGCGCCTGCACGTCCTGCCCTCACGGTCTGCAGACAAAACAACAACATGCACCTGCACAAGGCCCAAGGCATGAAAAAGGTAGAAGGCATCCGAAGGAGACAGCACATATGACACAAACTGCACATACGCCAGTGCGATCTGCATATGAGCAAGGGACCCCAACCCCCTATAAAAGGAGTGTGTGCGGTCCAGTAGGGGGGCTCTTTCCCGTCTTTGTCCCTCCCCTTCGGACCGCTTGGAACCCACCTCGTTGAAGCCAGCATCGCATGGACTGAACCTGGAGTAGCAGATGGGAGGCACTGGAGCACTGACTGCACCACAGACGGAGGCGCCAGAACATTGCTGGACCCAGGGCGGTGGTAGCTAGTCCTCTCTTTCTCTCTCGTTCACCCCATCCTCCCTGACGTAAACCCGCTCCCTTTCTAGCTCTCCTTTTCTCTCGTCCCTCTTTTTTCCTCAGTTCTTCCCCTTTGCCTTTCCCCATTCACCTCCTCTGTTACCTCCTCACGTGGTTTCCCTCCTTCCCCCGTGTCAAAAATAAAGTTGAAAGGTTGTATGACATTTGACCAGATTTAGTGTCTTAATCTCGTTCTTGGGATCATATCGAAACCTCCCCGACATTGGATCGGGATACTGCATTTTCCTGTTTCTGACTTTCTCTCCCTTTCCCCCCCTACCCCTCGGACTACAGAACAGCCCATATTCTGATTTATCTAAAGTAGCTTCCAGGATCATTTGGCCTGCTAATAGGAAAGGGGAACAAAGACAAACCCATCCTTTCTTCTGTTGTCCTAGAATATCTTTCCCCATCCCTTTCCCCAGAAAAGTCT